>NC_133649.1:123161195-123761195 GCF_009905375.1 Apium graveolens | reverse complement strand
TACATTATGTTTGCCACATGTTTGTGTGCAAGATTTCAGGCAAATCCTAGGGAGCCACATCTTATTGCAGTGAAGAGAATTTTCAGATACCTCAAGGGTATTGTATCACTTGGTCTCTGGTATGTAAGGGAAGATGATTTTGGATTATGTGGATATTCGGACACTGACTTTGCTGGCTGCATGATAGACATAAAGAGTACATCTAGGAGCTGTCACTTTTTGGGAGGCAGATTAGTCTCATGGTTCAGTAAGAAGCAGAAATCCATTTCTACTTCAACTGCTGAGGCTGAATTTATTGCAACTGGGAGCTGCTGTGCTCAGTTGTTATGGATGAGGAATCAACTCATGGACTATGGATTATCATTTTCTAAAATTCCTATTTATTGTGATAATCAAAGTGCTATTGCTATGACAGAAAACCCAGTGCAACACTCTCTTACTAAACATATCAGCATCAGATATCACTTTATAAGAGAGCATGTTATGGAAGGAACAATTGAACTTCATTTTGTTCCTACTGATCAGCAGCTGACTGATATCTTCACAAAGCCATTACCTCAAGCAACATTTATAATGCTTGTCAATGAACTTGGTATGGTTAGTTGGGACATATAATTTCCTTTTAATTTATATTTGATCAAATCCTGATGAATATTGATCAAATCCTGATGTGTCCTAAATGCTGTTGAAGACATTAAGTTGGAATTTTTGATGTATTTTATTATATGCATGATAAATTCAATGAATTTATTTTCTAAATGTGTATGTATGAATATATATCATTGTCATCATTGAAAATCAGTCTAGGGAGACACGGTTTAATAAGATATTTTTTGGTTAAATCATTAAGTTAACTCTGCACTTAATAAATAATCAGACCCCTAGTCTTTTGATATTCTCTCTCTCTCTCTCTCTCGGTTATTTAAACCATTATTCTCATCCAGTCCAATCATATATTCACAACACTTAACTTTCAACTATCTTTTTTCTTTTTCCTCTCTCATAAAAATGGTTCAATGCAATATGTTCTTAAACTACGAAACCTACAATATGGAGTTTAGCTGCGAAGATTAGCAGGAGGAATGGCACATCACTGCTATTCCCAGTGAAGTGTGGAACTGGGTTCCACAGGAAGTCACAGCGCATCTCATGTTCTTCGAGATGGATTATCGCCTCCATCTTGATCGCCTGGAGGAAGAAAGGCGAGAAGCTCTTCGTTAGTAGGAACGGATCATCCGTCTTGCTGTACTGTTCGTGAAGAGCAGGATGGACTAATAAACATCAACAACATTGCTTCTTAGACTGGGATTTTCTTAAAATCACCTATGCATGTAATCAAAAATTTCATGAAATGTACTCTCTTGAACTATTAATGAAATTTTGGTTGTTTTTGCTTACAAGACCTAATCTATGTTCCTTAGTTGTGTATGCATGTGCTTGTTCTTGGTTGTAGCCCGTTAATCTCTAAATCATTCACTTAACATGTATATTTTGATGATTCTTGAGATTAAAATTATGGTTTTCTGATAAGCTTGAGTTGTTTTGACAAATACTGATGAACTTGAATCGCCAAATCCTGATATTGTCAAATCCTGACAGATAAGAGGTTCTAAATACTGACGACAGGTCAACATGTTTCATTTAGAATATTATTGAAAAATGATTTCTGAATTATTTAGTGCTGAAAATTGAATTTCTTATTTAAATTATTGTTTAATAGTGGATTAGTTGTTGAACAAATTCACACAGTAATTTATTGAAAGAGCTGTGCATAATATGTTGCTAATTCCACACATTACTCCAGTTTCTAGTTCTATTCTTCAGTAATTACCCTCTATCAGAAGTCTAATTCACTAAGCTTCCTTCTTCGTATGTGTTACATACAACTAAGCTTTACAAATTTATATTTGCACAAGAACTTCTGTGACACAAATCATCATACACACAACCTCACTATTAACATCTAACGAATATTCTCCCTCAACGCCTACAAACATCATGTCATCTTTTGAGATTTCACCTTTCTTCAGCCAAACCACTATCATTCATGGCAACACTTTTGGAACCAATAACTACTTGGCTCCGCTTACACATCAGCAGTTTCCTCAATCTTTTCATGATAAACATGATTTCTTACTCCAATGTCCAATTGGGTATGCTCTCACAAATCCTACTAAGGTATCATACATGGTTGTAATGCAGGTATGGAATACAACTCTAGTTATTGAAATAAATACTACTTTCTCTTTTGAATATAAGGGATGCAGGTATGAGGTTGATGCTGATGTTCTGCTTCAAGTATTGAGATTGCCTTCTTGTGATGGTGCTCCTAATATTTATGCAACTGAGCAGCTGTTTGATATGCTTAGAACTCTGTGCTATAAAGGTGAAATCACAACAATTGGAAAATTGACAAGGAAAAAATTGAAGAGAGAATGGAATTTCTTCTTTGACTGCATCAGCAGATATTTCTTGGATAAGATAACAAATTTTAATGCTCTTCCGTCTACTTCTCTGAAAATTGGGTACTCTCTTCTCTACTCTTGTAATTTTGACTAAGGTAATACCATTCTTTAATTCATAATTGCTAGGAGAGCAGATACATCAGGAGTAATAGGTTATACTAGATTTCTTCAACTGATTTTTAATTTTCTATGCCCTAATGCTGAATTTGATAATGATGAATTGCTTCAAGTATTTCAAATTTCAGAGAAAGCTATTATTGATAATATTAAAAGAGATGAAAAGACTAAGTTTTCAGGACCTCCTTTCCTGCCTCAGGAGGTCAGGCAATTTCTGTTGCGAAATAGACCTACTCCTTCACAAGTGCCTGCAAATCTTGATGCTGTCACCTCTGTAACATTTCCTGATGCTGAGGAACAAGACACTACCCATCTTGTTTCTAACCCAAGCATTCCTTTTCCTAATAAAACTCCAATCCAACTCCTAAATTAGCCTCCTCTAATGTCTCCCAAAAGGCATCAGTTGTACCAAAGAAAAGGATGGTTAAGAAATCTGTTCCATCTGAACAGAGAGCTCAACAGGCCTCACTGAGTGAGAGTGAGAAGAAAGAAGAATGTTTTCCATGCAGATCCTTCTTATTACAATGTTGGGTCTTCTTCACATTTCAATGCAGATCCTTCTTATTACAATGTTGATGCTGAGCATTTTCGCAAGACTGAATGGGATTTTGCATGAAGAGATGCACATAATTCTATCTCCTTTGTTGTTGGTATTCAACAAGTTCACAGGGCCTATGATGAACTTTAAAATCCTAAACTAAAATTGCATCTTAAGGCTTCTACCATTTATGTGAAAGAAATTTATTCTAAACTTGCTGCTATGAAGAAATCTCATGCTAGTTTACAGAACAAGATTGATGCATTTATGATTAATCCACTCACTTTGGCTGAACTCATAAGTGTGAAGAATGCTAGTAAAGTCATGGTTCAATCTCTACAAAGCATGGATTCTCGATTTTCTTCCCTGGAAGATAAAGTATCTTCAATGGCTGCTAAACTGGATGCTATATTTTCTCTTCTTTAAAATACTGATGCCAAAAAAGGGGAGAAGATAGCTGTCACAAAATGTACACCTGACTCTATTCAGTTGAAAGAAAAAGATACTGATGGTGATAAAAATTCGGTTGCAAATGTTCAAATTGCTCCTATTGCTCAACAACCTCAACATTCTAAAAGATCTGGTTCTTCAGGAAAAGGAAAGTCTACTGGTGCTCATGAAGCTAATCACAAGACTAATGTTGATGCTCCTGAAGTTGGTGATGTTACAATATCTAACTTGGCATATGCTAAAGGGTTATTCTTCCCTTACAGACACAAGGAAATAGGTGAAGAGATTATTTTGTACTACAAAGATAAAAGGTTTGAGCAAAAGAATGCTAGGAGTGCTCTTGGATTGATAACTGACGAATTTCCTGATCTAACAACTGAAGAAGCAGTTATGCAATAGAAGGAGTTAATGGCTCAAATTGAAGTTAAAGCAAACACCTCTAAAGGAAGAGAAAAAAGAGGTGGAAGATCTACAAGAGCTAGAGGAAGAAGAGGAAGATGAAGGATTCCTAAACCAAGTCAAATGCTCTCAATTGATTCTGCATTTATGAATGTTGTATCCAGAGAAGGTTATGTTCATGTACAAGGAAATGATTTAGCAGAAGAATTTGAGAATACTGAAGAGATGATTGTCCAAAAGAAGAAGAAATCAACCGCTGACATTGCTCAAGTTGATATAACTAATGCAAATGTGTCTCTTGAAGTAGACACAAATCCTGAGGAAAAAGCAGATCCTGATGCTGTGAACCTAATAGTTGATTTTGACACTGATGAAAAGGTGATGAAATCATTGGATACATCAATTCTTACTACAGTAGTTGCTTCTCATAATTCAGCGGTTGATGAACAAGAAATAAGTGACAAAAGAAAAGCTGATCAAGCATGCGATGACTGTGTGCAGAGAATTCTAAATTTAAGGAGAGAGCTGTGGCATAAAACAAGAGGAAATATTTATGATTTATCTACTGGTTATGCTCCTCTCAGCAAGAAGGATATAAGATGGAAAGATATTTATTCATTCAATTATCCTAAAGGATTCAAGCACATTGAATGTGTGTCAGCAGGGCTAAGGGATCCTATTTCAGAACATGAAAATGTTGATAAGTCCATCAAGAAACCTTCTTGGGTGGAACATAATGAAAAGCTAAAGCTTATTAAAACTCGAACTAGAGGAGGTATTGGTCATTCTGAAATGGAAACTCCGAGGACTGATTTACTGGACACAGATATTCTGACTGACAATCTTGGTGAAAGAGTTACTCTTTCACATCTTGAGAAGGTTGAAGCTGTAAAGATTTTATATAGGAAGATAAATCTTGATGATGTCAGAGATGAGATTCTGTACTTCTTGAGAGATAGTAAAGTAAGAAGTTTTACATAGCAGCAACTCTTGATGAAGAATGTGACAGAGTTGAAATACATTCACTATCTTCTTAGAGTTGAGGATAATGTCACCAGAAACTGGTCTTCTATAATACTTGAGAGTATCAGAAGAAGAGTCATGAACAAAAAAGACAAATACAATAGTGATTATGTTCCTATATACAAAACTTATACTGGTCAAGAAATGAAGATGGAAAAGGGAGCTGCAGTTCTAAAAGTTTTTCTCAACAATCCTCAGTTATCTTTCAGTCCCGATCATGAAGTTGTTAGCTTAAGCTTTATGTTGATTGGTGATCTTAAAATAACTAAAATTTCAATTTCTAAACTAAGATCAACCATTTATCAGCTTGGAGAAGATACTGAAGAGAAGATAAAGTTGAAGAAAAAGCTTGTCAAAGTCCTTCAAGACAAGGAGGAAGAAAGGTTGAAAAACTTTCCGGAAATAACTGTCAGTTATCTTAAAATACTGAAGTAAGCTTTATTCCTTGTACATTTTGTAATTGGTTTTGGCATAATTGAGAATGGAATTTGTGTTTCATTACATTAAGCATAAATTAGGGGAGATTGTTACGTGCTGATTCTAAATGATCAGAAGGAGCTCAGGAACTAACTGCGTTTAGATGTCGTCAGTATTTGATGTGTCGTCAGGATTTGATGCATCATCAGTATTTACAAATCATCAGCATCTGAAGGCAGTCTGTTATGAAGATTGATTTTGTTCCTTATTTTGAGGGATGGATATCTGTTATGTTCTAAGTGACAGGACTTTGTATATTCAGTTAAAGATATGTATCATTTTTCGTTAGTAATTGATAATACATATCTTATATTGATTTGTAGCAGCTGTGTATTATATAAACACAGCTTAGGTCATCACATAGTGATTAACTCGAGCATTATACGACCTAGCAGCTCTCAAGAATATCAGTATTTCTTGAGAGAGTTTGTAACAGTTTTTATCAGAAATATAAAGAATTGTTATATTTTTATACTTGTTCGAAACATTTATACAATTGTATCCAACCCTCTTTAAACAATTATATTACTACTGGGCAACATGGAACAATCTTTATTTCCTGGACCATTATATTCTTATTTTTCATTTGTTAAGGTTGTAATTCCAAAATTAGAAATCTCTAGTGGCAGAAACGTAACTGTGAAACTAACCTAGATGCCAAACACCAAATCAATCGAAATTTCTGAGATTATAGTAAAATAGAAAGTTAAATGTTTAATAGTTGTAAATTAACTTTTCAAGGCTCCCAAATCAAAACCAGTTAATCAGGAAGTAGACTTTTCCAACAAACATTTTATACATATTCACCATCGCCACTGTCTTCATCAAAGTCAGAAGCTGAGTCATCACTTCTGGGCTGCATTATAGTATTCATGTCAAATAAAGAATCTGTGTCCATCTCCTCCATAAAAATAGTGTCATAGCTCATTTTGTCATCAAATTTCTCCTCGGAACAGTTAAGGAGCCATGAGATAGAGCACTTAAATCCCCTTTTTGTAACCACTTTATGTCTTGGTTTTATAGTGGATTCTAGACCATATGTAAAGAAAGATGGGAAGGTAACCAAGTCATCCAAAACCCTCCCCATCTTGCTTTGGAAGTAATTAAAACTGAGTCTTATAATGTCTATATTTAAAGCAAGTATCATCCATATCTTGATTGGTTATCTAACAGAAACTCACAACTGAAAAAATTATAAAAAACAGAGTCTAAACTTACCATTTATATATCGTATTAAAGACAAAAAATGATTTTTTTTGTGTTTATAATAAGTTACCAGATCATTAAAATGGAATCGATATTTATCACCATCATCTCTTTCTGAAAGCTCTCTCAGACCTTTAGTTAAACAGTTGCTATGCAAAAAATACATAAACTCAACAACTAATGTACAGAATTCTCAGATGCTCAGATATGTAGTCATCCCAAAACTTTAAAATAAAATTAATCATACCTTTGTTATATAGATTGTAGTTCATACCTACCACCGTCATACACAAATCTAACAACAATCTGTAAATTGAAAAAAAAAGAATAATAAGGTTATGAATCAAACAAAATTGTAAACATAGAACCAAGCATTTTGAGAATCAAGAGGATAAAGAACCAAATAGATTAGGAAGTCAACAGAGCAAAAATGAGAAAAAGGAAACAAAAAAACTAAAAGGAAGAGGATAAAAAAAGCAAAGAAACGCACAAAAAATCCACACCTTACACGAGTAATCGAGGTTTGTACAAAATAGGGGTTTTAGGTTAAAGAGAGTGAGTGAGAAGAGAGACAGTGAGAGATGAGAGAGAATAGAGAATAGAGAAGAGAGACGATAAAGTGAGAGAGAAGAGATAAGAGAGAAGAGAGAGGAGAGAATGAGGGAGAGAGGGGGAAACGGTTTTAGTTAAGGGGGAAAAACTGAGAATAAAATTTTTGAGGAAGGGGGAATTTTTTGGTGTGTTAACGGGGGAAAGAAAGAAGCGGGCCTTTTTTATTTTAAAAAAAGGATTATAGACATCGGTTGGTTAAGATATCGATGTCTTACAACACCTTTAACATCGGTTTTGAAGCGACCGATCTTAAAACTGTGTTTAACATCGGTGACATTTCTAACCGATGTTAAAGGGGTGATATCGTAGTCACTATTTCTAGTAGTGATGTAAGATACATATTGCTTTAAAACTTTATATACGCTTCAAATCAGCAGCTTGGCATCCTCGAAAGTGTACTTCAATCTTGATGATGAGTGTGTACTTGAGATGAGAAACATGTACAATCTTATAAACTTTTACTCCTTTTCCATATTTTGTCAAGATTGCATATCATATATACATCATATAATGTGTAGGCTTGAAATTGAAGGCTACAAGTCGTCGAGGGATGATACGGATAATATCTATGCGTTAACATTGGCCTCTCCTTATGAGTTTATAAATCTGAAAAAATTAATTGACAATGTTGCTGGCAGTGTTGAGGCTAATTTATTTTTGAGCATTATCTTTGAATTATATGCAATATACTTTTCATTTATAACATTATCCTCACAATTATCAATTACAGAAGAAATTGTATTGTGGTTTCACAATTGCTAAGTTAGAGGAAGGACATCCTTGGTTTTCATATTCATGTAGCAAATGTCATTTAGAAGTTGGGAATAGATTTAAATACGGTAAATATAATCGCACTTTTCCAATGGCTGAAATAAGGTATTGACACATAGGAAATAATTAAATATTTGGTTTGTACAATTTATTTGGATTTAGAAATGTAAATTATTTAATATTTTTTCACTCACAGATTAAGTATTAAGGCTGTTATTGTGGATCAATCTTTCTCATGAAGCATTCTTCTCAGGGATCGTGTTGTGAAACGGCTCATAGAATGCCCCTCTTCACATCTTTATTTGAAGCAAAAAAGGTTCAATCAATTACATTTTTAAAATTTGTTTCCAGATTATAAATTGTTTGTAATACAGACCAAATATTTTTTATGACTTCATGACTTAATTACCAAAATAGGAAGAGGTAGCTGCTAAAGTGTTTCCTGCATTTTTGCATGACATGGACGGAAAATAAATTATTGTTGTTATTGAAGTTCATGCAGCAAAAGATTTTTCTGAAAATTTTATCATCAAAGCGCAAGACATGTCTGATTCAAACATGTATGCTATGTCAAATTATGAATCGTCCAATCATGTTGATTTTCCTACCCTTGATTTGTCAGAGGTATGACCTTCTTTCATAAATTACTGTGATTATATATTTTGGAATATATTTAAACATTATTGACTAAATGTTCGCATAATAGTCATTTGATCAGGCTGAGAGTTCAAAGTTTATTTTTGTATTAATAATACCTATTGAGTTAATCTGTTAACATATGTGTCTCTTACAGAAAAATGCTCTAATATTACAGGAGAAGTGATGATGTGCATCTTTTTGTGGTATGGATGCGGCATTCGATCTTGAAATCCAATTTCCTAAGTTTTTCTTTATGAAATTTCCTTATCACACTGAACTCTAAACGTTATTTCCAGTTATTCCAAGTTTATTTTTGTATTACAATCTATCAAGATTGCGCTTTGGCTTTGTTTGTCATCTAATTCATAATTTGGTTAATCACATTTTTCATGTTTAATGCAATTTTAAGAGGAAAACCAATTTTTTGATGCATTTTTTAGTTATATTTGTTACAGGTAGTTAATCTTATATAGTTATAAGTGTATGAAGTTAGTTATTAAGCCAAAAAATAGTTATATAAATAAAACTCAACATCCTTTCCCCAATAGTCACATCTTTGTACCTTTTTTGTATTTTTTAGAAGTGTGTCATTATGGTTGAGATTAGTTGGTTTTTAAAAGTTTTAGTAAGAATAAAAAAAAACGGAACATATAATCATGGAACATGTTGAACGTGTATGGTAATTCCCTGCTCAAGGTTGGATCAAGATAAATGTTCATAGTGAGTTCGTTCAGAATGCTCCTGAAGGCCAGAATAGAAATGACATTGGCATTGTTGTGAGATATTCAACTGGCTTTCTTCTTCGATTACCAAATGGCACCATTTCAGGCCTAACTAATCTGAATAGTGCTTTATGGGCTGTTTTGATAGGAATGCGTAGATCATTTCAAGACCAGTATGAACGTGTTATCATTGAGACTGATAATATCCAGGCTTATCGTGAATGCAAGTTGTTAGATATATTTGTGATGTCATGTCTAATAATGTTTTGTGTTTAGTTTTCAGATCTTACTTAACAGGACAAATCAGGACTTAACTGGAAATCAGTACTTATACTGAAGTCAGGACTTAAGTTGTCAGAACTTAAGTTATCAGGAGATATTTATCAGGAGATAATATTAGGACTTAAGGAGACTTTCAGATAAGGAACGCGGCTGATTGAAAGGAAAGAAGATCAAGACAAACATAAGAAAAGATATGCATGGAGAAGAATTCTATAAAGAATAGACTACTTGGAAGAAAAGATAACTAGTTGATATATATTAGGAAGCAGAATTATATTCGATATCAATTAGAAGATTATCTTGTAATTGTGTAATATATAAACACAGACATAGGGTTTACACTATATATGTTATCAAAATCGAGATTATTATTCATCGTAACCCTAGCAGCTCTCGTGATAATTTGTTCATCACTGAGAGAGAACAGTTCTTTGTAACAGAGTTTATAGTGTTGAATAAAATCTGTGTTTTGTTACTTGAGTTCTTATTCGATTTGATTGTAGTAAACACTGTATTCAACCCCCTTCTACAGTGTGTGTGACCTAACTAGTGGTATCAGAGCAATATGTTAACATACATACAGTAAAGATCCAAAAACAATTATGTCTGAAGAAGCACAAACTCTAACCAGGCCCACCAAAACTGAAGAAACTCCAAAGACTCAAATCCATAATCGATATGAGACTATTAAGGTTCCCATACTGAAACCTTCCGAGTATCCCATATGGAAGGTGAGGATGTCTATGTTTCTGGAAGCTACAGATCCAGAATACCTTGACAGAATTAATGAAGGACCACATAAGCCAACCAAGCTCTCTGTTATAGTTGCAGATCAGCCAGCACAGACTGTAACAAAGGAGAAAAGTGAATATACAGCTGAAGATATCTCATCTATTGCAAAGGATGCAAAGGTAAGACATTTGTTGCATAGTGCCATTGATAATGTCATGTCAAAGAGGGTAATTAACTGCAAGACTGCAAAGAAGATATGGGATGCCTTGGAGACAAGATGCCAGGGAACTAATTCAATTAAGAAGAACAGGAGGACTATACTCACTCAAGAGTATGAGCACTTTGACTCAAAACCTGATGAGTCATTAACTGGCTTATATGGCAGATTTGTCAAACTCTTGAATGATCTGTCACTGGAGGATAAGGAATATGATCTTGAAGATACTAATCTTAAATTCCTTTTAGCTCTTCCTGAAAGTTGGGATTTGAAGGCTACAACTATAAGAGACAACTATGCTCTTGATGAAACTACTCTTGATGAAATTTATTGTATGGTCAAGACTCATGAACTTGAGATGGATCAA
Organism: Apium graveolens; assembly: GCF_009905375.1. Classification (NCBI taxonomy): domain Eukaryota; kingdom Viridiplantae; phylum Streptophyta; class Magnoliopsida; order Apiales; family Apiaceae; genus Apium; species Apium graveolens. The sequence continues at coordinate 123,750,178 of NC_133649.1, read as the reverse complement.
AGAAGCAAGAGGCATGGGAGAAAGTCAAGGACAGTTGCTCTTAAGGCTGAGGAGGAATCCCCTAAAGTGTTTTTCTCAAAGAAAGGCAAAGGAAAGGCTCTCATCACAAAGTCTGATACTCAGTCATTAAGTCCTGATAGTGATGAGGATTCAGAAACTGCAAGCCTATCTGAGATGGACCCTGATGAAGAGATGATGAAGCTGTGTGCTCTTATGGTGAAAGGAATCACAAAGATTGTATACAGGAAATTCAGAAAAGGAAAGAAGTTTTCCAGGAAAGGTGCAAATTCTGATAAGAAAGGTTTCAGAAAATCTGAAGGCAAAGGAGGAAAGTCTGACAGAGGAGATTACTAAAATGTCAAATGCTACAACTGTTGTGAGAAAGGCCACATATCTCCTGATTGCAAGAAAGGAAAAAGTGACAAAGGCAAGGCTCTTGTCACAAAGAAGAAAAGCTGGACAGACACTTCAGATTCTGAAAGTGAGGTGAACTATGCCTTGATGGCAAATGCTGAAAGCAGTTCTGAAGCTGCTGAGTTAAAGGTACCTCAAACAACTTATGCTTTTCATACTGATGATATTACTGAGTTGAGAAGATATCTTAAAACCATGTTCATTAGTTATAGAGATCAAAATTTAACATGTGAAAGATTAACTTCTGAAAATCTTGCTTATTAAAAGAGGAATGATTATTTAGAAAAAGAGTTAGTTATATTCCATTAAACTCAGAAAGATAGAGATGATGCTTTCTATGTTAGAGATGAAGTGCTTAAAATGAATGAATCTCTAAAAACTGAGTTATAAAAGGAAAGAGAGATTATCAGGACTTGGACTAACTCTGGCAGAACAACTCAGAATTTGTTAAGTAGTGGAAATTGGAAAGAGGGCTTAGGTTATGGAGATGATAAGAATAATTAAGGAACTGTAGAAATTGAGCCTATAGTTTTTAAACAAAAGCCAAAGGTAAATCCTGTTAAGTTTGTAGCTGTAAAGTCTGATATTGATAAATTCAGAAGTTAAAGAGAAATTAACTTCTGACAAACCAAAACAGGATAAGCCAACTGAAATTAACATAGGCTTAATGACAAAGAAACAGCTTAAGCATAAGCCGAAAGATGTTAAAAATGTAAACAAGGTAAAGCCACCTAGGAAAAATAGGAATGAAAAGGTAGGTGTGAATAAAAGCAATAATTATAAGCCTATTCCTAATGCTCCTAGAAAGAAATGTTATAACTGTGGAAATTCTAACCATCTGGCTTCTTTTTGCAAGAAGAATAAGAACATAAACTCCTTACCTTCAAAATCAGGAGTTAAGAGTCAGTCTGTTAGATATAGACCACAAAATCCTTGTTTTTATTGTGGTAGTTTATGGCATTCCATTTATACTTGTAAGGAATATCATAGTTTGTACTATGATTATTTTGAAATAAAATGGGTTCCTTAAAGAAAGTTAGCATTATTCCTTCTAGTGTAAGTTCTGATGCAAAGTTTGATATTGTAAATTCTGATAAGAAAACTGTTAACATAAACTCTGATGCTAAATCCACTGCAAATGTTAACAAACTTAATAAGGCCAAAGGATCCAAGCAAGTCCGGGTCCTTAAAACTAATCATTAGTGGTCTTTGTGATTGCAGGGCAACAGGAAAAACATCCTAGTTAAGGATAGTGGAGGTTCAGGACATATGACTGGAAATAAAGCCCTGCTATCAGACTTTGTGGAGAAAGCTGGCCCAGGTGTTTCTTATGGAGATGGCAACATGGGAAAAACTCTGGGATATGGCAATATCAATCTTGGGAATGTCATCATTGAAAAAGTAGCTCTAGTCTCAGGACTAAGACAATTTGCTGAGTGTTAGTCAAATCTGTGACAGAGGTTATCATGTGGATTTCTTTGAAGAATACTGTGAAGTTATAAGCAAATCTACAGACAAAGTTGTTCTGAAAGGATACAGGCATGGTAACATTTATGAAGCCAAGCTTCTAACAAGTTCTGATGGTTCTGCAATCTGTCTGTTAAGTAGAGCATCAATTGAAGAAACTGGGATTGACACAAGAAACTCTCTCATTTAAATTTTAACAATATAAATGAACTTCTCAAGAAAGATCTTGTGAGAGGACTTCCAAAATCAGTATTTGCTCCTGATGGCCTTTGTGATTCCTGTCAAAAGGCAAAACAAAAAAAATCTTCATTCAAGAGCAAGACTGAATCTTCAATTCTTGAGCCTTATCACATACTACATGTTGATCTATTTGGTCTAGTGAATGTCATGTCTATTGCAAAGAATAAATATGCTATGGTCATAGTGGATGAGTTCACCAGATTCACATGGGTGTATTTCTTGCATACAAAAAGTGAAACTGCATCTATCTTGATTGATCATGTCAAATAAATGGATAAATTGGTCAAAGACTCTGTGAAAATCATAAGAAGTGATAATGGCAGTGAGTTCAAAAATTTGATTATGGAAGAGTTCTGCAAGGACCAAGGAATCAAGCAGGAATTCTCTGCTCCTGGAACTCCACAGCAAAATGGAGTTGTTGAAAGAAAGAATAGAACTCTTATTGAAGCTGCACGAACTATGCTTGATGAAGCAAAGTTACCAACCTATTTTTGGGCTGAAGCTGTGCAGACTGCTTGTTTTACTCCGAATGCAACACTTATCAACAAGCATGGAAAGATACCATATGGATGCAAGTGTTTTGTTCTTCAGACTCATCCTAAACAGCTATCCAAATTTGATCTAAAAGCTGATGAAGGAATTTTTATTGGATATCCATTTTGCACAAAAGCCTTCAGAGTGTACAATTTAAGAACAAGGATTGTCATGGAATCTATCAATATCTCTTTTAATGATAAGAAGATTACTGGACTTGAATATTTCAATGATCATGATCAGCTGAGATTTGAGAATGAAGTTTTAAATTCTGATTCTGTAAATCCTAACAGTCTAAATCCTGATACTGCAAACTCTGATGGGTTAAACTCTGATGTTATTGAAACCGTGGTAACTACGCCAAAGGAAAATGCACCTGTGTAGGGGGAGCATATTGAAGATACAACCACATCTCAATAAGCATCAGAATCTAGAACAGGCTCTTTAAGTTCTGATTCATCAAGTTCTGATGGGCTAAATTCTGATAATTCTGGAAACTCAAATTCTGAAGGATCCAACTCAGAGAGCATAATTTTAGGGGGAGCCTCAGAAAATGTTGATGGAGACAGCATGGATCATGGGGGAGTATCCAGTTCTAGAGATAATCTTCCATCTGCAAGGAAGTGGACTAAAGCACATACACCTGACTTGATTATTGGAGATCCTAAAGCAGGTATAAGAACTAGAACATAACATCAAATGAATGTCTCTATCACTCTTTTCTTTCTCAGACTGAACCAAAGAAAGTGGAAGAAGCTCTTCAAGATGCTGATTGGGTGCAAGCAATGCAGGAAGAGTTAAATGAATTTGAAAGAAATAAAGTCTGGACCCTAGTGCCAAGACCAAAGAATAGATCTGTTGTTGGTACAAAATGGGTGTTCAGAAACAAAACTGATAGTGATGGCATAATTACAATGAATAAAGCAAGGATGGTTGCAAAAGGATACTCTCAATAGGAATGAATTGATTATGATGAAACATTTGCACCAGTTGCTAGATTGGAAACCATAAGGATATTTTTGGCTTATGCTGCTCACAAAAAGTTTATAGTCTTTCAAATAGATGTAAAAAGTGCTTTTCTTAATGGAGAATTAGAAGAAGAAGTATATGTTGAACAACCTCCAGGTTTTGTAGATTCAAAATTTCCTCATCATGTCTACAGACTTGATGAAGCACTTTATGGCCTTAAGCAAGCTTCAAGAGCATGGTATGAGACATTAGCTCAGTTTTTTCTGGAAAGTGGATTTAATAGAGGGACTATTGACAAAACATTATTTTATCTCAATCATGGAAAGGACTTACTTTTGGTGCAGATATATGTTGATGATATCATTTTTGGTTCTACAAATCACTAGCTTTGTAAAAGGTTTTCCAAGCTAATGCAGTCAAGATATCAAATGAGTATGATGGGAGAACTTAGCTATTTTCCGGGCGTTCAAGTCAAGCAGAATGAAGAAGGAACTTTTATTTGTCAATCTAAGTACACCTGAAATTTGTTAAAGAAATTTGGAATGCAAGACTGTTCAAGTGCTTTCACTCCTATGGCCACTGCAACAAAATTGGATAAGGATACTGGTACATCAGTAGATATTACTGATTACAGAGGTATGATTGGCTCACTACTCTATCTAATTGCAAGTAGACCTGATATCATGTATGCTACCTGTCTTTGTGCAAGATTTCTAGCAGATGCAAGAGAACCTCACTTAACAGCTGTAAAATGAATTTTCAAGTACCTTAAGGGTACAACTGATCTAGGATTGTGGTATCCTAGGGAATCAGACTTTAAGCTAATAGGTTACTCAGATGTAGATTTTGCAGGATGCAAAATTGACAGGAAAAGCACAAGTGGAAGCTGCCAATTTCTTGGAGGCAGTTTGGTTTCTTGGTTTAACAAGAAACAAAAGTCAATTTCCACATCAACTGCAGAAGCAGAATACATTACTGCAGGAAGCTATTGTGCACATATTCTTTGGATGAAGAAACAATTACTGGATTATGGGTCAACATATTCTAAAATCCCTATTTACTGTGATAATCAAAGTGCTATTGCTATGACAGGTAATCCAGTTCAACACTCAATGACAAAGCACATCTGCATAAGGTACCACTTCATAAGGGAACATGTGGATGAAGGTACAGTGGAATTGCATTTTGTTCCAACAGATCAACAACTAGCAGATATCTTCACAAAACCACTGTGTGGAGCTACTTTTACAAGATTGATAAATGAACTTGGAATGGTTTCAGGTTCTTCCTCCAAATCTGCTTAGTTTATGTTCTGATACATCAGACTTTATGATCAGTATTTACAGATATTACTATCTTTGTGTATTATGTGCTTAAAATTGAAATTTTCTAATTGCTGATTATTGTCTGATGTGAATTTCTAAACTCTGATAGTGATATGAATGTTTCTATGACTATTCAATCCAATGAGGATAACTGTGCTAAATGCTGACCTAGTAGTCTTTAATACACTAATAATCCCATGTTTGAAGTAATTGTTTATGTGAAAATCTTTTAACACAAGCAAATTCTGATATTGAGTTTGGTTAAAGTTTACTTTGTGTATCTTATTACTAAGTCAAAAACTAGAATAATGCTTCTTATCTGTTAAGTTCTGATGTTAGTAAATCCGATGGATGTACTAAGTGCTGATACGCCTCACTTATCAAAAGAAAAAGAAAGAAAAGAAATAAAAATCAGGTACTCCTTTGAGATCTAGAGTAAAAATATAGAAGGGAAGACCCAAGTGCATTGCTGGTATTAAGTAATATGCATTAGAAAAGCAAAATAAAATTTTCTTGGTGACTTTTCATATTCTCTGATTACTGGAGAAATACTCTGATAACAACATAAATTCTGATAAGCAGTCGTGACTCACTTATACTGAGAAGCCACTGTAAAAAGGAATTTCAAAAGATGCATAACATGAGCACAAAACAGTTGAGGTGAACTCATGCATGAACTCATTCTATAGTAGACTTCAGAATAATAACTGATTTTGAGCAAAGTTTTTAGTTATGCCTTATTTCTAAGATGTACTGAAGTGAATCAGACTTTACTCTTTGTCTGATATTTAGCTTAATGCACACACTTACACTCCATATGAATGATGAAAATTACTGTGGTGATAAATGTTATTTTAGATGAACAGTCTAAGTGTCAGTTGCATAAATTCTGAGGACAAGTTCTGATGGAAGTTTTGATGATTAAGTTCCGATGAAACCATCTCAGTATTTATGTGAAGAATTACAGGAATAACCATTCTTTTTTTGAATTCAGGAGCCATATTTTGATGACTTTTAAATTCTGATAATAATCAAGTTCTGATGCTGACGTGGCCGTATTTATTTACTTAATTTATTTTTGGTCATTACTCGAATGGTCATATTTTCTCAGAATATTGGTTTATGTGAGATAAAGCAGTAATTATCATTTGTTTAGTGGGAACAGTTTTTTTTTAAAACTGAACATGCAATGTAATCATTACTTATTTACCGTGCCCATTAACTTTTGCCTTAACTGCTGCATGGCTGACAGGTGTAAAGGTCTGTTCCACTTCTCATTAACTGCTGTCACGTGGGGTGTCTAAGTAAAAGAGATAAAAGATTTTCAAATCTTTTATTTTCATTTTTATTCTACTCACTCTCTCTCTTTTCTTATTCTCTCTCACATTTTCTGACGGTTTTCTATACAGACATTTCATCAAACACCTTTTAGGCAAACTAATTTCTCACTTATTTTTGATGGCGCCCAAGGATTTAATTGTTGATGGAGCCAAGTTTGTACCAAATAACTATGCTACAATCTTGAATAAGGCTGAAGCTCCATCAGATCTACACTTTGTGCAAGATTTATTAGCCAATAGTGAGATTGGGTATGCTTTGACCCAACCCCAATCTATTTCAAGCAAACAAGTGCTGACATTTTGGCGAACTAGGCTTTTTGATGATGGTGGTGCTACTGGTACTCCAAGCATTGTTTTCACATCAGGATATGTCGAGCATGTGGTTACCCCTGGAGCAGTTCGTAAAGCTCTCCACTTACCTAAAGGTTGCACATTCTCAACAGTGGAGGATCCTGTCTTACAACAGCTTATGGCCAGTCTGCGCTATGAGAAAAGTTTGGGAAAGCTGGGTCAACTGAAAAGATCAAATATCAGAAAGGAATGAAGCTTTTTCTTTGATTGTATCACAAAGGCATTCACCAATAAATGCTCCAACTTTGATGCTATTCCCATCATGAGTCAGCAAATCGGGAATGCCCTGATTCATCAAACTCATTTTGATTTTGGAAGTGTTGTGCTAAGTTTCATAGGGGATAGGATGACAGAGGATAGGAATGTAGTATACTTTGCTAGATTCTGTCAGTTTATATATACTTTTTGTTGTGCTGATGAGACCCCACTAGCCAGTGATTTAATTCCACCCTTTAAGCTTGTAAAAAGGGCTTTTAATGATCTGTTACATGCTGACAATAAGAAACAAGTGCTGAGACCCTTACAGATTCCTCATTCTGTAAAACAGATGTTGGTAAACACTGATCCACAGAATTATACATCTGTCTATCCTGATGTTCAACCCACTAACTCATCACAACCAACACAACAGCCATCAAAACATACCACAACTAAACAAGCACCTCAAACTTCTCAACCTTAACCAACTCAACCCTCCATCAGGACATATTACAAACCAACAGAGTCATCTCAACCTCAACCATCAGTACATCCAGTGAAGCCTTCATCTTCAAAACCCAAGAGGACTAAGATAGTAACTCAGTCTCAACAAAAGGGAAAGAGAATTGTTCTGAGAGATGAGTCATATAATGAGGAACAGGTTCCAATATCATAACCTGTTGTTGTAGAAGCTGAGAAGATCTCTTCTCAGAAAGATACTGAAACTGGGAGTTCTAGGCCCCTCAAAAGGCTTAGAAAGCTAAATTCTGATGATGAAGCTCCCAAAGTCTCCAATTCTACAAAGAGACTTAAAAAGCAAAGAGCCAGGAGGGCTGTAAGTGTATCATCACACTCTGAAGAAATTCTAGAAATATCAGCTAAGGAAGGGGGTCAGGAATCTCTGATCCCAACAAAACCTATAGTCATTGAATTACTTCCAACAGCTGAAGACTTTACTCAAACTCCAAAGTCTCCTATTCAAGAACAAGAGGATATTCCAGAGCAAGTGTCTACACCTCCCATGTCTCCTATAATTGATCCAGTACATGCTGAAGACCCAGGTACAAGTGCTGAAATAGACATACATAACTTGGTTGTGCCCGAGGTTCTGTATTTGGAAGCTCCACCAACTCAACTCACTCCACCAACAACACCACTTTTGGATGCTGATTTCAATGCAGATATTCCATCAACACCAGTTCTGAATCTAGATGATGAAGATCAGATTTTGGGTGGGCATCAAAATTTGGATGTTGATCAGAACTTAGTTGCAGATCAGAATTTAGAGGATGACGTTGAAGCCTCTATAGCCTCACATACTGTTATTTTATCAAAGGATGTTGATACTGCAGGCTCTAATGCTGATAATACTGAAATTACTGGTGAAGCTGCTACAAATGTAGATGCTGATGTAGCTGGTCCTTCAGGACATGCACCTCAATAAACAGTTAACAAAGCTGATCTGATTAAGAAGTTTGTTAGAGAGGATGCGCCAGTACCTTGGAGTGAAACTCCTAGAGGAAAGGAGTGGACTAAGGAATGGAACAAAGTTACTTTTGTTCCTACTAAAAATATTTTTGCTGAGCACCTTGCCAAAGCTGATGAAATGCTGATAAATGATGACTTCAAGGCACAACTTAGAGTTACTGCATTGAGTATAAGGAACCTTCACGGTCAACACTCAATAACTCATGATAAGGTAAATAAAATTCAAGAATCTCTGATCCAACAAGGTATGAATATAAAATTGGAAAAGAACAGATTTTTCAAGCCAGCCTTTGACCGAATTAGGTATATTGAAAAGACTCAGGAGAAGCAACAAGATCAAATTTCTGAAATTCTAAAGAATCAAGCTTCTCAGCAAACTCAACTCAATGAGATCCAATCCTCAGTGGAATTGCTTGTCTCTCTTCTTTTACCTGCTGATGCCAAAAAGGGGGAGAAAGTAATTAAGTCCAAATGCAAATCTAGTCAAGTACTGAAGGGTAAGGATGATGGAAATGAGGAAACTCTGGAAAGGGTAGAGGTCATGGTTAAGGTAAAGGTTCTTCATCAAGAACAACTGAAATTTCTACACAAAGAACAAGTTCTGATGCTGGGAGAAGAATAAGTTCTGATACTGGTAAAAGGATAAATTTTACTGGACATCTGGAGCTTGATGAAGAAATTTCAAAGAGATTATTTCTCAAAGAAAATCCAGGAATGGACTTTGAAAGTCTAAAGGAAGAAGAAGTTAGACTTAAAGAAGAAAATGTCAACTCCAAGTCTAAAGTTTCTGTTGTTGAAAATAAACTTCCAAAACCTAAGGGTATTGTGATTAAGGAGAGGACAAATTCTGAGGCAACCAAAGCCAAATCACAAGTGGAGGTAGATCCAAGATCCAAGGGCAAAGGAAAAATTGATGAACCTGTAAAGGTATATGTGCCAATCATGGATGAAGAAATAATTGATGAAGAAGATGCTAGTCTTACTCTGATGAAAAAGAAAATTTCTCAACCAACCTCTGACATGGCTCAAGTTGTTCAGAGTCAAGATGTAGTAAGTTCTGATATGATAGTGAAGCAAGCAACCTCTGACATAGCTCAAGTTGGCTTGATATCAGAAGATAAGGAAAAGGAAACCTCTGACATTGCTCATGTTAAACCTTCAAAGATTCTACTACCAGGATTCACCAAAGCTCAACAGACTCAACCTTTGAGGACTACATCAAGTGGTTTTGAAGCAAGAGTTGTTACAGGAAAGGAAGTAAGAGACAAATCAGGATTGGGTAGTTCTAAAGAGAAGAGAATACACAACACTACCAATGATCCAACTTCCTTAAGTGAACCAGGAGTAGGAGCAACTCCTGAGAGATTGAATCAACTTGAATCTGTACAAATGGTTTACCACTCTGTTTTGAAAGAAGATATCATGTTATACTTTATGACAGATGGGAGGGTATTCCAGATCAGGGAGAATGCTATTTTATTGAAGTATTTTGAAGAACTGGAACATGTTCTATTTCTACTTCAAGTGAAAAATAGATCAACAAATGGTGCTGCAGGTTGTTTAAAATCAAATATTTAAAGACAGAAGAAGCTTTACTCTGTAAAGTCTGACAGCCCATACTGTCCTAAGTACAGATCTCACAGTGGAGAAATTGTTGAAATGAAGCCTAATACTGCTAAAATCATCACTACATTTTCTGGTATTAAGGGACTTGAATTCAATCTAGAGTCTGATAAAGCCTATATCATCAGACTAGATCAGGATATCAGGAAAGCTAAAATAAATGATCTCAGGGCTGCTATCTTTTAAACTGGTGAAGATACAGTTGAATTGAAAAATGCTAAAAGGAGGATGGTCAATGAACTTGAATATGCTGAGAGATGTCTGTTGAAGAACTATCTCAGAACAACTCTTGATATCAAAGAGATCGGAAATTGAAGTGAAGTCAAAGATCTACAACTGCTTAAATTCTGAAGTGTATACAGACTGAAGCTGATATCAGACTTTAAGGATGGTAAAGCTGTAAGGACTGTAAGTTGTAGTTATCTAGTCAAATTCTCATGCATTTGTACTTAATGTTTTTGACATCATCAACTATCTGTTAAACTTGTATATTATGCTAATTTACAAGTTGGGGGAGATTGTTAGATATATTTGTGATGTCATGTCTAATTATGTTTTTTGTTTAGTTTTCAGATCTTACTTAACATGACAAATCATGACTTAATTGGAAATCAGTACTTATATTGAAGTCAGGACTTAAGTTGTCAGAACTTAAGTTATCAGGAGATATTTATCAGGAGATAATATCAGGACTTAAGGAGACTTTCAGATAAGGAAGGCGGCTGATTGAAAGGAAAGAAGATCAAGACAAACATAAGAAGAGATATGCATGGAGAAGAATTCTATGCAGAATAGAATACTTGGAAGAAAAGATAACTAGTTGATATATATTAGGAAGCAGAATTATATTCGATATCAATTGGAAGATTATCTTGTAACTGTGTAATATATAAACACAGACATAGGGTTTACACTATATGTGTTATCAAAATCGAGATTATTATTCATATTAACCCTAACAGCTCTCGTGATAATTTGTTCATCACTGAGAGAGAACAGTTCTTTGTAACAGAGTTTATTGTGTTGAATAAAATCTGTGTTTTTTTACCAGAGTTCTTATATTCGATTTGATTGTAGTAAACACTGTATTCAACCCCCTTCTACAGTGTGTGTGACCTAACACAAGTACTATAGAGAGGATGGATTAACACCACATACTAGGAGCACTTTCAGATTTATCCTTTCATGTCTTAATGATACTAACATTCGTTATGAAATTAATTTGGTACATCCACAAAAGAACTCTGTTGCAAGACACTTGGGATCTATTGGTAGACAAAATCTCCATGATTTGTAGACATTGGACCGACCTGCTGACAATATTCAAGAATTTCTTAATATGGATTTAGGTATTGGCCCTCCATAAGCCCAATTTCAAGATGTTGAAATTGATGACCCTAAACCCGTTCAAGATGGTGTGGTTGAGAATATCTAAACATGTTCAATTATTTGTGTTCGTTCCTATTAATTATATATATTTACTGAATCCTTATGTAAATATATAAAAATAATGTACAGTTTGGTTTTATATATCAATGTAAATAATTATTGTACTTAGTAAATATGTGAATGTGTAAATATGTTTGATTTGATGTTACATACATTGTCCATTCCTAAATTTTTCGATTATGTACAATTTTGTATTTTGTTATCGACACGTTTATCAATTAAAGTCATGATTATGTGTATTCCCACAAGGCAAAAATATTTGGCAATTGTTTTTATTATTACAAGTCTTAATGATGTAGTAGTACTTTCCAATAATCCAAGTTACTACCATTTAATCATTACGCATTTCTCAAGTTACAAATCTTTAAAGAATGACAAAGTATAGTAGAAAGTGAAAAGTTTTTCTTCACATTCAATGCAATTAACTCAAGTAATTGGAATACATAAAGCATTTTACATTTCTACAAAGTTGAACAACTCCAAGTTTGCCCGCCTTTAAATATATAACAGTTGCATTGAGTAGTTTATTTATTTAGACCTTATCATAATCAATTATCATTATAATTGTGCTTATTACCAAATTACTATCTTCACTACATCATGAAAAACTTTAACATTTTCTCCATTGATACTGATATTATGGCTATATTGTTTGCATTCATAATACATGATCTTGATAGCTTTCACATGTTTGGAAAGTTGTTGATGGCCTATTTCACCAAAGTGATCCGGATCCAAGTTAAAGAGATGTTGCAGAAGCTCAACTAGGATGCTCTATACTAGTATCATAATCATTATCTAGAAGTTAGGCGTGACCAAATCCATGCGTTTATTCATTTTGCTATTTTTCTTGAAGTTGAGCAAGCTATACTTTATAACTCGGTTCAAATGCTTTTCATGCGCAATAATGTGGATCATCATCTTCAAACTCTCTCTTTTCTCTACGGTAATCATTTTTTATCTTATTTTAGTTTTGTTTTTTTAGAGCCGTCTATAGACCATATGAAAAAGATCAGGTTGTTGAAGAAATGTCTCATATTCTTGGAATGGTTGATCTTAAATCGAAGTTAGTAGACATTGTTCATTTTCTTGAGGATATATACTGGTACATATCAGATGTAGACAATTTGCTTCCTCTTTCTAAATTTTGTCCAAATGCAAGAAATAAAGAGCTAATAAACAGGATTGAAGGAAATCCTTTTGGTGAACAGCTTTAGTATTCACTTTGTGAGTTGACTGTGAAAGAGAAGTACCATGAAGAAGGTGAATTTTTTAATGAACGTTTAACCATGTCACACATATGGAATTCAGGTTGTGGTCATTGCAAAGTGCATTTACTTTTGTTCAAGATCTTGCTTCGTGATGTTTGTGACTGATGTGTTACAGTTTTATTGAATTTAGTACAAAATTGAAACATTTGGTAGTTTAACTTTTGTAATTTCTAGCCTTTATGTTGAATGAAATATTATTGTTCTTTGCTATTGGTCAAACTAAGATGAAGAATGTGCTGTAATATATGTGTTTTGAACATGTAAATGAAGTTAATTTGGTACGTAGTCCCCGATAGAATGTATGATACAATATTTTTTTATAATAAATAAAGATATGATAGAGATAGCAATTATATAATTATAGATTTTCTGATGTGAAAACCACAATTACAAATAAGGAAGAATACATAATTGGCCATATTTTGGACATAAAATCAATTATGCCATAGGAAGATAACCTCCAAGTTCTTAGACGTGGTCAGTTTGTAAAAACTACGAACTTACAAAATCCCCGAGTTTCCAAATTTCTAGTCATTGAAACCATGATTGTGAAACTATTATTTTCATGAGTATCATGAGATATTAGTTATAATACAAGTGTAACTCACATAGGTTTTAAATCTACACGTGGGGTATTATATGCACTTTCATTAAACCGAAAAATTGTATGTGCAATTTATAGGCCATGAGTTGATACTATGATTAGTTAAGTACCTTAATGGAATCACCAAAAGAATCAATACATAAGCCCAATGGCATCTTTACTCGATAATTATAAAAAAATATAACAATTCAGTAATACCAAACATGGCAAATGCCATGTTTGCAATGATACATCTAAAAGTGAAATCCATGCCAAAATAATTGGCGACTATATCAACATTACATGTCTTTGATGAAAGCATAATAATCAAGGGTCCGGTTAATACCCGACCCGCGTCATAATCATCCAGTCCATAGCTTAGCATCCGGAAAAATCGGTATGCTTTCGATGTATCCCAATATCAGGACATATCAGAGTATATGTAAGTAAGGGTATAAGTATTGGAATATGAATAGAGGATTCAATGAATTAGGAGAAATTAAGAATCGAAATGAAATAGAAACGAGGATCAACAATTGTGTATCAGTATATGTGAACAAGAATTATCAAGGTGTAATTGATATGGAAAGTTGGATATATTTCACTATTTTGAACTTAGAATAGGGGAAAAACTTGCCTGGTGCGTACTTCACCTCGTAAGATTCACTGCCTTCTGTCTCTTGCTTGATTCGCCTTGTTGGTACTGAATATGATCAAATCGGTGTATAAAATCACGTTCAAAATCCGGTTTAATTCCAAGAACTCCAAACCCTAATTTCAGAGAATTGGGGATTTTCTTGAATTTTCTGATTTTTTTATGATTAATTAACTAATAATTAACAATAAATCAGCTATTTATATTTACCAAAAGAATACCCTTAGATAAAATTAAGGGTCCAGTTACACATCTAATAAAATTATTTGGCCCCAATTTTTATAATTTTTGGGTATTAATTATAAATTTTTAAATATCCAATAAATACAAAATATATGCCAAAAATTTCCAAAAATTGTGAATGTTACAAAAATGCAAAGAAAAATGATGTTTGATAATTTCATGATCTTACAAAAATAGAAATGTGATTTTTGTGGGGGGTTTTGACACCCAAAGGGGCCCGGAAAAGTCGTTTTTCGTGAAAGAGGTAAATTTGTAAAACATCTAGATGTTCAGAATATCAATGTGGTATAGGCCATACTTGGAAAAATAGGGCCAATGTTTTTGTTTGAAATATGGGCTTTTAAAACACTGCTTGAGCTGTACGGATTTTGATATAAAACCTATAACTTATAATAAAATACTCAATAAATACCCAAAACACATTCCGATCAAAACAAATAACACGTAGCACATAACAATTAGGGTTTATGATTTAACACACTTAATCACATAATAATACACATAAATTATCTTTATTAGAATATAATACAAGCGTAATTTTCTCGGTCGTTATATTCTCCCCCCTTAATAGGATTCTATCCTCAGAATCACGCTATGAAAATAACTGAGGGTACTTTTCTAACATATCACTCTCAAGCTCTCAGGTTGATTCTTCAACCACGGGATTTCTCCACAAGACTCTTACTAATGGTACAGACTTATTTCTTAATACTCTCTCTTACCGATCTAAAATTCTTACCAGCTGTTCTATATACGATGAATCTGCCTGAAGCTCTATCGGCTCATACTCTATTACATGCCTTGTATCAGGGTCATACTTCTTAAGCACTAACATATGAAATACATTATGAATATGCTGCATATGGGGCGGTAAGGCTAACTCGTATGTAACTTTTCTAACTTTCTTTAAAATTTCAAATGGACCTACGTATCGGGGCTTTAGCTTGCCTTTGTTGCCAAACCTAGTCAATCCCTTTCATAGTGATATCTTTAGTAGTACATGTTCTCCTTCTTAATAGTCCACATCCCTTCTGGTTGGATCTCCATATTTATGTTGTCAGTTCTACGCTGCTTCGAGTCGCTTTCGAATAAGTTCTACTTTTTCCTTGGTCTGTTGAATCAATTCTGGACATAGAATTTTATGCTCTCTAACTTCATTCCAACATGTAGGTGATCTGCATTTTCTTCAATATAAGGCTTTATAAGGTGGCCATTTTCTTCCATATAAGGCTTTATAAGGTGGCATTCTAATGCTTGCATGGTAGCTGTTGTTGTAAGAAAATTCCACTAGTGGTAAATGTTCGTCCCAACTGCCTTCAAAATCTATCGCACATACATGTAACGTGTCTTCAATTGTCTGAATAGTCCTTTCACTTTGCCCGTCCATCTGTGGATGATAAGCAGTGCTCATATTTAGCTTGGTTCCTAGACATTCCTGGAATTATCTCCAAAATCTCGAATTAAAACGGGGATCTCGATCCGATACAATGGACACAGGTACTCCATGATGCATCACAATTTCCTTAAGATATAGATGTACTAACTTGTCAAGCAAAAACCTTTCGTTGATTGGAAGGAAATGTGTTGACTTCGTTAATCTGTCAATGATAACCCAAATCGCATCGTGATTTGCTCTGGTCCTTGGAAGTCCCACTATGAAATCTATAGCTAAGTGCTCCCATTTCCATTCTGGAATATCTAGTGGTTGTAGTAATCCGCTTGGGCGTTGATGTTCAGCCTTGACTCGTTGGCACGTGTAACACTTACTGACCCATTCCACTATCTCTTCATATTTGGCCACCAAAAGTTTTCCTTTAGATCTCTATCATCTTGGTGCTTTCGGGATGAATTGAATATCTTGAGCTATGAGCATCTTGCAAAATTTCCACTTTCAATTCCGGTACATTAGGTATCCAGATTCTCGAAGCAGCTCGAAAAATTCCCTTATCATCTTTCTGGCTGGTAATTTCCTCTCCTGACAAATTATCAATTTCATGATTCATTACTTCTTCTTGACATCTTCTTATCTTTTCCAGTAATTCTGGTTGAAAATTCATTACATATATCATTTCAGTGGAGCTTTTTGGAACACGAACTTCAATTTCTAATTTATCGAATTCTTTGATTAAGTCCTCTGAAGATGTTAACAGGTTCAATCTTTCCTTTCGGCTCAATGCATCTGTTACAACATTCGCTTTGCCTGGATGATAATTGATTGATATGTCGTAATCTTTAATTAGCTCTAGCCAACATCGTTGTCTCATGTTGAGTTTTTGCTGCGTAAAATATACTTTAAGCTTTTATGACCCGTGTAGATTTCACATCTTTCGCCGTAAAGGTAATGTCTCCAGAGTTTCAGTGCGAATACAATTGTTGCTAGTTCCAGATCATGCGTTGGATACTTTTGCTCATGAGGCTTTTGTTGTCTAGAAGCGTATACGATTATGTTGCCATGCTGCATCAAAACACATCCGATTCTATAATAAGAAGCGTCGCTATAAATGACAAAATCTCCTTGATCATCAGGTAAAACAAGTACAGGTGCAGTTACCAATCGATTCTTCAATTCTTGGAAACTCTCTTCGCATTTCTCATTACATTCGGACTTTTCATTCTTACGGGTCAACTTGGTCAATGGTGTGCCTATCTTTACAAAGTCTTTAACAAATTTTCTGTAATAACCTGCTAACCCCAAGAAACTTCTAAATTCCGTCGGAGTCTTTGGTCTTTCCCAGTTTAAAATAGCTTCAATCTTTGCTGGATCGACTTAAATTCCTTCAACACTAATGATGTGTCATAGAAATTGCACTTCCTTTAACCAAAATTCGCATTTTGAAAACTTCGCATAAAGTTGTTCCTTCCTTAACGTTTCCAATGTCATTCTCAGGTGCTCTGCATTTTTTTCTTCAGTTTTCGAATCGATCAAGATGTCATCAATAAATACAATGATAAACTTATCCAGGTACTTCTTAAATACTCGGTTCATCAAATCCATGAATGCAGCTGGTGCATTGGTTAGTCCAAATGCCATCACAAGAAATTCGTAGTGTCCATATCTCGTTCGGAATGCAGTCTTTGGAATATCTTCTGCCTTGATCTTCAATTGGTGATAACCTGACCTTAATTCAATTTTCGAAAACCACGCTGCTCCTTTCAGTTGATCAAATAAGTCATCAATTCGGGGCAAGGAGTATTTGTTCTTGATAGTTAACTTGTTCAGTTCACGATAATCGATGCATAGTCGCATGCTACAGTCCTTCTTCTTCACGAACAACACTGGTGCACCCCATGGGGCCTTATGATTCCTTTGTTGAGAAGATCCTGCAATTGCTTTGCTAACTCTTTCATTTCAACAGGCGCCATTCAATACGGAGCTTTTGAAATTGGTTCGGTTCCTAGTTCCAAATCGATAGTAAACTCGATTTCTCGATCCGGAGGTAGTCCTAGAAGTTTATCTGGAAAGACATCGGGAAACTCACAAACTACAGGAATATCTTTGATCTTTGAACTTTCTTTTTCCATATCCAATACATAGGCTACATAAGCTTGACATCCATGACGTAACAATCGCCTTGCTTGCATCATTGTTAAGAATATCTGCTTATGCTTTTCGCCTTTAAACGTTACTGTTGCATTGTCCTCAGTTCGTAAATTCACCTTCTTATTCGTGAAATCGATCTGAGCATTATTACTGGCTAACCAATCCATTCCTAAAATAACATCAAATTCTCCTAACTTGAAAGGTATGAAGTCAACTGAGAAATGATGTCCCGCTATTTCAATATCGCAACCTGGACACACTCGATCTATAATAATCTAATCATCATTAGCTAACTTTATAATTAATGTCTCGTCTAACCGTTGGATCTCACAATATAACTTAAGAATAAATTCTTCAGAAATAAAAGACCTCGTAGCTCCAGAATCAATCAGTACTTGAGCATTTACAGAATTCACAGGAAGTGTACCTGCAACCACATTCGGACTCTGTACAGCTTCTTTCATTGGCATGTTAAAAGTCCTTTCCCTGGGCTGATTCTGTTGTGGTGGCGGAGGTAATGCTAAAACCCTTGGAATGCTGGCGGCCATTACTGCTCCTCTACAGTCCTTGGCAATGTGTCATTTTCTTCCGTATTGGAAACAAGTGACTTCTGCCTTCCATATCGGACATTCCACAGAGTAGTGTCCCTTCTGCTTGCACTTGAAGCAGGTGATTTTAGCTTATTACAAATCCCAGTATATTTCTTCCCACATGTTCTGCAATCAGGTATAAGAGGTCGGATAAGTCTCTGTTAATTTGGGGTTGGGAGTCGGTTACCCGTCCTCTGGTTGCCCTGCTCTATTCTTCTGAAATTCAAATTTCCGCGGGCTTGAAACCCAGGCCTTCTATTGGAGTGGTTCTGAAAACTTCCTGGCCCCTTCTCTTTTTGAGACGCTTCACTTTCTCCCTCGATAATCATGGCCTTCTGAACTATGGCTGTATACGTCGTTAGTTCGAACACTGCTACCCTGCTACGGATCCATGGCTTCAATCCCCGCTGAAACCTCTTGGCTCACTTTTCATCAGTATCTACCTACTCAGGAACAAACCTAGCCAATTTAGTGAACTTGGCTTCATAGTCCGTGACCGACAAATTACCCTGCTTCAACTCTAAGAACTTGATCTCCATTTGATTTCTCATGTTACGAGATAAATACTTTTCCAGAAAAAGTTCAGTAAATCTATCCCAATTCACTACACCTTAACCTTCAAGTGCTTTCTTAGATTCCCACCAGTAATTTGCCTCTCCCTTCAAGAAATAACTAGAAAAATCCGTCTTTTGTTCCTCCTCAACTTTAACCAATACAAAGGCCTTCTCTATTTCTTTTAACCAAGCTTTTGCCTTAGTAGGATCTACGGAACCTTCGAATTCCGGAGGCTTCACCGACTGAAATTGCTTGAAAGTAACTACGGTGCTGCTGGTGGTGCTTGTTGTTCTGGACGAACTGCCTGTTGTAACATTTATTGCTGAAACTGCTGTTGTTATTGCTGCATCTGCTGCTACATCATCATCATCTGTTGTTGCATGAGGTGGAACATTTGGTCCATGGGATTATTATTATTCTGACCCTCGGTATTGCCATTAGACGACTCGGTTCTTGTTTTTCTTTTTGGTGTCATGGTTCAGGTGATAAAACAAATGGTTCTTTTAATAACAGTTTATTAAATAGGTGATATGCATAAAGAAACAATTTTATATGGTATTAAAACAAAATTTAAACAATTGATATTGGAAAGAAAACAATTTACAAAATATCTAAAACAAGTAATTAAAAACAGTTTAATGTTTAATTAAATCGTTTAAAAATAATTGAAAATTTTGGAAAAATAAATGGTACAACATGGTTGTAAAGAAAAACAACATTTTAAAATATATAACAGTAAAATAAATGTAAATGCTTAAAAGACTGGAAAATAAAAGAAAATATGGAAAGGTTCATTTTATATATATAGATATGACACCAGCTACAGGTGTTAGTGCTTGATACAAAAAGAGTCTACATCAAATCAGTCATACTGCTACCACTACCAGTCAAAACTAGCGGCTACACACATACAAACTAGTCATACTATACTATGTTGCATCTATGTAGATATAATACACATGGTACAACATCCTGCTGTCATTTAGAATCAATATCTGGGTGGCACTCGGCCTAACTCCTGCCGTAGCGCCTCTAGAACGACCTCAGTCAATCTCATCGCTCTGCGGTATACGGCATCGGTGCGAATCTCCTCCCGTCTCAAGTCGGCAATCTCCTGGGATCCTGCCCTAAGTATCAGACGAAGTCTCTCCCTCAATATATAATTCGGCTGGAGTGCTCTAACTGGCCCATACTCCTAAGTCTCAAATAATCCAAGGATCTCTCGGCATTGATCCTGCCATCTCTTCCTCTCCTCTCTCTCACTCTGATACTGCTGATAAGATACCATATGGGGCTCGCGAAGATCTGTCCGAGAACCTCGAGTAGGCAATGGCACTTGCTGATTGACTATCTCGTCCATAAACTCCTACTGAGGGAACTGATATATCCCAGGCACATGGGCATAGATAGCTAATGGTGCTGGAAATAGTACAGGCTCATCTGGTGGTGGGAACATCGGTGGCTCTGGCTGTAGCTGCGGCTGTGGAATCTGAGGCTGCTCTACTAGAACCTGCGGATCCAAATCCTCCCACAGAGGCAACTCATCTATATCAGGAACATCGAATACTGGAAACTCTAATGGAGGGAGCTCAGGCATCTCTGGCTCAATGTAGGGAAAGTAATCAATGAAATCCGGTACCTCTGGTACTGGTAGCTGATCTGGTACTGGTCCCTGTGGCAAAGGTGGAGGTGGTGGTAAGGGTGAAAACACCTGAACTGATCCTGGGGGTACCGGTAGTCTTGAGGCTGTCCGCTCGGAAGAGATGCTGAGGAAGCCATCTAATAGAATAACCATAACACAAGAAAAATCAAATCACATGCCTAAAACTCACAAACTTCTAATATAAGAAACTAACAACCCTAATACCATTACTCCTATCTTGTGTGATCTTCCTATCTTATTTTAACTCTAATGTTCTTGTTTTCAAGGGCCAAAACCTAAGCTCTGATGCCATCTATAACACCCTCCAAATCCGGGGTATAGATTTGGGGCATTATTAACACTAACTACTTACTAAACCTATACAAGCATAATATAAATAAATAATTACCCCAAACTACTACTACTCAGGATCTTTTCAAGGTAAAGGATTGAAAATAAGAACGACAAACCAACTTTATTACAAACCAGTCTAAACAACCTATCTCAAGAACTCTCTTTATTACAAAACATTATTCTATTCACATTTTAAACTAAACATCTAGTATTTAAACTACAACTATTACTCATCCTGCTACACCTGATCTGGCAACTCAAAGCTCTCTTCTGGGATGGGGACAAACACCCTTGGAACTAGAGGGTCCCGCTGCTTGACCCGCATCTTGACTATTCGGGTTCTGATAGGTTTCATTCTCAACTTTAACTGAAAAACAAGGTGAACAACAATAAAAGGGGGTGAGCCAAAATTGCTCAACAAGTCTGCAACAATATATATATAGTGTAAAGAGAGAAGAATAAATGAACCGATAATCTTCTAGTTTGAACAACCATATGTTTCTGTAAAGAATAATAAATTGCCATTATTGGCGAGTGCCAAATGAACGAGACTGGAAATAAGAACCAACATATGCACTATAACCTGCTGATCAGTCAGGATATAGTGCGGATCTATACCGGAATGCATAGACTCAACCAACATAAGGGGTACCCAGGCAACTATGGCTTAACAATCAAGGGTCCGGTTAATACCCGGCACGCATCATAATCATCCAGTCCATAGCTTAGCATCCAGAACAATTGGTATAATTTCGATGTATCCCAACATCAGGATATATCAGAGTATATGTAAGTAAGGGTATAAGTATTGGAATATGAATAGATGATTCAATGAATTAGGAGAAATCAAGAATCGAAATGAAATAGAAACAATGATCAACAATTGTGTATCAGTATATGTGAACAATAATTATCAAGGTGTAATTGATATGGAAAGTTGGAAATATTTCACTATTCTGAACTTAGAATAGGGGAAAAACTTGTTTGATGCGTACTTCACCTCATAAGATTCACCGCCTACTATCTCTTGCTTGATTCGTCTTGTTGGTACTGAATATGATCAAATCGGTGCATAAAATCATGTTCAAAATCCGGTTTGATTCCAAGAACTCCAAACCCTAATTTCAGAGAATTGGGGATTTTCTTGAATTTTCTGATTTTTTTATGATTAATTAACTAATAACTAACAATAAATCAGCTATTTATATTAACCAAAATAATACCCCTACATAAAATTAAGGGTCCAATTACACATGTAATAAAATTATTTGGCCCCAATTTTTATAATTTTTGGGTATTAATTATGAATTTTTAAATATCCAATAAATACAAAATATAAGCCAAAAATTCCCAAAAATTGTGAATATTACAAAAATGCAAAAAAAATGATGTTTAATAATTTTATGATCTTACAAAAATAAAGATGTGATTTTTGTGGGGTTTTTGACACCCGAAGTGGCCGGGAAAAGTCGTTTTTCGTGAAAGAGGTAAATTTGTAAAACGTCTAGATGTTCAGAATATCGATGTGGTATAGGCCATACTTGGCAAAATAGGGCCAATGTTTTTGTTTGAAATATGGGCTTTAAAAGACTGTTTGAGCTGTACGGATTTTGAATATAAAAACCTATAACTTATAATAAAACACTCAATAAATACCCGAAACACATTCTGATCAAAACAGACAACACGTAACATATAGCAATTAGGGTTTTGTAATTCAACATACTTAATCACATAATAATACACATAAATTATCTTTATTAGAATATAATACAAGCGTAATTTTCTCGGTCGGTACAAGAGTTGTTATTAGTAGAGTTCTCACTAGGCTTTGGGGTCTGATGTGCAAACATCCTTTGCACTCTATATTTGTCAAAAATGACACCATCAAACCGACCAGCTTCCCAGTTTGTGAACACAATAAAATCTCCCAAGTTGAGTTCAATATTTGCTGGAATTTTATTCAAACCAAAGAACCTTTTCTCATATTTGGAAAAATAACCTGTAAACACTGTATCCAAAGGGAGACAATAGAGAACAACATCGGGAATATGCTTGCCAAAGCGTGCCACGAAAGGATATGGAATATCCTGCATCAAAAGTGAAGATATATTTATCCTATATATTCCTATTATGTAAATAGAAAGTTTTTCCCGGTTAAAGCATTTTACAAGTTTATAAGAAAATAGCTTACAACTAAGCCATCATAGATTGTATTCTCATTAGCTTTAACTAAAATTTTCCATCCAGATCCAGTAACATTGGCTGATCATGTTTATAAAAAGTATAATTACAATCATGACTTAAAATAATGCCAATGTTCAGCCATATAGTGAGGAGAAGATTAGAGTTTTACCTTGCTTGGCCACATAGAAATTCGGTTCTTCTGGTATGACATACTCTATTTTACATCCCGTCTTATCAAAATTGTGACCCCAGAAATTTCCTTCACCTTTATGGCAGAGAAGAAGTTTACAACCAATGCCTTTTTTGAACAAATTGTTGAGTTTCCCAACTCCACTTAAGCTTTCCCTATTTTTTTCATAAGAGAATTGTAGATGTTGGCCACTTGGTAGTATTATTAATCCATTACCAGGAAGATTTTCGCCATATGTAGAAACAACGGAGAGTGGTAATTTCTGAAGGCATAAGCAATGACTTATTCATTAACTCAATTATCAAAGTCTAACATGTATTGGGATAAAAGAATAAGTTATTTACCAATTCATCCATGAGAGGTTGCATTGTGGCATCAACCTGAATGATGAATGCTGGAATTTTAACAGACTCACAGTTTTGTTGCTAAGATGGAATAATATACATAACTATAATTAGCAACTACAAATTATTGAGTCTAATTGGAAAATTAGCGAGACCTGTGCAATGCAACAATTGTAATTTTATTATTATTTTGGCTTCTAATCCAAGCACAATCATTTTGTTAATGGATTACAGAATATTGTAGTAGCTCTTGATATTATGAATCAGTCATATGCAAAGTCCAGGCGCAATGCTAAACATCTCTTAATACAATCATGGCAGATACTATTACAAATCAATATAGCAGACTTGAATATCTATAATGACTGTCCCAGTAGTAAACCAATATAACCAAAATCACAACATACAATGCTAGCCAAAACGGATTAAGACTATCAACCACATACTTAAAATATTTGGATTGATTTTTCATCATATAAGTCAACATACAATATGGTAATACTATATGAAAAATACCCAATATGAATCAATACACAATGTTATC
The DNA here is from genome assembly GCF_009905375.1 of Apium graveolens. Taxonomy (NCBI): domain Eukaryota; kingdom Viridiplantae; phylum Streptophyta; class Magnoliopsida; order Apiales; family Apiaceae; genus Apium; species Apium graveolens. The sequence continues at coordinate 123,726,081 of NC_133649.1, read as the reverse complement.
ATAAGATTACATTATCAATCCTAAACTAATCTTAATAACTATTTTCATAGAATCATCAATGTAGGCTATTCACTGTACTTATATGTATATAAACATGAGCAGGATTGAACAAATCAAAGACAATATACATCTATTGGAGATTGATATTGAATCATCACGTTCCTAATTGAAGGAGAGAGTATATACATACCTCCATGACAACTGTTGAATGATCAGATAGAAAATTTTTCAGCTGATGCTCCGTGTAGAGTTGGATTGCGGTTTAGTTGTAGTTTTGACTTTGAATGGGGCTTTGCATGCAAGGGTTTATTTTGATCAAGATACCAAAAACTATTGAACCACTAAAAAGTCAATCACACATCTCTATGTGTAATTATGATTTATATTTATTTAGTTGGAAAGATGTAATAAAATAATTATAAGTTATTACATAATTATAAATATTAAGTAAGATTACATAATTTAGGTACGCATTCGAATTACGTAATTATGAATATGTTTAAATTTTAAAAATAACATTTAAAAGAGCAAGTAAATATTATTTATCTACTAACAAAAAAACATTTATTATTTTTAGAACACTATGCTACAATCTTATCATAAAAGTTAATAATTCATGAATTATTTTTTCCCAATAAGTTTATTTGACTGAATATGTCCTTATTATGGATTATAAACAATACTATTTATTCGAGATTTTTAACTTCTCAATATTATGTTATTAAGTTTTAAGTTTTTTGATTTTTACGCCATATTATCTTCACAATACACAGTTCTAATAAATATTGACTTTAATAGATTATTACGTGTCATTTTGTTATACATGTTCACCCATCTTCCCATGCTAAATTAGCATTAGCTTCCAAAATACAATTGATATTGTTTTTTATTCTTTGCCGGATTATATATGTTTTTGCAATAAGATGTTTCGTAATTGTAATTGGATTAATAATAATAATAGACATCTAAAACAAACATAGATATTCCAATAGATTATTCATCAACAAATTATTTAGAACTAAAATATTGTTATCAAATGTTCGTACATATTAAACTATCAACTGCAGAATTTTTTAAACTAAATATACCGTTACTAAGGATTAGAAACATTACTAATTAATCAAGCTAATTAATACGTAGAATTTTTTTTTCTAAAAAAATATATACTTTTGTATTTTACGCCATAATATCATCACCAATACAAAGTACTAATATAATTGGTATTTTTTTGGAGCCGAATTATATATATTTTTGCAATTAGATGTTTTGTAATTGTAATTGGATTAAAAATACTAATAGACATCTAAAACAAACATAGGTATTTCAATTAATTATTGATCAACAAATTATTTTGAACTAAAATATTGTTATCAAATGTTCGTATATATTAAACTCTCATTTGCAGAATTTTTTAGACTTAATATGCTCTTACTACGGATTACAAATATTACTACTTATTCGAGCTAATTAATATGTAGAATATTTTTTCAGGCGAAGTTTTAACTTTTATTTTCTACGCCATAATATCATCACAATATTATGCCCATATAAGAATAACAAAAAAAACTATTATTCTTTTTAGAACACTATGCTGCAATCTTAACATAAAAGTTGACAATTCGTATTTTTTTTCAAAATGTTTATTTGACTGAATATGCCCTTATTACGGATTATAAATATTAATATTTATATGAGATTTTTTAATTTCTTAATATTTTATTATTAAGTTTTAAATTTTGTATTTTACGGCATAATATCCTCACAATACACATTACTAATAACTATTGACTTTAATAGACTATTATGTGTCCTTTTGTTATACATGTTCACTAATCTTCCCATGCTAAATTTGCAATAGCTTCCAAAATACAATTGGTATCGTTTTCTTTATTTGGAGCCGGATTATATATACTTTTGCAATTTAATTTTTTGTAATTGTAATTGGATTAAAAATAATAATAGACGTATAAAACTAACACATATATTTCAATTAATTATTGATCAACAAATTATTTTGGACTAAAATATTGTTATGAAATGTTGGTACATATTAAACTGTCAACTGCAGATATTTTTAAGATTTAATATGCTCTTACTACATATTACAAATATTACTACTTATTCGAGCTAATTAATATGTAGAATATTTTTTGTTACGAAGTTTTAAGTTTTGTATTTTACGCCATAATATCATCACAATACAAATTACTCATAACCATTGACTTTAATAGATATGCATAATATGAAATTATTAATAAATTAAAATGCGTAATCGGCTCACTTACGTGTTCACTGTATGGGTATATCAAATATGATATGTTATATTATAATAATAAATTTCTCATATTTACTGAATGCATTCGCTTAGCTTTGTCTACGTCAATCATTTTGTTGGTAAAATAAGATTCTTGACCGACTTGCATAAGTAATTACCAAGTTATAAATCAATATATCATTATGCTTTCGATCAAATTTGCAAAACGAATTCATTAAGTGTCCTATTATGAACTTCTAAGGTTGAAAAATATATTGTATGTGTACTTGATACTAATTAATTGTGAAAGATTTTAGGTGTACTTAACACTTAATTTGTAATAACCCCCAAAAAAAATTTGAACTTTTTGTAACCCTTATGAATAGTGATTTTCCTGATTATGCTGAATAAGAAAACTTTTCATGCCATACTGTGTAGAGGTTCTTTTATTGATATTCTGAGATCTTATTAGTACTCTATATGGTTTATAAGTGTATGTAAAGATCGTCAGAATCCAAATTCGAACACTTTGATTTTTCCCGAAAACCCACCAGATACAGAAAGAATTGAGTATAAGGTAACATGATTAAAATTATTTTAATTAAAGGATTATAAGAGAGGATCATAAAAGGAATATAGTATATTGAGAAAGGTTTAAGGGAACCTAAGTAATGAGATCCCGGGTATGATCCCTCAAATGATAAACGAGAATGAAAGTTAAGCGAACCGTATAACAGATAAGCAGTCATTAGCCAAGTAATTAGGGGTTAATCAAAGAGGTTAGTGGGTGATGATGTCATCATACCAATAAGAAGAAATCAAGTGTAAGAAGATGACATAAGAAAGATGACATATGCATGGTGACATAAGCATGACAAATAGAAAGGTTAGTTGGTTGATTGTGAGCCATGTAATTTTTACCATTGTAAATTTAATTAGCAAACAAGAGAAGCAACCAAGCCAAAAGAAATCATAACAAAAAAATTGAGAAGTTGACTTTGTTTTTCCACAAGAAGCTCTCAGCCAAAACCAGAGCAGCAACTTCAAACTACCATATCTCCTTCAATACTCATTCAAATAGTATGTTCTATAGCTCGTTGGAAAGGTATTGAAATGGCCTACAACTCTTGTTCACAAGTCTCAACCAAATAAGCAAGCTAAGACCCTCGTTTTGACAGTTCTTTCAATCTGACTTTTAGAAACTTCAAAACCTAACTTTGTGTTCTTGATTTCTTTGGAAAGATCAAGCTTGTAGGAGGCTCCCTAAGACTTCCTAGCTACTCTAATCACTCCAAGGAAGGTATAACACCTCCAAACCCTAACTTTACTTTGAGTATTAAGATGGTTTTGATGGTTATAGTAAATTAGAAGCATGATGCTTGTGTGTTTAGAGTTTGGATTGGATTTGTAGTGATTTGGATGTTGAAATCTTGTTTATAGTTAATGAAACTTAAGTATAGCTAGTAGTTAATGTGTGGGGTTGTATAAATTGGAAAATCTTGAGGTTTGGGGACTGATGTAGTAAGGTTTGGATGAGGGTTGGTTGTATTGTTGGTTGTGAGTTGAATGGTGGTTGTTTAGAGTGGTTTAAAACTTGGTAATCGCGTAAACATAGTCGTCGTAATGCCCAATTTCATACAACTGCTTGTTCTTAGTGTTCGGGATAGAGAGCTAACTATTGAATCTGTGACTTTTCCATGTTAGTTAGATTATGTCGTAGGCTTCGTTTTGATATGTGGTTCGCTTGAATCCGATGTACGGTTTAGGAGAAACGACCGTTTTATGTAACGGCATTTCGCGAACGAACCATTACCCCTCGCCTTACTTTGAAACCTTGGTTAAGCCCATTAAAATGACTAATTGGAGTATGAAATAATTATGTAAAGTGGATTAGGCAGTTGGTAGAGTACTCGCGAAAGAATCGCCTTAAAATTCTTAATGGTTAATTTATTAAAAATGGTGGAGCCAAGGGTACTTGAACGACTTATGTGATTCGTTAAGCGTAGAAGTGACCATAAGCGAACATTAGGGTTCAATTGGTTAAAGTCTAGTTTCTTAAGCGACCGTGGGTTAATTCCAACTTATGTTGTTGTTCATAGGTTATCGGACCCACTCTAAGCTTAAGTCTATCCGGGAACACTCAGGCAAGTTTTCTACCCGTTATACTGTTGTTGTGATGTAAATATATGTATATGCATTATCTTGTGATAAGTGCATGATTATTATTAGCAAAGTCTTGCGATATATTGGAGCATGTGATATGATATTTATATGCATGCCTGTTTCGTAATCTTGATATCTAATTGTTGATTCAAATGCTTATAAGTTGCATAATACCTATACTAGAGATAAGTAGTATTTGCGTATACCCTTAGTATAGAGGACCCAAAGGCGAACATTTTCTAAACCGGGAGTCGATGTTCCCGAGTATAATATATATATATTGATATAGTTTTCAAAACTATTAATCGAATAAGGTTTATTTGATAACTTTATTTTATTTAATGAATATTATTTTGAATATTCATTCGAGGACTTATGACTCCGCTTACTTTATTTAATGTATATTATTTTGAATATTCATTCGAGGGCTTATGACTCCGCTCCTTTTATTAAATATTATTCTTTATTTTATTAAAGAATAATGTTTCGATAATCAAACTTATTTTCGATTATTCAAATAAAGAGCGTACTTTCATATAAGTATATCTTTGGTTATTTATTATTCATTTCAAGTATGAGTCTTAAAACTTCTACTTCAATTATTTTTATAAAGATTATCCTTTATGGGAATATTATTTAAATAATAATATTAAGATATTCTCCAACATATTGGGACTGATTTATTTTATTAAATCAGCATTACTCCAAATATTCTTAAAAATATTTTCGAGTCTTCTAATGATTTTGAAAGTTAGAGCGGATCCCAAAACTCATTTTTATATTTAAGATCTTCCTTTCAAAGGGGATTTAAATACTTGCTCAAAACCCGAGGGATCCGGCTCTGTGGTGTATTTTATATTCGCAACAAGGTTGCTGTTTTGAGAAAATATTTTGATTACTTGCCCAATGTTCGGGAAGTAAGTCCATCTATTTGAGTTGGCATAAGCAACATGGGCTCAGTGGGTGTCCATAAAAGTGTAAGTGGCTCAGTGGGAGTCCATCAATGCGTAAGTGGCTGAGTGGCAGTCCAGCATAGGTCCTAATACGGCCAGGGTGATGACCAGTGGGGAATTCGTCCATCTACTAGTAGAAAAGGTTACTTATTGGTATCTTTTCCTGATCAGCAAGATATCAGGTTTATGCCAAGGTTTTCTTCTTTCCAAATTCATTGGATATTATAACTCTGTTTATATTTTTCAGAACAGAGGTTTCCAAGGAAAGTATGATATATATATAGGTGTATATATATCAGGACTTAATGAAGTATCTCGTAACTTCATTATTTATAATGATATTTCAAAGATTGAATCTATTCAAGTCTTTTCTTGTAGTCTCATCTATGTGATGAACTTTTGAAACTGATGATATCTTGAACGGTGGTAGTTCAAGTAGTATCCGGAAAAGATATAAGTATATTGGAGTATCTTGTAACTTCATCTTTTCAACTTATATCTGGTTAATGATTATCTTATGCATGACAAATATTTTCACAAAAATGTTGAGACAAGGTTATATATATGAGATCACCTTGCAACGATATTTTTATACAGTTATAAACTGGAACTCTGTGTATATTATGCATGGAAGAGGACTTCCAAGATTTTGAAAAGTATATATACATATATACTGAATATTTTGTGACTTGGTCGCGATAAGATATCAAACTTGGTTCATTTTTTTACTTGACCAAGACTTTCATGAGTACTATGAGAATGCTCATATATTGTTAATCATTATACATATTATTTCGGTGAGCTTGTTGCTCACCCTTGATTTCTTCTTTCATCACACAACAACGGATAGACAAGATGAACAAGATCAAGCTCCCAATTCGCGAGCGGATAGGAAACGTTTCGCAGTTTCCTATAGGCGTTGATGCCGTTGTAGCTGAGGTAGGGTCTACCAATAGGCTAGGCTTTCAACTTTTGACGTACCAGACTTATGTATATTTATGAATTATAATAATGGCAAAAAATATGTAAATTTATTCAGAAACCCTTTTGAGGTGTAATGACTTATAATTGTGGAATAAAATGACTTGTGTTATTGTTTGGTATTCATCTCTGAGACTATAACTTGTGGTGTGTGTGTATATTCTGCGGTCACAGTACGCAGTAGTTGGTTGATTATTAAGATTAAGTATTATTAAGGGAAATGGAACTCGTGATAACCCGGATCCCCGACCCCGGATTTGGGGGTGTTACAGAAATGGTATCAGAGCCAAACGTTATAAACCTTAGAGATGATGTGATGTTAAAATAATAAGTTCACCAAGATAATAAGAACTCTTGCCAAGTTCATGGTCGGACTACCTAACGTAGTACTGACAGTTAAAACCCTTATGGGAACCATTATAAATATCGTGATAGAATCGTAGCTCGTTATCGTATATGGTAGCGGGACTCCGAACCCTGAGGTTGAGGACAAACAACACGATGATGTTTTATTAGTTATTGGAGATCAGATTGTGGATCCGATAGAGCGTCCTAACGCAGGACCGGATGATGTTCATATTGAGGATGTAGAGGTTGAGGATGTTGTCCTAGAAGGGACTATTGCTGAGAAGGATTCTGTGGAGGATCCTGAAAAGAATGAATAAAGGACCACTGAGGAATTGATGACCATGGTTAGGGCGACTACCAGAGGTAGGATTGGCCGGTCACTACCGGAGGTTCATTCAAGTTTATAAAGATAGTAGCCCCTTTAACGCGGCTTACTCGTAAGACTGAGAAGTTCGAAAGGACAGAGAAATGCGAGAACAGCTTTTAAGAACTAAAGAAAATGTTGGTGACGACCCCTATGTTGGCATTGCCGGATGGAAAAAGGAGATTTCGTGATGTGTAGTGACGCTTCGCATAAGGAATTAGGGTGCTTCTTATACAGCACATCAAGGTAATCGCGTACGCGTCAAGACAATTAAGGGAATATAAAATTCGATATCCCCACCTATGAGCTTGGGCTCGTGGCAATAGTTTTGCCCTAAAGATTGGAGGCACTACTTGTATGGAGAAAAGTGCGAGATTTACATAAACCATAAGTTCTCTAGTACATTTTCACGCAGAAAGAGCTCAACATGCGCCAGAGGAGGTGGTTAGAGCTAATCAAGGATTACGATTATGAGATTCTTTATCATCCAGGGAATGCCAAAATGGTGGCTAATGCCCTTAGTATAAAAGAGAGACTCAAGATGAAAATGTCTTTGGGAGAGTTGATAAGAGATTTTGAGAAATTGGAAATAGAAGTGAAGGTAACCGGAGCCGGTACCGAAAAGCTGTTTGAGATTGCAATACAGCCCGAATTATTGGAGAAAATCATATTGTGCCAAGAAAAAAATTGATGAATAGAGGCAGAGAACCAATGACCGGAGAAGAGATTAATACCTAGAAAGATGATGAGGGAATAAGGAGGTATCCCTTCAGAATTTGGGTTCCAAATGTTCAAGAGCTTAAGGACTGGATCTTAGATGAAAGACATAGTTCGAGGAATAAGATTTAGGGCAAACCCTGAATATGATAGTCAGGGAGGACGCCATCAAGGTAGAAGGAACCCATAACATAATGAAGTGGAAAACAAGGATTTTAACGTATAAGATAACTCCAAGTATGGGAGAAGGATGACACATTTCATACTAAGGAAACAGAAAGTCGAGTAAGGAAAGGAGACCCGAGACGGTACTCCTATACGGCAATTCATGGACCTGTCTAAAAAGAACTTAGACTATTATCCCCAACCACCACCCTGAGGAGACAGTGCGGTGGAAAATTCTTTCAGGACCTTTAAGTCGCTAAGCTCTTAGAGTTCCAAGGAACAAGCAAACCCAGTAGAGGCGAGAGCCTGGCTAAAGGAAATATAGGAATCATTTGAGATTCTAAATGATGGACGAATCACAAAAGACTGTTTTTGTCACTTACCCTCCTAAGAGAGAGGCCACCCACTGGTGAAAGACCAAGAAACGCACAGAGGTAGAGGTTATAATAAACTGATTAAATTTCAGTCAATTGTTTCAGGAAAGTACTTCCCAAGGTTATGGAAATAGTGTAGAAGCTTTAGAGCCGAAAAAAAGGCGGACGAGTATGATAAATTATGAATCTAAGATTGTAAAATTTGTCAAGATTTGTTCTGAGGACTAGAATCCCAGAACGACGTGATGTTTGAAGTCATTGATTAGTGGGTTCGTGAAATAATTGCAACGGAGAGGTAGATAAAAAGAAACTGAAGTGGAAAGGAATATAAAAGCAATAGAGTTGGAGGAATGATAAGGGAGTTAGATATGAGGAAACCCTAAAGACTCGTAGCAATAGAAATAGAAAAGTATGTAATCGTCAGGATGAGAGTGATTCACCATGAGTTAAAGCTGATGGATGAAGGCATGAAAGATACATATATTTTATCCCCTTTAAGTTGGGAGGATTCGAGGAAACCTTGAGATAGTCCGAAGGATAAACAAGGAGACGCGGATAGACTGAGAAGACAAGAAAGTAAGAAATTAGGAAAATTGGATGAAGGAAGTGACCTTCAAGAAAGTGAAGTGTAAGACCGGGGGCATGATACCCAGAAAGGGAGACGCAAGGTATGAAAGATATCCCAACATTGAGATGACTGTTGAGATAAACAACAAAAGAAAATAAGGATTTATTAAGAAGAAGTTCACGTTGAACATGACCAATATCTTCTAGAACATCCCTGTTATCATTACTAAATCAGGCAAGAAAAGCGGATAATCCTTGTTATCTTTTGGAGGCCATATTGGTTGACCTCATTTTGAATAAGGATGTTATTGTGAAATTTGGTATAGACTATCGAGATGGGAATGATTAAATAAGATAATCTATCAAGGATTTATGACTTGGTTTATCTATGGAAGGATGCATATACCTTTTTAAAGGTGGAATTAAGGATAGAACCTCGGTAACTTAAAAATGAATCCTAGGGGAATGCAAAAAGGTTGGCATTTCACCCTTAATAGGGATAGTATGAGTTTTGACAGTATGAATTGGAAAGGATTAAGGTAACAACAATCTTTAAGGATCAGTGGAGAAATTTTTCAAAAGTATATAGACAATGGTTCTAGTAATAGTAAATGGTATTTTGATATGCCCTGTATCTAGGGAATACAGGAGGAACAATTCAAGGATAACCTTAGAGGTCTTACAAGGAGAAAAGGTAATATTCAAAGTTCTCAAGAATAGAAATTTTGATAAAGGAAATATGACGTAATTATAATAATGCCAGGTGGGGCACGTGTTGAACCATAAGAAAGTATAGATCGACCCAATGAGGGTCGAGATTGGTAAAAACAAGAAGGACCCAAGATAAGAGACTTCCTAAGTATGATCGAAAGTCAGTCGTGGCAATGTTCACATCTAAAGACTAAGGCAATGACTTATGGAAAAAAATGGTGATTTTTTTCTTCTCACCAGGACTTAAGAAAAGCATTTTCACATAAGCAGTGATTGAAATGAGGTAGAAAATTAATTTGGAGGTGGTTAAAAATTGACATTGATTGTAAGGAAATTTTACTATCAGAAAAGGTCAAAGAGGTGGCCGACACTTTAAGTGTAAGAGGAGAATTATAAGCACACGTGCCAGAGGAATACAGTGATGATGGTTAAAGCCGTGAAGGTTGTATTATGGTTTGAAAGATTGGCATTTCTTCTGATGATTGTACGATACTCAACCGTAATAGTAGTTTGGTGAAGATTTAATTCATGTTAGCAGTGTGAGCGGGCTATCTATTTTAGAAGGTCCTATCTTGAGATAAGCCAAGACCATGTTACGAGAGGACTAAATGAACCTTTGAGCTTCATGTCTCCTAATAAAGACATATGGTTTATAATGGTATTAACCTGCTATCGTTGCTTTCATTGAAACTCTTCTGAAATTTTATCTGCTTCATGTCATATATGCGTCAAGTTCCGGAGTGTTCTTCATGAATCATGAGCGGTGATCATGTTACCTCCTTAGAAGAATTCGATACGACAGGTATTGACTCCGTATGGTTAGCTATTAAGATTCCAAGGAAAACGAATGACTACCGTAGGTCCGTGGTGGACTATAGTAATGCATCAACGATTCTTTGAATAATGAGCCGATTACAACCGCGAGAGTTGTATGGTAATGGATGTTGAGATTAAGTACCACTAATTGGGTCGTGGTGATGTATAAGTTATCATTGATAGACTAATTAAGTCGATTATCTACCTCTTGAATATTTATTTCTTCTTATCAATAGAGAGTCGTATTACTATACGAGGAAGGTTGCGGTGCAAGCATAAAATTCTAGTAACGAGGAGGTCTAGAATAAAATCCCAGATTCGATTTTCGCTGTCGAGGGAGTTTTAATGGTGATTGTTTATAAGCTCAAGCAAGAGCATGGGTTCATAGAACGATGGACAGAATAGTAAATATTCATGCATGTGAATTGCGATGATATAATACTTGATGTTGAGATATATACATATATGTTTTGTTCTCTTATGACAAACCTCTATAGTTCAGAGGTAGATTCCAAGCCAGATCTTTTGAGGCAGTATTTTTTTTATATATATAATTCTCTTCAATTCGTTCTTTTCTTTTCATTTTGTATAAGCTGAGAAGAACAACCCTTCCAGAAGGGGAGGTATTGCCGAATGACTATCTATCTGTGTGATAGAAGCCTAGTAGGATACCACATGTTGTTTAATTGCTCGTCAAGTACTAAAGGCTGGCCACCTTCTGTACTAACTATGCAATAGAACAAGTGTTCATGATCATAGTGATCTTTCAATAAATTCTTTTACTTCTACACGAAGGACCAAACTTTCGAAGATAGAGGCAGCTAGAGATGAAGTGGTACCAAGTATGGTGGTATTCGGAATGGAAACGCATTCATGATACTAAGGTTGACGCATTTATTAAAAGGTTATAAAACTCTAGCGAGTAAAGGTATATCTAGAATAGTATTCTGTACGGAAGATAGTAATGCTTACGAACCAGAAAAGAAGGAGTATTGAGAAGTAAAAGCTATAATGCTAGAAGCTATGATGAGAGTCTGTGCAATAGACTTGAAAGAATTTGGAATGATCACTTAACGCGGATTGAGTTTTCTTATGATAATAGATCATATGTCATTATCGAGATGTCGCCTTATGAGATCCTTGAGGGAAGACAATGTCGATCTCCCTTATATTAGGATGAAGTTGCAGAGCGCAAGATGCTCGGACCAGCAGTGGTCCAAAGGACCAGGGATATAATAGATCTAATCAGAAGACGGCTGGTAGTAGCCCAAGATGGACATGAGAAGTATGTTGAATTGACACGAAAGGATAAGGAATAGGAAGTAGGGGACCTAGTGCTGTCATAGGTATTCCCTTGGAAAAGATGGATGTGGTTCGGAAAGAAAGGAAAGCTAAGCCCGCGAAGTGTTGGACCCTTGGAGATATTAAGATGTATTGGGAAGTTAGCATATGAGCTAGCCCTACCCCGAACCTGTAGCAAGTTCATAACGTGTTCCACGTATTAATGTTAAGGAAGTGTAATTCGGATGCCAGACAAATAGGGGCGTATGAGTGCATAGACATGCAACCAGACGTAACCTATATGGAGCAACCAGGAAGGGTTATAGATCGAAAAGGAACAAGTGCTTAGGAGAAGGGTTATTAAACTAGCCAGAGTTTGATGGTAGAACTACAATGTGGGAAAATTTACTTGAGAGTTAGAAAGTGCAATGCTAAGAGAGTATCCCTATTCATTTTCTATCTGATTCCAGGACGGAATCCTTTTAAGGAGGGGAGACTGTAATAACCCCAAAAAAAAAATTGAACTTTTTGTAACCCTTATGAATAGTGATTTTGCTGATTATGCTGAATAAGAAAACTTTTCATGCCACACTATGTAGGGGTTCTTTTATTGATATTCTGAGATCTTATTAGTACTCTATATGGTATATAAGTGTATGTAAAGATCGTCAGAATCCAAATTCGAACACTTTGATTTTTCCCGAAAACCCACCAGATACAGAAATAATTGAGTATAAGGTAACATGATTAAAATGATTAAAATGATTTTAATTCAAGGATTATAAGAGAGGATCATAAAAGGAATATAAAATATTGAGAAAGGTTTAAGGGAACCTAAGTAATGAGATCCCGGGTATGATCCCTCAAACGATAAATGAGAACGAAAGTTAAGCGAACCGTATAACAGATAAGTGGTCATTAGCCAAGTAATTAGGGGTTAATCAAAGAGGTTAGTGGGTGATGATGTCATCATACCAATAAGAAGAAAACAAGTGTAAGAATATGACATAAGAAAGATGACATATGCATGGTGACATAAGCATGACAAGTAGAAAGGTTAGTTGGTTGATTGTGAGCCATGTAATTTTTATCATGGTAAATTTAATTAGCAAACAAGAGAAGCAACCAAGCCAAAATAAATCATAACACAAAAATTGAGAAGTTGACTTCGTTTTTCCACAAGAAGCTCTCGGCCAAAACCAGAGCAGCAACTTCAAACTACCATATCTCCTTCAATACTCACTCAAATAGTATTTTCTATAGCTCTTTGGAAAGGTATTGAAATGGCCTACAACTCTTGTTCACAAGTCTCATCTAAATAAGCATGGTAAGACCCTCGTTCTGACAGTTCTTTCAATCTGACTTTTAGAAACTTCAAAACCTAACTTTGTGTTCTTGATTTCTTTGGAAAGATCAAGCTTGTAGGAGGCTCCCTAAGACTTCCTAGCTACTCTAATCACTCCAAGGAAGGTATAACACCTCCAAACCCTAACTTTACTTTGAGTATTAAGATGGTTTTGATGGTTATAGTAAATGAGAAGCATGATGCTTATGTGTTTAGAGTTTGGATTGGATTTGTAGTGATTTGGATGTTGAAATCTTGTTTATAGTTAATGAAACTTAAGTATAGCTAGTAGTTCATGTGTGGGGTTGTATAAATTGGAAAATCTTGAGGTTTGGGGACTGATGTAGTAAGGTTTGGATGAGGGTTGGTTGTATTGTTGGTTGTGAGTTGAATGATGGTTGTTTGGAGTGGTTTAAAACTTGGTAATCGCGTAAACATAGTCGTCGTAATGTCCAATTTCATATAACCTCTTGTTCTTAGTATTCGGAACAGAGAGCTAACTATTGAATCTGTGATTTGCCATGTTTAGTTAGATTATGTCGTAGGCTTCATTTTGATATGTGGTTCGCTTGAATCCGATGTACGGTTTAGGAGAAACGACCGTTTTAAGTAACGGCATTTCGCGAATGAACCATTACCCCTCGCCTTACTTTGAAACCTTGGTTAAGGCCCTTAAATGACTAATTAGAGTATGAAACAATTATGTAAAGTGGATTAGGCAGTTGGTAGAGTACTCGCGAAAGAATCGCCTTAAAATTCTTAATGGTTAATTTATTAAAAATGGTGGAGCCAAGGGTACTCGAACGACTTATGTGATTCGTTAAGCGTAGAAGTGACCATAAGCGAACATTAGGGTTCAATTGGTTAAAGTCTAGTTTCTTAAGCGACCGTGGGTTAATTCCGACTTATGTTGTTGTTCATAGGTTATCGGACCCACTATAAGCTTAAGTTTATCCGGGAACACTCAGGCAAGTTTTCTACTCGTTATACTGTTGTTGTGATGTAAATATATGTATATGCATTATCTTGTGATAAGTGCATGATTATTATTAGCAAAGTATTGCGATATATTGGAGCATGTGATATGATATTTATATGCATGCCTGTTTCGTAATCTTGATATCTAATTGTTGATTCAAATGCTTATAAGTTGCATAATACATATGCTAGAGATAAGCAGTATTTGCGTATACCCTTAGTATAGGGGACCCAAAGGTGAACATTTTCTAAACCGGGAGTCGATGTTCCCGAGTATAATATATATATATATATATTGATATAGTTTTCAAAACTATTAATCGAATAAGGTTTATTCGATAACTTTATTTTATTTAATGAATATTATTTTGAATATTCATTCGAGGACTTATGACTCCGCTTACTTTATTTAATGAATATTATTTTGAATATTCAATCGAGGGCTTATGACTTCGCTCCTTTTATTAAATATTATTCTTTATTTTATTAAAGAATAATGTTTCGATAATCAAACTTATTTTCGATTATTCAAATAAAGATCGTACTTTCATATAAGTATATTTTTGGTTATGTATTATTCATTTCAAGTATGAGTCTTAAAACTTCTACTTCAATTATATTTATAAAGATTATCCTTTATGGGAATATTATTTAAATAATAATATTCAGATATTCTCCAACATATTGGGACTGATTTATTTTATTAAATCAGCATTACTCCAAATATTCTTAAAAATATTTTCGAGTCTTAAAAATGATTTTGAAAGTTAGAGCGGATCCAAAAACTCATTTTTATATTTAAGATCTTCCTTTCAAAGGGGATTTAAATACTCGCTCAAAACCCGAGGGATCCGGCTCTGTGGTGTATTTTATATTCGCAACAAGGTTGCTGTTATGAGAAAACATTTTGATTACTTGCCCAACATTTGGTAAGTAAGTCCATCTATTTGAGTCGGCATAAGCAACATGGGCTCAGTGGGCGTCCATGAAAGTGTAAGTGGCTCAGTGGGAGTCCATCAATGCGTAAGTGGTTGAGTGACAGTCCAGCATAGGTACTAATGCGGACAGGGTGATGACCATTGGAGAATTCGTCCATCTACTAGTAGAAAAGGTTACTTATTGGTATCTTTGCCTGATCAGCAAGATATCAGGTTTATGCCAAGGTTTTCTTCTTTCCAAATTCATTGGATATTATAACTCTGTTTATATTTTTCAGAATAGAGGTTTCCAAGGAAAGTATGATATATATATATAGGTGTATATATATCGGGACTTAATGAAGTATCTCGTAACTTCATTATTTATATTGATATTTCAAAGATTGAATCTATTCAAGTCTTTTCTTGTAGTATCATCTATGTGATGAACTTTTGAAACTGATGATACCTTGAACGGTGGTAGTTCAAGTAGTATCCCGAAAAGATATAAGTATATTGGAGTATCTTGTAACTTCATCTTTTCAACTTATATCTGGTTAATGATTATCTTATGCATGACAAAGATTTTCATAAAAACGTTGAGACAAGGTTAGATATATCAGATCACCTTGCAACGATATTTTTATACAGTTATAAACTGGAACTCTGTGTATATTATGCATGGAAGAGGACTTCCAAGATTTTGAAAAGTATATATACATATATACTGAATATTTTGCGACTTGGTCGCGATAAGATATCAAACTTGGTTCATTTTTTTACTTGACCAAGACTTTCATGAGTACTATGAGAATGTTCATATATTGTTAATCATTATACATATTATTTCGGTGAGCTTGTTGCTCACCCTTGCTTTCTTCTTTCATCACACAACAACAGATAGACAAGATGAACAGGATCAAGCTCCCAATTCGCGAGCGGATAGGAAACATTCCGCAGTTTCCTATAGGCGTTGATGCCGTTGTAGCTGAGGTAGGGTCTACCAATAGGCTAGGCTTTCAACTTTTTATGTACCAGACTTATGCATATTTATGAATTGTAATAATGGCAAAGAATATGTAAATTTATTCGAAAACCCTTTTGAGGTGTAATGACTTATAATTGTGGAATAAAATGACTTGTGTTATTGTTTGATATTCATCTCTGAGACTATAACTTGTGGTGTGTGTGTGTATATTATGGGGTCAGAGTACGCAGTAGTTGGTTGATTATTAAGATTAAGTATTATTAAGGGAAATGGAACTCGTGACAACCCGGATCCCCGGCCCCGGATTTGGGGGTGTTACATAATTCCTTTTTTATTCAATAATAGGACAAAGATATTCAATAATCGTTAATCATTATGTTGACGATTCTATGTAAAATATGAATTTTTATACTATAAATGCAACAGCTAATAATTTTATTTATGAAATCATCTAAAGAAGATTAATAATTAAAATATATATATTTTGGTACAATTAGATATGCACAAGTATCATACTCCCACTCCATGATTGACTCTATATATTTCAAAGTAACTAACTTTATTTTAGATTAATAGCATGACATATCACATATAACAACTTTAGCGGCATAAAACATGTAATCTGATCATATCTCCAAATTAAAGTTGTAGATATGCATCTAAATCTTTTTCATAGCACTTTATTTTAATTCCGATATTATCATACTTGTTCCTGTATTCTAACTCAGAGCTGCATAAGAAACGTTGCATACCAAATCTTGCAAGCATCATGGGTTAGTATTCTGCATTCAATTTATATTACATGGTAAACAATTATGAAATCCCAAGTTTACTACTATGTTCTATTTTAATATAGATTTTGAAAGTCAATTCTTTCAGCTCGAGTTATAGTTCATTGGCTTTCTTCACTGGACATTTACAACCGAAACTTGAGGATACGAGTTCGAGTCACAAGATTGTGGCATACTAATAATAGAGAAGGAGTCTTTGTTGGATGTAATTTGATTCTTTTGGTCCTCAGGTAATTTATGTTTAAAACAGATTTTTTACGTTGTCACGTTTATAGTTATGAGTATACAGTTGTAACCTACATGTTTTCCTGTTTGTAAGAATGATCATATGCAAGCTTTTGTGAGAGCTGATATATGGAACTCTCTTGATAACACTATTGTTGAGGGTCGGATGTATGAAATAAAAAATTTCATTACCACCCACGCATCTGGTATCTTGAGGCCTGTTTGTTCTGCGCTAAAAATTGTTTTCACACCTTTAACCACAGTCCAAACTATGTATCCAAATGACATAGACTAGATTTTCATAGAGAGACACAATTTTGAATTTGTCAGTTTACCTCAGTTGGCTATAAATCCTGAATCCTATGCTCTCGATAGGACATTCTCCATAGGTATCAATAAATTTCATATGCTTTATACTAACACAACAATGTAAAAATTCCGTTTGTTTTAAATATATGACATTGTTCTTTATCAAATATCATTGGAGTTGTTGCTGATCTCCAGCCAAGAATGAACATTGAAATAATTTTTGGAGTTCAACCTCTTATACGATTCAATGTTACTTAAGGAACAGAGTAAGAATTAAGTTACACGTAAAAAATTTATTAAACTAATGTATCTATTTATATTTAAATTTTTTCGTTCCCATGTGTTTTGTTACAAGGGTTTCTTTTAAAGTGGATATATGGGGTGCATTGACTGAAAGTATGATTTCACTATACGAAGATGGGGAAAAGACACCAATCATTATTGTTCTGTCAAGTGCCAAAGTTATCCTATACAAATGTTAAATTTATGGAGTTAAGATAGTTTATTATATTATTTACTTAGACAAGTACATTGCACGTTTGTACCATGTTTGTTTTGTTTGTAAGGCGTCCCTATTATCACTAATACTCCGGCCTCCAAATTCTATATTAACCCGAGAGTACATGAGGTTTTTAACTTTAGGCATTCGTATGTGTAAAAAGATTGTTTTTAAAACTTTGTACTTTAACTATTTTTGGGTATAAATGTCTTAATACATTTATGTGTATTACAGGCTTGAGGGCATGGGATATGATGGTGCGATAGTGATTGATGAATAAAATAAGGTTAATATAGCATTTGTTTGTGAAGTAATGTACTTTAAGATTGAACACGAGTTAGTAAATATATGAAATTATGAAATTAAATATTGTAACTTATTTCTTACTTTTTCCGTTACAGGAGGAAAGATTTGAAGGTGATTTTTGATATCTGGAAAGAGAATGCATTGCATGGATGTCGCATCAAAGAATTTTTTTTATTTCAATCAGAATTTTTGTTAAGGATATCTAAATAAGTTTTAAAGACAAGTCATTTTTTATGTTTAGTTCTGTTTTGTTGCAAAACTTAAAAATTTTTGTTGGATTTTTAGATGGTTTGAATGTACACCCTTAATGATTTCTATTTATTGTACTATTTCATTAGCCTTATTATCATCCTGTGCATTTTCAGCATTTTATACTGCATCTTCTATATTCAATTCAATCGGATCTTCATTCTTCGCATGATTATCTAACACAACATATTTGTTCTGCGTTTAACTATTTAAATGGATTCCTCAAATCCCTGATTATAACAATTGATGCTAAATATTCTCTCAACATTTAACTGTATAAATGAAGTACATGTTTTTAGATATTATTGAAAAAAAATCATGGGATACGAGATACATACCAAAGCAGACTTAATCACGTCTGTTTGGCTTCTATTTTTGATAATTTAACTAAAAAAATGGTAACATCAAATTGACGAAATAAAAAGTCTAAGTAAAATTAAAAGAAAAATGTTCGTCATATTTTGTCTTAATTATCGTACTTGTTAGGCCTTTTATTTTTGCAATAGATGTTTAGTAGGAAATCAGTACCGAACATATTGTACTAGACGACTTAGAGTAATTTTAAGGTCGTATACATTGTTATACCACATTAACTTATTCTAATTATTTTCAAAATATTAGATTACTTATGCAGAACCCAAATCCTAACAAACTCATATGTAAAGATTACACCAACTGAATTAACATCAATCACGTACCTAAATCCATGGCTGATATACTAATTCTCTTACATATACGGTTAACATATGTTCTATGAGTGTTTAAATTGTGTAGCCCTTTAATAATCATTTGGTTGTTATTAATCTTTCTCATGGCTGTTATGGAAAATAATCTTGCATCAGTTGATAGCACCAGGACTGATTGGAGGGTTCTTGTACATATTACTTAAATGTGGCCTTCATTTTCTCGCATTCAACAATTCTGAGGTGTTAATCTAATTTTCCTTGATTCTGAGGTAATATCATTCACTTTATAAAGTAGTAGTATATGATTAATGTTTATATAGAAGAGTTTCTTAATGAGCCAATATTATGCAGGATTGTCATGTCTTTGCATTTGTGAATCGTGTGATTTGGCATGATATTAGAAATATCATACTTGAAGGAAATGCATACGATATTCACAACTTTATAGTAATGGAGCCTGCAAGACTTTTGAGACCTTTATCTTCTGATAAGATTATTGTTTTCGCACATGATACCATTGTCCATCCTGTTCCTTTTGAAGTAAATACCATTCCAAGGCACAAGTTTGAGCTTAAGACTATTTCTGAGATTTCTGAACTTCCAATATCACATTCTGAATATGTGCCCCCTGTACATGCTATAGGTATTTTTGTATCTTATCACACAATTTTTTTTATTTTAAATGATCCTTTAAAAATTCTAATTATATGACATTGCATAGATATTGTTTGCATGGCTCAAAATATTGAACCAATAAAACAAGTTTATACATGATTTGGTGAGAAAAAGTTTCTTCGTTTTGAGTTATTTGATGGCAGGTAAGACAATGATTTCACTAATAAATATAGTTTCGATCAGTGTTTTCCAATATTGATATGATTGTCTATCTTTGTTTTCATGTCAACAACGTGGTTAAGATTTGTGCTTGGGATCAAGTTACTGCTGATGTAGCAACGATGCTAGAAGGAAATGTTGTGTATCTTCCAATAGTGATATTGACAACAATAAGGCCACTAATCCATAATGGTTCCATTTACTGTCAATCTACATATCTTTACTAGAAACTATATTTTTTTCATGTTGTAAACTAAAGATTATTGGTAAATTGCTTCTAATAGGTTCAATGTAGACAAGAAATTCATCATGTTCGTAGATTTATTTCAATATTAATCATCCGGCTGTTGAAGTTGAGGCAAAGGTATAAACACTTTTTGGGTAATATAAATTATTACTATTGGGAGAGATATAAACATGATTGAGTTGTATAAACTCTAATGAACATGTTGTGTACTATTGTGTTTACAGGATACTTGGTGGAGCAGTCTAAAAAAACTACTTTTGGCGTGAAGTCTTCCCTACGCATTTGTAATCAATTTATTCATAATAAAATCTAGGCAGATTGTATTCTGGAATGTCTGCTATTTTGCATTACATTTGAGTTTTTATCATTTCAAAGATGATTGTTTTAAGATTTCAGTATTCAGCCAAACTTTCTCTTATAAATTGAAATGAATTTTAATGTAGACTCATATGAATGTTTATTCATCTAATCATTTGTTATATGTCATTTCCGAAATTAATGTTTACTTATGACACATAAATATAATTTTACATCTTGCTATTACAAATGGAAATAATATACAAAATAAATGAGACTCTTTTCCATGTAGATTAGAAGACAATGATGTAATTAAAATATAGATCACAACAATGTTCACTTTGATCCAATAATCTTATAAACACTTTTTGCACAATAACATTGTTACTAATTAATAGTAACGTTGATTACACAATAATATACTAACATTCTTCTAATAATCTACTTAAATATGAATCATATATTGCGACTATAATCATCCATTAATATGTGTTATTCCCTAATAATACAACAAGAATTACAGAAGGGGGGTTGAATGTAATTCTGGACTCTTTTTGAGATTTATAAAAATGTTCTAACTCAATATATATATAAGTGTTTTGATTTGCAAGGTGCGTAATGAAGAATTAAGTAAATCAAACACAAAGTAATAAAAACACAAGTCTTTAAAACTTTCTGGTGAATTTGAATGTATCCACCATATATATATATATATCGATTTGAGAACTCTGTGAAGCTCAAATTGGCTCACAGCTGCTTTATAAGTTGAACAAACAAACTATAGAGAAATTCTTGACAAGCACAGCCTTTTCTATTTCTCTTCTAAATGTGTTTGCTTAGTTATTTGTTCTACTAGCTACACTTGGTTTATATATCACCAAGTTTATATGGTAATAAGATAGGATAATAAAATAAAACCTATCAAGTCTAACTCCATACTACTTCATTACTCTATTCCAGCATCTTTGAATATCTTCATAATAGCATGGAAATTGTAATGCTTCTTTGTTCTCAATTTCCTGCTAAACTGGCTGCCATATTCCTTTTACAAACACCCAACGCATGTGACTGTGTTGTCACTGTCAACATATATTTGAATTGATCATCCTTCAGGTACATTCTTGTTATCCGTCGGGTGGCTTTGTTGATCATCCGTCAGGTAGCATTGTTTATCATCCATCGGGTAGCTATTTCATTTATGCAGAATTACAAGACAAAAAATATTTATAATTAATCAACCTATTCTGCATATCTACTAGTAGTCAACATGACTCATATGCTCCTACAAAATCTACACAAAGTTGTTTGCAGAAATGTGCTACAATACTTATTATTACATAAGCTACTCACTCGATGGATATCAAATCATCATCCGTCGGGACTATATTGAATCATCCGCTGGGACTATATTTAATCATCCGTCGAGTACTACAAAATTCACTAAGTTAAATCTAATAAAGTGTTTTGATTAATTTATCATCAAGTTCACAACATATTCCTAACAATCTCCCCCAATTTATGTCTACTGGAATTGTAGCCATAAATTAAGAGAAACTGGATGATAACAAAACACTTCAAGAATACAGATTGAAAATAGTAGATAAAACTGATAAGTGCTGCAATATTTACTGAAAATTGAACAATGAAAAGTATACAAAGAATAGCTCACAATCATTATCAAGGTGCTCCTCTAGTCTGAGCAGATAAGTCTATTTCCTTGATTGTCTAGGTTTCTTCCCAAGCCTCTTATTGTTCTCTTCTATTTGGTTTTGGAGTTGTCTGTGGAATTCAAGTTCATCAGCTTCTGAGAGATCTAGCATTCCTTGAATTTCCAATAGAGTCTCATTGCTAGAGATACTCAATTGGTCCTCCAATCTGAAAAATATTCTAACTCCCTTTCTTTATCTTCCTTCTTAGCTTCCACAAACATGGGGTGTCCAGCCATCATACAAATTTCCTTACCATTTCTGTAAATCTTGGCTAGTCTTCTTTTGAGTGCTGAATCATCTGGATCTTTGTAAAAGGCAATTGACCTAGCCAACAGTTTCTTCTCATCTGGCCTAGGTGTCTCATACACAGTATCCATAGGATTCTTGACTAAAAACTTTGAATAGTTTCTTTTAGGATTCATGATAAAATCTGCTTTTGGAGATTTGATGCAAGATGTTTGGCCTTTTTCCAGATAATTCATACTCATTTCATTCACAGAAATGTTATTGACTTGAGAGTGATGAATGAATGGTTTGTCTGGCTTCTGAATTGGTCCAAATTTTGTTTAATTTCTGCATCTATCTTTCTCCATTTTTCTTTCAACTCCTTCTCAGCTGCTGCTACATCAATCTTTAGCAGTTTGTCATCTGTGTTTAGTTTTGCTGATGCCAGATTTATGATGTCAATGCTATCCATGACTGGTGGCTTTGTGAAAGTAATTGTTGGCACAATTACTTTGCTGACTTGGATGTTTAGAACTTTTTGCTCCCCCTCACTCCTTGATCCCTCTTGACTGATTGGGATAATAGCACTTTCTTTCTTCCCCTTTTTGTTATCAGCAAGTTGAGTAGAGGAAGAGGTTTGTGCTGCCACTAGCTTTTGAAGCAAGTCTATTTGATGCGCTTGATGTAGGTGAATAGTTGTTAGAGAAGCTTCCATAGCAGTCATTCTTTTATACAAGGAATCCACCTTGGTTGCAAGATCAGTGTTCTTCCTTAGCCGTCTTTTAATATCAATCATTGTAGCTTCTGGAAGTTTGACATCTAATCTGTCAGAAATATCCTTCTTTACTTGATTGATCTCTATCATGATAGAAGTGATATCCAGGTTGTGTTGAAGGCATTGAATTTGATACAGTTGCAGAGAATTTAGATGTGCCTGTAAGAGCTGCCTGGTGCCTGCATCTGTGGTAGATTGAATAGCATTGAGTATTTCCCAAATTTGATGAATAAGTGTAACCTTGAAATGTTGAAGATCACAGTCCTTGGAGAATGCCCATAAAGGAAGGCCAAATCTGGAACTGGTGCCTGCTTCTCCCCCTATGTTCATAAGCTCCTCACTTTCACTATCATTTCTAAAGAAATCCCCAAATTCCCTAGTCCCATAGTCAACATTATCATCAGCTCTAGGTGGCATAGCTATGATGGCATCCTTAGCTCTTTGCATTGACTGGGTGGTGTGCACTAAGTTCAACATTCTTTCTGCACTTTCATTGCCCTGTCCAACTAAAATTTGATATGCCGGAATAAGATGAGTAAATGCATCAGCATCCAAAGAGATGGAACCTATAACAGCTTGATTATGCTGAGATAGTTTCTCTATGTCTGCATCATTGGAATTCATTAACTCACTAGCAATGATGTCCATCCTTATCTCTCCTGTACCTACATTTCTCTCAATTTCTCTCTCTTTTTGCATTAAGGGCTCCCCTTGGCTCCCCACCCTCACACCCTCACCTTCACCATCTAAGGTGGGACTCCTCTCACTCACTTTTTCCAGTCCTGAAGAAATAGACTGCATTTGATCACTCTTATTCTCTCCTTTTGCCTGGGACCAACCCAGCCTCTCACTCAATTCACTCCCTTCCCTCAGTCCTAAGAGTGATTGTACTACTACTAAGTCTTCTGCACTTGTAAAAATTGAAGAAATTTGAAGTTGTGTAGAGACACCCGGTGGATGAGGAATATCCATCGGTGCTGTTAGGCTTATCCGTCGGGATACAATCACTACTCGACGGATGATGAATATCCATCGGGATAGAAGAAATGAATGAGTTTGGAGTGGAGACTATTGTAGACTCTGTGCATATTGATGAAAATTTTGGCACAGATTTCTCAACAGACTCAGAAAGATATGGTAAGTGAGCCAACAAATCATCTAAAAGATGATGCTCACTTGTTTGGATTTTTGGCTTCTCCAAGAGAGTTAAAGATGGAGAATTTGGAAGTGATGTGTTTATCATGTCAAGATCTAGTGAGTATGTGGAAAAGTTTGGTGTATCAGGTGCTTCAATTATTAGAGATTTTGGCTGTGACACCACATTTATTGGAGCCACATCAATCTGACTTTGAGATGGTGCAGTGACTGGGTCTCTAGCACCAGTTTGCACTGTGTGTGTGCCCTGTGCATCCCCAAGGGTTTTTGATCTTTTCTTTCTAGAATAAGTTTGTGGTGAGCTAGTGTCCCTACCCCTTTTGGCCTGTGCTCCTGGTTGGGAGCTTGTTTCATTAGTGACATCCTTTTGGGAGGATGAAACTAGTAATGAGCTTATTTCCTTATTAACAACCATAGTTTGTTGGGAAACTGTGGTGTGGATAGGTTTGGGTACTCTCTTCTCACCATCCTTATTCTTAGGGTTTCTTTGATTTTCACCCTGTCCCTCACCTTTCTCACCCACCTTCACACTCCCCTCTTTTTGTTTAGTGGATTTTACAACTGGTTTCTTTTGAAAGAACCAGAGGGGGCTTTCTTAGATTTGGATTTTGAAGTTTGTGATTTAGTAGCTTGGGTAGGCATCTGTTTGGTCATTGACACAGATGCCATTGCTAGATTTGAAGGCAAAGAAATGTGTGAGGTTGGAAGAGTGGAAACAATGGAAATTACCTCACTTACCTAAGGTCCCTCCATTACTGGAAAATAGAAGAGGGGCACCTCTATGTGGTGGTCTGCTCTATTAAGATCTGTAATTATTCTTCTTTCTTGAACCCAATAATTCAGCTTGTTGGTTGGGTTCTCAATCATAATGTTCTCAATGAGATGGTTAGCAAGCATCATGAAAAATCTAGCATAATAGACACTTTTACCTCTCTTATTGAGTTCTCCTAAGTTAAAGCCTAACTCAAACAAGACCAAGTTACTGAAATTAAAGTACTTATCAGTAACTAACATGTAAAGCATTTTAAGCATGGATATGTTAATAGAATCAAAGTTACTAATTTTACCAGAAAACACTTTAGTTACCACATCACACAGATAACTCCGTTCTTTCCAAAGACCCAACCTTCTAATTTCACTTAATTTAGAGGTAGTGAGTGCATAGCCCATGGAATTTAGCATGTTAACTACATCAGTGTCTGTGTGTGGAGTAGTAACAGTATTATCAGGAATTCTAAAGCATGCTTTGACAATATCACTATTAATGCAAAACTGCTTACCTTTAAGAGTGAACGTGATGGTCTTGTCAGTTGAGTTGTATACTGCAGTTGTCCATATCTCCTCTACAACCTCACAGTAGATAGTGGGAGATTCCAGCATAGCATAGTTGAGTTTACAGCCTTTCACAAAATCCATCATTTTATGGTAATTTCCAGACTGTTGAATCTCCTTGTTCACTAGAATTGTGAAGTTGTTATATTCATAGATGTACCCAGTTTGAGACATGATTTTGACAACTGGTGCCATTGTTAGAGATTGAAATTTACAGAGAGAGTGATTGCTTTTGAGGAAGAAAGAAGTTAGAGCAATTGAATCTTGAGTATGATAAAAGAGTAGAAAAAAAAATGAATTCTACTTTTATACTATCTCAGAAATAAACTGTCAAAAATAATAAAGTAAAATAAAGTGACCAATAAAAATTGCCCAAAATAACCGTTTAGAAATAAATAAACTGTAAAATCCTTCAATTATCCGTCTTGTTATGCTTACAAACTGTAAGTATACCCGATGGATAATGTTCAGAAATTTAACGACTAGAATTGAGATAATTCGACGGATGAGGATAAATCAGTTATCCGTCGAGTTATAAAATACTCTAGAAAAATAATTGATTTTCATTAACAATTAATATACCAACGGATGATCAAAGTCGATGGACAATGATCATCCGTCAGGATATAATTTTGACTTAGCTAAAATTTCATCCAAAGCAGAAAAATCAATTAAATTTCTGGCTGCATTACAACTTGCAAAATATCTGAAATAATTCAAGAATAATTAAGCATACCTAACTCACTTACCAACCTTGAAAATATGGATTCATCAAGTGGCTTGGTAAATATGTCTGCAAGCTGCTTTTCACTTAGAACAAAATGAAGTTCCACAGTACCATTCATCACATGTTCCCTTATAAAGTGGTACTTGCTGTCTATGTGCTTTGTTCTTGAATGCTGCACTGGATTTTCAGTGATGGCAATTGCACTTGTGTTATCACAGAAAATGGGAATTCTATCCACTTGTAGAACATAGTCCAACAATTGGTTTTTCATCCACAAAATCTGTGCACAACAACTACCAGCAGGAATATATTCAGCTTCAGTTGTAAAGTAGAAACTGAATTTTGCTTCTTACTGAACCAGGACACAAGCTTGTTCCCTAGAAATTCATAGGTTCCTGTTGTACTTTTTCTATCTATTCTACAACCTGCATAATCTGCATCTGAATAACCAGTTAGATCAAAACCAGAATCTCTAGGGTACCAAATGCCAAGTTTTGGTGTTCCCTTGAGATATCTGAAAATTCTCTTAATAGCTACTAGGTGAGATTCTCTAGGATCAGCCTGAAATCTAGCACAAAGACAAGTAGCAAACATTATATATGGCATACTAGCCGTTAAGTACATAAGTGAGCCAATCATGCCCCTATAGCTTGAAATATCCACAGACTTTTCAGTAGTGTTTAATTCAAGCTTAGTTGCAGTAGCCATGGGAGTTTTTGCAAGTGTGCAAATTTTTAGATCAAACTTCTTTAAAAGATCATGAATGTATTTCGTTTGACTAATGAATATTCCATCACTAACTTGCTTAACTTGCAAACCAAGAAAGTAAGTTAGTTCTCCCATCATGCTCGTTTCATACTTACTTTGCATCAATTTGGCAAACTTTTTGTAAAGTTTTTTATCTGTAGAGCCAAATATAATATCATCTACATAAATTTGAACAAGTATGCTAGAGCCATTAACATTTCTAAAGAATAAAGTTTTATCAACCGTACCTCTTGTCAAGTGATTTTCCAAAAGAAACTTTGATAAAGTGTCATACCAGGCTCTAGGTGCTTGCTTCAGTCCATAAAGTGCTTTCAAAAGATAGTAAACATGATTTGGTAAATTTGGATCTTCAAAACCAGGAGGCTGACTAACTTAGACTTCCTCCTCCAAATCTCCATTTAGAAAAGCACTTTTGACATCCATTTGATAGACTTTGAAATTGGCATGAGCTGCATAGGCTAAGAAGATTTTGATGGCTTCAAGTCTTGCAATAGGAGCAAAGGTTTCATCAAAATCTATTCCTTCTTTTTGATAGTAGTCCTTAGCAACCAATCTAGCTTTGTTCCGGACTATTATGCCATTTTCATCCATCTTGTTTCTGAATACCCATTTGGTGTCAATAGGATTCTTTCTTTTAGGCTTGGGTACCAGCTTCCATACCTTGTTCCTTTCAAATTGGGTTAGCTCCTCTTGCATAGCTAAAATCAAATCATGATCCAACAAAGCTTCTTCTACCTTCTTTGGTTCTTCCTTAGATAGGAAGCTGCTGTATGGACATTCTTCTTAAGTTGCTCTCCTTGTTTGAACTCTAGAAGATGCATCACCAATGATGAGCTCAAAGGGGTGATCTTGAGTCCATTTTCTTTATTGAGGTAGATTAGCTCTAGATGAAGAGGCCTCATTGTTGTCTTGATGGGTGACTGAGTTTTGATTATTAGAAACTTCCCCTGAGTTTGTGAATCTTTGATTTGAGAAAGGGGAACTTTCTGTAAGTGATCTATTCTGACTTTCAGCTTCTCTTGATGACCCGACGGATGGTGCACTTTGTGTCCCGACGGTTGAAGCTGATTGTCTCCCGACAGATAAGGCAGATTGTCTCCCGATGGATGAAGCATTTTGCAACTCGACAGATGTTGAATTATGTGCTTCATTAGTTGTAGATTTTTCTGCATTATCCTTATTCACTGTTTCTTGATCACTTTCATCATCACTATCATCACTAACCATCTCCACATTATCAAACTTGAGGCTTTCATGAGAATCTTCATCTTGTAGTCCTTCAATCTTTTTATCATCAAACACAACATGTATTGATTCCATAACAATGTTGGTTCTTAAATTGTAGACTCTATATGCCTTTTCCACAACATATCCAACAAAAATTCCTTCATCTGCTTTAGCATCAAACTTCCAATTTTGATCAGTTTGATTCCTTAAGATAAAACATTTGCAGCTAAAGACATGAAGAAAATTTAGGATTGGTTTCTTGTTCTTGAACAATTGCTAGGGTGTCATACACTTTGCTTGATTAATCAAAGAAATATTCTGAGTGTAGCAGGTAGTATTCACAGCTTCAGCCCAAAAATATGTTGGTAACTTTGATTCTTCAAGCATTTTCCTTGCAGCTTCAATAAGAGATCTGTTCTTTCTTTCCAATACTCTATTTTGTTCTGGAGTTCTTGCTGCATAAAACTCATGCATTATCCCATTCTCTTCACAAAATGATCTCATCACAGAATTCTTGAACTCAGTTCCATTGTCACTCCTGATTCTTCTTACTTTAAAATCAGGATGATTGTTGACTTGCCTTATGTGATTGATAATGATTTCACTAGCTTCATCTTTAGACTTTAGAAAATATATCCTAGAGAACTTTAAGAAATCATCTACAATTACTAGGTAAAATCTTTTTCTTGAAATGGACAACACATTGACTGGTCCAAATAGATCCATGTGTACAAAGGTTCTTCAATTATTGAATCAAGCTTCTTTCTGAATGATGCTTTAATCTGCTTTCCCTTTTGGCAGGCATCACACAATCCATCCTTAGAGAACTCCACTTGAGGAATTCCTCTTACGAGTTCTTTCTTGACAAGCTCATTCATGGTCTTGAAGTTTAGATAGGACAGCTTCTTGTGCCATAGCCAACTTTCATCTTGACTTGCTTTATTGAGAAGATAAGTGACAGATTCTGCATTAGATGAGTTAAAGTTAGCTAGATACACATTTCCTTTTCTCACTCCAGTGAGAACCACTTTGTTGCTTCTTTTTTTTGTCACAACACAGGCTTCTGAATTGAAGATTACTAAATTGCCCTTATCACAAAGCTGGCTGATACTCAACAAATTGTGCTTGAGACCATCCACTAGGGCAACCTCTTCAATGATGACATTGTCTATTGAAATCAAGCCATATCCCACAGTATAACCCTTGTTGTCATCTCCAAAAGTAATACTTGCGCCATCTCTCTCCTTGAACTCTGTGAGCAGGGTAGAATCTCCAGTCATGTGCCTTGAACAACCACTATCCAGGTACCAAAGATTCTTTCTGTTTCCCTGCACACATCAAAACTAAATCAAGTTAATTTTGGTACCCAAGTTTTCTTGGGTCATGCCTTGTTAGCTTTCTTCTTTGGTTTCTTATATTTGATCTCATTTGAGTTGGGAATTTCTGATTCATCCTTTATCATTTGAGTTGGACCTTTGAAACCAATCATTAGAACATAATTATCATACACATTTTGATTAGCAGGAAAAGGCATGCTGTTTGCAAACATGTTATTCCAGTAAGGCATGCTAAATGGCATTTGTGGCATACTAAATGCAACATAATAAGGATTAGGTACAAATGGCATATTAGCAAATTGTGCATTCATATTCTGAGCAGACATAACATTCATAGGCATAGAAGGAATGGCATTCATGTTGGGAAAAGAAGAGGGTACATATATAGGAGTAGGCATGGCAAGTTTGCAATTAACAGACAAGTGATTAACACTACCACACTTAACACATATTTTTCTTGGTACATACTTATTAGGTGTGTAGTTGTTATATTTGTCAATCCCTACTTTCCCATTTCTATTATTTTTCTTTTTAGTTTCTGTTTTAACCTCAATCTTTTCTAATCTGTCATTCAATTGCTTGATGGACAAATGACCAACATTCACTTTCTTCTCCTTCTTTACTTGACTTGATTCTCCTGAAACAAAGTTTTTGGAAACTGATCCATATTTTTCATTCAACTTGGCAACTTGGCTTTGCTCACAGCCGACGGATGTGGCTCTTTGTCACTCCACGAATAATCCTTTTGATTATCCGACGGATGATTCTCATCATCCATCGAGTACACATCTTTTAGAAATCCTTCAACCAAATTGGATTTCCAGGCTGCATCACAAAAGGACTCAATACCTTGAACTTTAGTGATTTGAGCATGGACATCTCTGGATGATTTTTATGCTTTAATCACTTACTGTTCTCGTTCAAGCTGCTTCTTTAAAATCTCTTATTTCTTCAAGGACTCGGTTAATTCATCCTTAGCAGTTTTACACTCAATTCTCAATTTTTCAAATTCAATAAAATTAAGACTCTAGCACATTATTCCTCTCACTTAAAAACAAATTGTTTTCTTTAATTTTAGCATTTTCCTTAGTGAGGGACTTAAGTGTAACACGCAAGTAATATAATTCTGTAGATATATCATTGATTGCATCATTACACTCAGCTTTAGATAAATGTGCTAGGTTAGTGGTGATTATTTGATTACTTGAAGAACTTGTTTCTGTTTCATCAGACTTGGCCATCAGGGCTAGATTGACATAGCTTACATCCTCATCTTCATCCAATCCATCAGCTTCCCAGTTATTTTCTTGTGTAATGAAAGCCCTTTCCTTTTGCTTGAGCAACTCAAAATATTTCTGTTTGTAATCAATAGGCTCAAACTTCTTTTTGCTGGAATCTGACTTTCTACACTCACTGGCAAAATGCATTGCCAAGCCACATTTGAAACATCTGAATTTGGATTTATCCACCATGTTTTTACTTGGCTTGGCTGCTCCAAAGTTCTTTTTAAACTTGAGCTTGACAAATCTTCTGGAAAGGAATGCTAAATGCTCATCAATATCATCCATGTCATCTTGGCTCAAATGATCTTCATTTTCAGCTACCAGCTCTTTGCCCTTGTTTTTACAGACCTTTGAAGTAGACTCAACAGCTTCTACCTTCATCTCTTTCTCTAATTCATCAACCAGTGCTATGGACCCTCCTTTCTTCCTTCTTTTCTCCATCCTCTCATCTTGCTCTATTTCAAGCTCATAAGTCTTCAAGATGCCATACAGTCTCTCCAAGGTAAACTCCTTGTAATCCTGAGAATTTCTCAATGAGACTGTCATTGGTTTCCACTCCTTTGGAAGAGATCTAAGGAACTTGAGGTTAGAGTCTTTTGTCTGATATACTCTTTCCATGCAACTTCAGAGCATTTAGTAGTTTTTAAAATCTACTAAAAATATCAGTGAGAGACTCACTATCTTCACAATGGAAGTGCTCATATTGCTGAATTAGCAGCTCATATTCCTTGCTCGGTACCATCACAAATAATCTGGATAGTGTCCTAAACCTCATTGGCAGTTTTGCAGTTAATGATGTTATCAAACATGTCACCATAAACTCCATTGAACAATATATTCATGGCCTTCTTGTCTTTACTGACTTGCTCAATATCAGGATCTGACCATTCATGCCTAGGCTTGGGAACATATGGTTCATTGCCTGTTGCAACTCTCATTGGTACATGAGGACCTCTCTCTATGCAATCCACAAAGGTCTCATCTTGAGAAAGAAGATGTAGATGCATTTTCACCTTCAGTGGCGATACTTGTCTTTATCCAGAAAAGGAATTTAAACTCCAACATCCTTCTTGTTCATCTTGTTGTTTGTTGTGATCTTTACACTCTTTGTACTTCAAGAGCTTGCTCTGATACCAATTGTTATTCCCTAACAATACAATAAGAATTACAGAAGGGGGGTTAAATGTAATTCTTGCCTCTTTTTGAGATTTATAAAAAACTTCTAACTCAATATATATGTATATATATAAGTGTTTTGATTTGCAAGGTGCGGAATGAAGAATTAAGTAAATCAAACATAAAGTAATAAAAACACAAGTCTTTAAAACTTTCTGGTGGATTTGAATGTATCCACCAGATATATATATATATATATATATATATATATATATATATCGATTTGAGAACTCTGTGAAGCTCAAATTGGCTCACAGCTGCTTTACAAGTTGAACAAACAAACTACAGAGAAATTCTTGACAAGTACAGCCTTTTCTATTTCTTTTCTAAATGTGTTTTCTTAGTTATTTTTTCTACTAGCTATACTTGATTTATATATCACCAAGTTTACATGGTAATAAGACAGGATAATAAAACAAAACTTATCAAGTCTAACTCCATGCTGTTTCATTACTCTATTCCAGCATCTTTGAATATCTTCATAATAGCATGGAAATGGTAATGCTTCTTAGTTCTCAATTTCATGCTAAACAGGCTGCCACAATCCTTTTGCAAAACCCAACGCATGTGACTGTGTTGTCACTGTCAATAAATATTTGAATTGATCATCCGTCGGGTACATTCTTGTTATCCGTCGAATGGCTTTGTTGATCATCCGTCGGGTAGCTTTGTTGATCATCCGTCGGGTAGATATTTGATACTGGACTCCATTTTATTTATGCAGAATTACAAGATATCTCATATTTACAATTAATCAACCTATTCTGCATATCTACTAGTAGTCAACATGACTCATATGCTTCTACAGAATCTACACAAAGTTATTTGCAGAAATGTGCTACAATACTTATTATTACATAAGCTACTCACTCGATGGATATCAAATCATCATCAGTCGGGACTATATTGAATCATCTGTCAAGACTATATTTGATCATCCGTTGAGTACTACAAAATTCACTAAGTTAAATCTACTAAGGTGTTTTGATTAATTTATTATCAAGTTCATAACATATTCCTAACAATATGCGAATTCCACTAATTGCTTCAATCAACTGATCAGCCTGACCATTCAAATTATCAAGATGTTCCTTCCACCCATCGCCAAACTTTTGAAAGCCATTCATCATTTCTGCAGCGTTTAGTTTCAAGGTTGTCTCATGACCATGCAAAGAGGTGGACGTATCGCCTAGGAATCTGAGTGGATTTCCATATAAGATGGTGGAATTTCGTCATTGCTTTGGGATGATTCTCCACATTTTTTCCTTGATCTATTCTGCAAAATATCTTCTATGTTGCTGTAAAGGAGAGAGATAAAAATATTAAGCACAC
This sequence comes from Apium graveolens, assembly GCF_009905375.1. Classification (NCBI taxonomy): domain Eukaryota; kingdom Viridiplantae; phylum Streptophyta; class Magnoliopsida; order Apiales; family Apiaceae; genus Apium; species Apium graveolens. The sequence goes on along the minus strand of NC_133649.1, from coordinate 123,692,670 downwards.
ATCCAGAAATTAGTAAGACATGAAAAGAAATAGACATGTAAAGAATACTTTAACTGTTCCTGGAGGCTAACCGAACGAGCAAACAAATCAGATTGCCTACTTTCCGTGGATGCATACAACTCTGAGAAGAAAATATTTGCATCTCCAAATCTGTATTGAAATCTGTGCAAGTGACAGCCAATTGGTTCAACTCTTCCATTGCCACATTTTTAATCCTTGACCATCGTTTCTTCTTTGCACTGTGTGAAGTCATTTTTGACGCTATATAAGAGAAGGTGTAAGAGAGGGTGTTTCTATTAATGTGATTGTATGTGTGAGGTCATGTACCTTTCCCTTATATAAGCACCAAATGTTGATAACTTCCTGTTCTATAATGTGCAGTTAAATAACTGCAAGTTAGTTACCTAAAACTTTGGTAACTACACGTCTCTATATCTCTCATCATAAGAATTGATCTGGGAGTGAGTCTTTGACAACCAATATTCTCTCCCCAATTCATCATTAAAATACTCCAAAATGTACAAATTTATGACCAAATGTAAACAGGTTCAAATATGAAACACAAAAAGACTTTTATAACGAAATGTATTTCGGGAATTCCCTTGAATACTATCACTCAAAGTACCATGACACAAACGCATAAACCATTCGTATCTTATTAGTATCATATAGGGAAAATATTAAGTGCTTATGATTTTACATCGAAACTATCATCAATCTCAATTACTTCTTCAGAACATGAAGGAAACATGAAATCTTCAAAGCGGTATGTTCCACAAAAATGACGAAGGTGATTCATGCATGCTGTATCATAAATAGAAATCTGAAAGTCTGAATTACCGCAATATTTAAAAAACATAATATAACCCTCACGTACAACATACTTCCGTAAAAACTGATTCATCCCATAAATCTTCTTCTCCACAAAAGAGAATTTAAATTTTGCACTCATTCCACCATCGAGAAAAATCTTTAAGTTATTGGCAAGTTTTGTACCATGATGACAGTAAAACACATGTGGTACTTTCTGCATAGTAAGGTTATCAATTACTGCAAGACCTCATTTTAGTGAATGACTTCTTATAAAACAAGAATAAAGTACAAACATACCAGTTCCCCGAACTCTAACGTATGATCTGTAATAAACTTAAGAAACTTTGCATAATGCTGAACATCATCTGCCTCACCTCTTAAAATGCAACATGGGAAATAATTTCAAAATCTCAGGTTTCTAAATAGAAGCTGTTAATGACAAGATACCTCCATAAGTTCCATATTTTGGAATGACAGATTCATCAAAACACATATTTTAAACTTCAGTGTTTCATCAGTATGGTAGAGAGTAATGGTATCACCAATTTTAATTTGTGTATCTCGAATAAACCAATTCCTTTCATTAGTAAAAAGGACTGTGTCAGGAACCCATTTTACATGTATAGGCCATTCTTGATCCTCAAAAAAAATGTAATGACTGGAGACTTTTCACATAACCCAAATTTGTCGCAAGTATCTGAATTGATAACCTAGAAGGTACAAAACTATTCGAGACAACACATTAAAAAAACCACAATATTTTAAAATAAATTTTGAAATATGGACGTCTATTTGTTACATCTGTGAATGATGTGCCCAACAAATGTTTGCCTTCAATAAGTATGTTTTGAACAGTACAGAAATTAGTTGTAGCATTATAACAAAAAGTGATACTCAGTATTTCTATCTCGGTATCAGTCCAGGTCAAGTTAGAATCTCATGCCACTTCTGTATATTTCATTTCCACCGCATACGGATTATATACTTGAAATTTGAACTGCGCTCCTCCTTCATATTCCAGTAGAACTATGTGGTAGGGCTTCATTAAGTAGAAATTCATCATATCAGACAGGTCTTGGATGCTCTTAGAGTTTCTCGGATATTTTCCCGTCCAAACAATATTCAAGGGTCCTAACAACTTAACCTCACCAGGGAGGTGACTACCATAGTTTACATAAAATGGCAATGGTAGAAACTACATAATTTGAACAAAGTAAGCAAAACAGATTCTATAATATATAACAATTACAATTATCACATAATGAGCAATTGAACTTTAACAAAGTACAGAGTTACATTCTAATACATACCAATTCCCCCTTTTTGTAAAAATCACCCATATTTGTATAAACAAAACATATCTAAACTTCTTTTGGATTCATTTCTGCATCAATTTACATTCAACGATCAAACATCAAATTCTTATTCTAACAATGAGAATACGTAAAAGGGAATTGAACAACTTACTTCTTTCGAAATGAATACCCCGATGAAATGATATGGATTAGTTATAGTAGTGAATGCAGCACTTCAAACTGTAAACATAAATTCCTTGAACAACTTCAAATTGGAAGAGAGAGTGTATGAATTGTAAGTGAGTTTTGTCTGATTCAAATTGAAAGAGAGAGTATATGAATTGTAAGTGAGTTTTGTACACCTTATGCTGATTTGCTTTTTCTTTTTGTTTTTGGAATATGTTTGTGTATTATTAAAGAATTTTGTCCATCCTAAAAACCTACTTTTAAATGTTAAATTCATATTATACTTTTCCTTATAAATTGTATGGAAATATAAATACTCTATTAACGTATTTTTATTAAAATGAAATAATTCTAGTATTATGTTTTATATCAATACAGTACATACGTCTGGAAAATCTTTAATAACTTGCCGCTATACATACTTTTTTAGATGCAGAATATGTGATGTCATCTAAAAATGAATAAAAATGAATGTGACTGTTGTATTGTATATATATTTTTTCATTAAACTAAATTACATTATTTAATTTTGGTATTGTCTAAACTATTCATGTCAATATTATTTGAAGACTTTTACCTAAACTTGACACCATTATTTTTTAGCGAAAAATAAATTATTCAAATTATAAAAAAATGGTAAAAATATTTATTTGGTGTCAATTGTAAAAATTAATAAAATTTATTTTTTTTACTAGCAAGTGTAGCGCTTGGGAAAAGTTCCCTAGTATTGATAAAACATGGTTCCTCCCAGGCCGACCTAGGCACACACAGGTCACAACACAAGAATATTGTTCAATGTCCACGGAAGTAATAAAGATTAATATGTAACAATTTTATACTAGACTAGCAATTTTCTCAGTGGCATACCCTATTTTTTGTCATTTACAAAATTAATTTTGAGGATTTAATATTAGTTTAACACTTTAAGTATAGCTATATTTCAATATTAAAAAAATTTGATAAATCATATTAACTTATTGGAGAAACACTAATTTTTTCAAAAAACATTTATGAGAGAATAGTTATAGTTTACTACCTAAATTTCCTATAAATTTTTTAAAGTTAATATTTTTTTTAATTTTTTGTTTGATAAATATAAAATGTTCTTCGTACATGGAATTTTTAAATTACATTTTTTCATTGAAATAAATTTATGAGTATAAACTTAAACTATTATATTGAAAACATTAAAACTACAATTTTTTTCTTTATGATGTAAAAAAGACAAAAAAAAATTATTATATAAAAATATGGATAGTTTTACTGATAAAAGAGTAATATAGGACGATTTTACAAGAATTTATTATAATATAGAAAATAATATTTATATATTACAATTACTCTTAGGTTTTATAGTTTCTTTTTGCTAGGAGCTATAGTTGGATATTCTTAAATTTTATATTAATATGTTGTCAGGACCTTCATTTCCTTTTATAACTTAATTGTGCATTAGCTGTAAATTTTCTTTTATGTTTATTTCGTGAATATTAATGTTTCATATCTGCAATGAGTTGCAGACTTCAGATTGATATTTATTAAAACTGATGATATATTCTTATTTTCTCCGATTCTTTTCATTTCAGCACAATACTTTCCTTGACTCATTTCTCAAGGTAGAGCAAATAAAACGAATTATATAAATGTCATGTAATGAATTATTTTTACCAAACAAAAAGACGTTAGTATATCCGATATAGAAAAATTTTAAGGACGTAACTATAGGTTCTCAAACAGTTAGTTTGAAGTGGACTTTAAACTAATATAATAACAATGTGGATTTTTGTTAATTAATAAGAACCAACAATATGATTTCGGAATGAGACGGTATATTAAAGAAGGTTTGCGATATTGCAATGCATGTGTAAACGAAGACGCGTTTTAATAAACAATTCCTAAAACTTAACTAGAAAACAGAAATCAGATCGATAAGATTCCTTTCAATTCAATGGTTAAGACCGGTAAACAGAGTCATGAAAGCCTAATCAAACAGTAAATTGAATAAAACATTAAAAGACAGTTAAAATAAAAAAAAAAGATGCTTAGATACAGTTAAAATAAATAAGATGCTCAGGTCTGCTTTTTAATTCTGTTCTACATATATTTTTGTTACACCACACTAAATACCATTGTCATTTATTACATTGTTAAACATTGCAGATTTGCATGTAATATATGCATCTAAAAATTCAAGTGGGTCCATTCAATAAAGAAAAAGAAAAACCCAAGGGACCGGAGCAAGTATATGTAATAACCCCAATTTTTGGAATTTTTAAAACACGGATGAATAGTAACTTTTGCTGACAATGCTGATTAAGGAAAATTATCAGATCACGTTATATAGGAGTACTGTTATGAAAATTCTAAGATCGTATTAGTATTCCATAAATTAAATGAGTGTATGTAAAGGTCATTAGAATTCGGATCCGGACACTTTGATTTTTCCCGAAAATCCACCAGATACCGAAAGAATTGAGTATAAGGTAACATGATTAAAAGGATTTAAATTCAAGGGTTATAAGAGAGGATCATAAAAGGAATATAAAATATTGAGAAAGGTTTAGGGGAACCCAAGTAATAAGATCCCGGATATGATCCCTCAAACGATCAACGAGAATGAATAATAAACGAGTCGTAAAGCAATTAAACGACTAAGGATCAAGCTTGGGCAAGTAGCTAGGGGATTAGCAAGGATAATACAAGTATTAAAGCACCTAATTAACAAGGATTAAGCTTAATGAAAAGCTTCCACCATAAGAAGAGGACAAGTGGCAAGAGTGATGCAAGTGGTGACATAGGCTTGCTTACATCACTTTCCACTAACTAACCAAGAGTTAGCCAAACAAATATCCACCTACCATTCCATTTACACCACAAAATAAGTCAACACAAGCAAGCTTTTTTCTCCCCCATTTTCATTGCTCTCGGCCAAAACAGAACCAGCACATTAAAACTGCTGTATCTCCTTCATTTCTCACTCAAATGTTGTGTTCTATAGCTCTTTGGAAAGGTATTGAGATGGCCTACAACTCTTGTTCACAAGTCTCATCCAAATAAGCATGGTAAGACCCTAATTTTTACAGTTCTTTAAATTGGACTTTTAGAAACTTCAAAGCCTAACTTTGTGTTCTTGATTTCTTTGGAAAGATCAAGCTTGTAGGAGGCTCCATAAGGCTTCCTAGTAACTTTCCACCCTCCAAGAAAGGTATAAATCTTCACAGCCTTTAGTAATAAGTTTGAATGTTGAAGTTTGGAGATGGTTTGGATGGATGAGTAGTAATTTGAATGATAAGCATGATTCGAGCTTAATTGTTAAGTAGTTTAGTTGAATTTGGAGATGTTATAATATATGATTGGATTGATATCCTTGAGCTTATTATGGCTGAAATCAGTAGCATTGATGTGTATCTTGAGTTGTTGTTGATTGGTAATTGGATTGATATGATTTAGAATGGTAAAAAATTTGGAAATCGCGTAAACATAGCCGTCGTAATGTCCGATTTACTTTAGACTGTTTTTGTTCATAACATTAGGACCCGAGTACTCCCTGATAGGTTTTGACCATTCCCATAATTAGATAGTTCATGTTACGAGCTTCGTTTTGATATGTGGTTCGTTTGATTCCGATGTACGGTTTAGGAGAAACGGCCGTTTTAAGTAACGACGTTTCGCGAACGAAACATTACCCCTCGCCTTACTTTGAAACATAGGTTAAAGACCTTAAATGACTAATTGGAGTATGAAACATTTATGTAAAGTGTAATAGGCAGTTGGTAAGACACTCGCTAAGGAATCGCCTTAAAACTCGTAATGGTTAATTTATTAAAAATGGTGGAGCCGAGGGTACTCGAGCGACTTAAGAGAATCAGTAAGCGCAAAGCGAGCGTTAGAGTCTAATTTGGTTAAAGTATAGATTTACAAGTGACTTCGGTTTAATTCCAACTTATATGTTGTTTATAGGTTACCAGACTCGTCCCGATCCATTTGTAACCCCCAGTCGCTCAGGCAAGTTTTCTACCCGTTATACTGTTGTTGTGATGTATATGTGTATATGCATGATCTTGTGATAAATGCATATTTGTTATTAGCAAATTCTTGGAATATATTGTAGCATGTGATATGGTATATATGCATGCCTGTTTCGTATTCTTGATTTATATATCTGTTGGTTCAAATGCTTATTCGTTGCATAATACTTATGCTAGAGATAAGCGGTATTTGCGTATACCCTTAGTATAGGGGATCAAAAGGTGAACTTTTTCTAAAATCGGGAGGCGAGGCTCCCGAGTATAATATATATTTATATATATATATTGATATAGTTTTTAAAACTATTAATCGAATAAGGTTTATTCGATAACTTTATTTTATTTAATGAATATTATTACGAATATTCATTCGAGGGCTTATGACTCCTTTATTTTATTTAATGAATATTATTACGAATATTCATTCGAGGGCTTATGACTCCTTTATTGTATTTAATGAATATTATTTTGAATATTCATTCGAGGACTTATGACTCCTTTTATTTTATTATTTGAATATTATTTGAATATTCATTCGAGGGCTTATGACTCTTTTATATTATTTATTGAATATTATTTGAATATTCATTCGAGGGCTTATGACTCAGTTTATATTATTTAATGAATATTATTTGAATATTCATTTGAGGATCTATGACTCCGATTATTTGCTGAGATATTCTTTATTTTATTAAAGAATAAGGTGTCGATAATCAAACTTATCTTTGATTATTCAAATAAAGATAGTACTTTCGTATAAGTATATCTTTGGTTATTTAATATCCATTTCAAGTATAAGTTTTAATACTTCTACTTCGATTATTTTTATAAGGAATATCTTTATGGGAATATTATTTAAATAATAATATTCAGATATTTTCTAATATATTGGGACTGATTTATTTCATTAAATCAGCATTACTCCAAACACTCTTTAAAGTGTTTTCGAGTCTTCAAAATGATTTTTAAAAGTTAGAGCGGATCCCAAAACTCATTTTTATATTTAAGATCTTCCTTTTAAAGGGGATTTAAATACTCGTTCAAAACTTGAGGGATCCGGCTCAGTGGTGTATTTTACATTCACAACGAGGTTGCTGTTTTGAGAAAACATCTTGATTACTTGCCCATCATTCGGGAAGTAAGTTCATCTATTTGAGTCGGCATAAGCAATATGGGCTCAGTGGGCGTCCATGAAAGTATAAGTGGCTCAGTGGGAGTCCATCAAATGCGTAAGTGGCTGAGTGGCAGTCCAGCATAAGGTCCTATTGCGGCCAGGGTGATGACCAGTGGGGAATTCGTCCATCTACTAGTAGAAAAGGTTACTTATTGGTATCTTTGCCTGATCAACAAGATATCAGGTTTATGCCAAGGTTTTCTCCTTTCCAAATTCATTGGATATTTCAACTCTGTTTATAATTTTCATAACAGAGGTTTTCAAGGAGTGTATGAAATGTATATATATAGGTGTATATATATATCGGGATTTAATGAAGTATCTCGTAACTTCATTATTTATAATGATATTCAAAGATTGAATCTATTCAAATCTTGTCTTGTAGTCTCATCTATGTGATGAACTTTTGAACTGATTATAACTTGAACGGTGGTAGTTCAAGTAATATTTGGAAAAGATATAAGTATATTGGGGTATCTTGTAACTTCATATTTTCAACTTATATCTAGTTAATGATTATCTTATGCATATCAAAGATTTTCAGAAAAACGTTGAGACAAGGGTAGATATATGAGATCACCTTGCAACGATATTTTTATAGAATTATAAACTGGAACTCTGTGTATATTATGCATGGAAGAGGACTTCCAAGATTTTGAAAAGTATATATGTATATATACTGAATATTTTGCGACTTCATCGCATTAAGATATCAAACTTGGTTCATTTCTTTTGAGCAAGACTTTCATGAGTACTATGAGAAGGCTCATATATTGTTAATCATTATACATATTATTTTGGTGGGCTTTCTGCTCACCCTTGCTTTCTTCTTTCATCACACAACAACAGATAGAAAAGATGAACAAGACCAAGCTCCCGATTCGCAAGCGGTTAGAAAACGTTCCGCAGTCTTCTGAAAGCGTTGATGCCGCCGTAGCTGAGGTAGGAGCTACCAATAGGCTAGGTTTTCAACTATTGATGAACCAGACTTATGTATAATATGAATTGTAATAATGGCAAGGAATATGTAAATTTATTCAGAACCTTTTTAAGGTGTAACGGTTTATAATTGTGGAATATAAGGACTTGTGTTATTTTTTGAGTGTTCATCTCTGAGACTATAACTTGTAGTATGTGTGTTTATTGTGGGGTCACAGTACAGAGTAGTTGATTATTTATTAAGATTGGGTGTTATTAAGGGAAATGGAACTCGTGACAACCCGGATCCCCGACCCCGGATTTGGGGGTGTTACAGAAGTGGTATCAGAGCTAAGCGTTATAAACCTCAGAGATGATGTGACGTTAAGATAATAAGTTCACTAAGATAATAAGAACTCTTGCCAAGTTCCTAGTCGGGCTACCTAATGTAGTACTGACAGTTAAAACCCTTATGGGAACCCTTATAAATATCATGATAGAAGCGTAGTTCATTATCGTATATGGTAGCGGGACTCCGAACCCTGAGGTTGAGGAGCAACAATGCGATGATGTTTTATTACTTATTGGAGATCAGATTATGGATCTGATAGAGCGTCCTAACGCGGGATCGGATGATGTTCATGTTGAGGATGTTGTCCTAGAAGGGATAGTTGCTGAGGAGGATCCCATGGAGGATCCTGACAAGAATGAATAAAGGACCACTGATGAATTGATGACCATGGTTAGGTCGACTACCAGAGGTAGAATTGGTCGGTCACTATCGGAGGTTAGTTCGAGTTTGTAAAGATAGTAGCCCCCTTTAACGCGGCTTACTCGTAAGACTGAGAAGTTTGAATGGACAGAGAAATACGAGAACAACTTTCAAGAACTGAAGCAAAGATTGGTGACGACCCCTATGATGGCGTTGCCGGATGGAAAAGGAGATTTTATGATGTGTAGTGACGCTTCGCATAAGGAATTAGGGTGCTTCTTATATAGCACAACAAGGTAATCGCGTACGCATCAAGACAATTAAGGGAATATAAAATTCGATATCCCCACCCATGAGCTTGGGCTCGTGGCAATAGTTTTGCCCTAAATATTGGAGGCACTACTTGTATGGAGAGAAGTACGAGATTTACACAAGCCATAAGTGCTCTAGTGCATTTTCACGCAGAAAGAGCTCAACATGCGCCAAATGAGGTGGTTAGAGATAATCAAGGATTACGATTATGAGATTCTTTATCATTCGGGGAAAGCCAATGTGGTGGCCGATGCCCTTAGTAAAAAGGAGAGACTCAAGATGATAATGTCTTTGAGAGAGTTTATAAAAGATTTTGAGAAAATGGAAATAGAAGTGAAGGTAACCGGAGCCGGTACCGAAAAGCTGTTTGAGATTGCAAGACAGACCGAATTATTGGAAAAGAACATATTGTGCCAGAAAAAGTGATGAATGAAGGCAGAGAGTCAAAAAAATAGATATGAGATTAATACCGAGAAAGATGATAAGGGAATAATGAAGTATTCCTATAGAATTTGGGTTCCAAATGTTTAAGAGCTTAAAGATGAGATCCTAGATGAAAGTCATAGTTCAAGGAATAAGATTTAGGGCAAACCCTGAATGTGATAGTCAGGGAGGACGCCATCAAGATAGAAGGAACCCATAACATAATGAAGTGGAAAATGAGGATTTTAACGTATAAGATAACCCCAAGTATGGGAGAAGGATGAAACATTTCATACTGAGAAAATAGAAGTCGAGCAAGATAAGGAGACCCGAGACGGTACTCCTATATGGAAATTCATGGACCTGTCTAAACAGAACTTATACTTTTACTCCCAACCACCACCTTAAGGAAACAATGCGGTAGGAAATCCTTTCATGACCTTTAAGTCACTAAGCTCTCAGAGTTCCGAGGAACAGTTTGACCCAGTCGAGGCAAGAGCCTGACTAAAGGAAATATAGGAATTATTTGAGATTCTAAATGATTGACGAAGCACAAAAGACTGTTTTTGTCACTTACCCCCGTAAGAGAGAGGCCACCCGTTGGTGACAGGCCAAGAAAGGCACAGAGCCAGAGGTTATAATAAACTGATTAAAGTTCAGACAATTGTTTTCGGGAAAGTATTTCCCAAGGTTATGGAGGTAGTGTAAAAGCTTTAGAGCCAGAACAAAAGCGGACGAGTATGATGAATTATGAATCTAAGTTGTAAAAGTTGTCAAGATTCGTTCTGAGGACACGAATCCAGAATGACAGGATGTTTGAAATCAATGCTTATGTTATGTTGGTTCATGTAATGGTTGTAATGGAAACGAAAATAAAAGACTGAAAAGGGAAGGAGTATAAAGGGATATAAAGGAAATAGAGTTGAAAAGTGATAAGGGAGTTAGGTATGGGAAACCCTAAGAAACCCTTGCAATAAATATAGAGAAGTATGTCATCATCAGCGTGATGGTGACTGATCATGAGATAAATTCAAGGTTTGAAGGCGTAAGCGATACGTATAGTTAATTCCCTTGAAGTTGACAGTATTTGATGAAACTTTGAGATAGATCGATTGATTAATAAGGAAACGCGGATGGACGGAGGAGTCAAGAAAGTAAGAAATTAGGAAAATTGGATGAAGGAAGTGACCTTCAAGAATATGAAGTGTAAGACCGGTGGCTTGATACCCAAAAAGGGAGACGCCAGGTATAAAAGATATCCCAACATTGAGATGACTGTTGAGATAAACAACAAAAGTAAATAAGGAATTATTAAGAAGAAGTTCACGTTGAACACGATCAATATCTTCCAGAACATCCTTGTTATCGTTACCCAATTTAGGCAATAAAAGCAGATAACCATTGTTATCTTTTGGAGGCCATATTGATTGACCTCATTTTGAATACAGATGTTATTGTGAAATTCAGCATATACTATCGAGGTGGGAATGGTTAAATAAGACACCCTTATCAGGGATATATGACTTGATTATCCATGGAAGGATGCATGTACCTTTTAAAGGTGGAATTAAGGATAGAACATCGGTAACTTAAAATAAATCCTAGGGGAATGCATAAAGGTTGGCATTTCACCCTTAATAGGGATAGTATGAGTTTTGACAGTATGAATTGGAAAGGATTAAGGTAATAACAACCTTTAAGAATCAGTGGAAAAATTCTTCAGAAGTATATAGACAATGATTCTGGTATTAATAAATGGTATCTTGATATGCCCTGTATCTAGGGAATACAGGAGGAACGATTCAAGGATAACCTTAGAGGTTTTATAAGGAGAAAGGTAATATTCAAAATTCTCAAGAATAGAAATGTTGATAAAGGAAATATGACGTAATTATAATGATGCCAAGTGGGGCACGTGTTAAACCACGAGAAAGTATGGATCGAACCAGTAAAGGTCGAAATTGTTCAGGGCAATTATGGCCTAGGATAAAAGATGTTCTAAGTATGATTGAGAGTCCGTCGTGACAGTGATTAACCTCTAAAGACTGAGGCAATAACTTATGGAAAAATGGTGATATTTTTTTTTACTCATCAGATTTTAAGGAAAACATCTTCACAAAATCAGTGATTGAAATAAGGTAGAAAATTTATTTGGAGGTGGTTAAAATGACATTGACTGTAAGGAAATTTTACTATCAGGAAAGGCCAAAGAGGTAGCCGACACTTTAAAGGTAAGAGGATAATTATAGGCGCTTGTGCCAAAGGAATACAGTGATGATGGTTAAAGCTGTGAAGGTTGTATTATGGTTTGGAAGATTGACATTCCTTCTGATGACTGTGCAATACTCAACCGTAATAGTAGTTGGGTAAAGGTTTAATTCGTGTAATCGCCATTAGCGGGCTATCTATCTTAAAAGGTCCTATCTTGAGAATAAGCCAGGACCATATTTCAAAAAGGACCAATCAAACCTTTGAGTTAAGTCTTCTATTGAAGGCATATGATTAAGAATGGTATTAACCTGCTATCGGTGCTTTGATTGAACTCTTCTGCAATTTTATATGCTTCATGTCATGTATGTATGTCAGGATCAGGAGTGTTCTTCATGAATTATGAATGGTGATTATGTTAACTCCTTAGAAGAATTCTATACTACATGTATGGACTCCGTATGGTTAGATATTAAGATTTCATGGAAAGTGAATGACGACAGTAGGTCAGTGGTGGACCATAGTAATGCAACAATGATTCTGCGAGTAATAAGCTGATTACAACCGTGAGAGTTGTATTGGAATGGATGTTGAGATTGAGTACCACTAATCTTGTCATGTTGACGTATAAGTTATCTTTGATAGAAAAGCTAGGTCGATTATTTACCTATTGAATATTTATTCCTTCTTAGGAATAGAGAGTCGTATTACTATACGAAGAAGATTGCGGTGCAAGCATAGAATTCTAGTAACGATGATGTCTAGAATGAGATCCCAGATTCGATTTTCGATGTCGAGGGAGTTTCAAAGGTGATTGTGTATAAGCTTGAGGAAGAGCATGGGTCCATAGAATGATGGACGGAATAGCAAAAATATTTAGGCATGTGAAATACGACGCTATAATACTTGATGTTGATATAAATACATACATGTTTTGTTCTCCTATGACAAACCTCTATAGTTCAGAGGTAGATTCCAAGCCAGATATTTTATGGCAATAAATGTTTTTTTTACGAATATACAATTCTCTTCAGTTCGTTCTTTTCTCTTCTTTTCATTTCATATAAACTGAGAAGAACAACCCTTCCAGAAGGGGAGGTATTGCTGAATGACTATCTATCTGTGTGATAGAAGCTGAGTAGGATACCATCTATTGTTTAATTGCTTGTTAAGTACTAAAGGCTGGCCACCTTCTGTACTAACTATGCAATAGAACAAGTGTTCATGATCATAGTGATCTCTCAATAAATTCTTTTACTTTTATACGAAGGACCAAGCTTTCAAAGATGGAGGCAGCTAGAGATGAAGTGGTACCAAGTAAGATGGTATTCCGATTCTAACGCGTCCGTGATACTAAGGTTGACGCGATTATTAAGAGGTTATAAAACTCTAGCGAGTAAAGGTATATCTAGAATAGTATCATGTACGGAAGATAGTAACGATTACGAACTGGAAAAGAATGGGTATTGAGAAGCAAAATCTATAGTGCTAGAAGCTATGATGAAATTCTGTGCAATAGACTTGAAAGAAATTGGAATGATCACTTAACACGAATTGAGTTTTCTTACGACAATAGATCATATGTCATTATCGAGATGTCGCCTTATGAGATCCTTGAGGGAAGACAATGTCGATCTCCCTTATGTTAGGATGAAGTTGTAGAGCGCAAGATGCTCGGACCTGCAGTGGTCCAAAGGACCAAGGATATAATAGATCTAATCAGAAGACGACTGGTAGTAGCCCAAGATGGACATAAAAAGTATGCTGATTTGACAATGAAAGGACAAGGAGTATGAAGTAGGGGACCTAGTGTTGTGAAAGATATCCCCTTGGAAAGCCTTGGAAAGGATTGATGAGGTTCGGAAAGAAAGAAAAGCTAAGTCCACGATTTGTTGGACCCTTGGAGATATTAAGACGTATTGGGAAGTTAGCATATGAGCTAGCCCTATCCCCGAACCTGTAGCAAGTTTATAACGTGTTTCACATATCAATGTTAAGGAAGTGTAATCCGGATGCCAGACAAATAAGGGCATATGAGCGCATAGACATGCAACCAGGCGTAACCTATATGGAGCATCCAGGAAGGGTTATAATTGGAAAGGGATTAAGTACTTAGGAGTAGGGTTATCAAACTAGACCAAGTTTGGTGGTAGAACCACCATGTGGGAAAAATTGACTTGGGAGTTAGAAAGTGCAATGCTAGAAAAGTATCCCCAACGGTTTTCTATCTGATTCTGGGACGGAATCCTTTTAAGGAGGGGAGACTGTAATAACCCCAATTTTTGGAATTTTTAAAACACGGATGAATAGTAACTTTTGCTGACAATGCTGATTAAGGAAAATTATCAGACCACGTTATATAGGAGTACTGTTATGGAAATTCTAAGATCGTATTAGTATTCCATAAATTAAATGAGTGTATGTAAAGGTCATTAGAATTCGGATCCGGACACTTTGATTTTTCCCGAAAATCCACCAGATACCGAAAGAATTGAGTATAAGATAACATGATTAAAAGGATTTAAATTCAAGGGTTATAAGAGAGGATCATAAAAGGAATATAAAATATTGAGAAAGGTTTAGGGGAACCCAAGTAATAAGATCCCGGATATGATCCCTCAAACGATCAATAAGAATGAATAATAAACGAGTCGTAAAGCAATTAAACGACTAAGGATCAAGCTTGGGCAAGTAGCTAGGGGATTAGCAAGGATAATACAAGTATTAAAGCACCTAATTAACAAGGATTAAGCTTAATGAAAAGCTTCCACCATAAGAAGAGGACAAGTGGCAAGAGTGATGCAAGTGGTGACATAGGCTTGCTTACATCACTTTCCACTAACTAACCAAGAGTTAGCCAAACAAATATCCACCTACCATTCCATTTACACCACAAAATAAGTCAACACAAGCAAGCTTTTTTCTCCCCCATTTTCATTGCTCTCGGCCAAAACAGAACCAGCACATTAAAACTGCTGTATCTCCTTCATTTCTCACTCAAATGTTGTGTTCTATAGCTCGTTGGAAAGGTATTGAGATGGCCTACAACTCTTGTTCACAAGTCTCATCCAAATAAGCAAGGTAAGACCCTCATCTTTACAGTTCTTTAAATCGGACTTTTAGAAACTTCAAAGCCTAACTTTGTGTTCTTGATTTCTTTGGAAAGATCAAGCTTGTAGGAGGCTCCATAAGGCTTACTAGTAACTTTCCACCCTCCAAGAAAGGTATAAATCTTCACAGCCTTTAGTAATAAGTTTGAATGTTGAAGTTTGGAGATGGTTTGGATGGATGAGTAGTAATTTGAATGATAAGCATGATTCGAGCTTAATTGTTAAGTAGTTTAGTTGAATTTGGAGATATTATAATATATGATTGGATTGAGATCCTTGAGCTTATTATGACTGAAATCAGTAGCATTGATGTGTATCTTGAGTTGTTGTTGATTGGTAATTGGATTGATATGATTTAGAATGGTAAAAAATTTGGAAATCGCGTAAACATAGCCGTCGTAATGTCCGATTTACTTTAGACTGCTTTTGTTCATAACATTAGGACCCGAGAACTCCCTGATAGGTTTTGACCATTGCCATGTTTAGATAGTTCATGTTAAGAGCTTCGTTTTTATATGTGGTTCGTTTGATTCCGATGTACGGTTTAGGAGAAACGGCCGTTTTAAGTAACGACGTTTCGCGAACGAAACATTACCCCTCGTCTTACTTTGAAACATAGGTTAAAGACCTTAAATGACTAATTGGAGTATGAAACATTTATGTAAAGTGTAATAGGCAGTTGGTAAGACACTCGCGAAGGAATCGCCTTAAAACTCATAATGGTTAATTTATTAAAAATGGTGGAGCCGAGGGTACTCGAGTGACTTAAGAGAATCAGTAAGCGCAAAGCGAGCGTTAGAGTCTAATTTGGTTAAAGTATAGATTTACAAGTGACTTCGGTTTAATTCCAACTTATATGTTGTTTATAGGTTACCAGACTCGTCCCGATCCATTTGTAACCCCCAGTCGCTCAGGCAAGTTTTTTACCTGTTATACTGTTGTTGTGATGTATATGTGTATATGCATGATCTTGTGATAAATGCATATTTGTTATTAGCAAATTCTTGCGATATATTGTAGCATGTGATATGGTATATATGCATGCCTGTTTCGTATTCTTGATTTATATATCTGTTGGTTCAAATGCTTATTCGTTGCATAATACCTATGCTAGAGATAAGCGGTATTTGCGTATACCCTTAGTATAGGGGATCAAAAGGTGAACTTTTTCTAAAACCGGGAGGCGAGGCTCCCGAGTATAATATATATATATATATATATTTATTGATATAGTTTTTAAAACTATTAATCGAATAAGGTTTATTCGATAACTTTATTTTATTTAATGAATATTATTACGAATATTCATTCGAGGGCTTATGACTCCTTTATTTTATTTAATGAATATTATTACGAATATTCATTCGAGGGCTTATGACTCCTTTATTTTATTTAATGAATATTATTTTGAATATTAATTCGAGGACTTATGACTCCTTTTATTTTATTATTTGAATATTATTTGAATATTCATTCGAGGGCTTATGACTCTTTTATATTATTTATTGAATATTATGTGAATATTCATTCGAGGGCTTATGACTCAGTTTATATTATTTAATAGATATTATTTGAATATTCATTTGAGGATCTATGACTCCGATTATTTGCTGAGATATTCTTTATTTTATTAAAGAATAAGGTGTCGATAATCAAACTTATCTTTGATTATTCAAATAAAGATAGTACTTTCGTATAAGTATATCTTTGGTTATTTAATATCCATTTCAAGTATAAGTTTTAATACTTCTACTTCGATTATTTTTATAAGGAATATCTTTATGGGAATATTATTTAAATAATAATATTCAGATATTTTCTAATATATTGGGACTGATTTATTTCATTAAATCAGCATTACTCCAAACACTCTTTAAAGTTTTTTCGAGTCTTCAAAATGATTTTTAAAAGTTAGAGCGGATCCCAAAACTCATTTTTATATTTAAGATCTTCCTTTTAAAGGGGATTTAAATACTCGTTCAAAACTTGAGGGATCCGGCTCAGTGGTGTATTTTACATTCGCAACGAGGTTGTTGTTTTGAGAAAACATCTTGATTACTTGCCCATCGTTCGGGAAGTAAGTTCATCTATTTGAGTCGGCATAAGCAATATGGGCTCAGTGGGCATCCATGAAAGTGTAAGTGGCTCAGTGGGAGTCCATCAAATGCGTAAGTGGCTGAGTGGCAGTCCAGCATAAGGTCCTATTGCGGCCAGGGTGATGACCAGTGGGGAATTCGTCCATCTACTAGTAGAAAAGGTTACTTATTGGTATCTTTGCCTGATCAGCAAGATATCAGGATTATGCCAAGGTTTTCTCCTTTCCAAATTCATTGGATATTGCAACTCTGTTTATAATTTTCATAACAGAGGTTTTCAAGGAGTGTATGAAATATATATATAGGTGTATATATATATCGGGATTTAATGAAGTATCTCGTAACTTCATTATTTATAATGATATTCAAAGATTGAATCTATTCAAATCTTGTCTTGTAGTCTCATCTATGTGATGAACTTTTGAACTGATTATAACTTGAACGGTGGTAGTTCAAGTAATATTTGGAAAAGATATAAGTATATTGGGGTATCTTGTAACTTCATATTTTCAACTTATATCTAGTTAATGATTATCTTATGCATATCAAAGATTTTCAGAAAAACGTTGAGACAAGGGTAGATATATGAGATCACCTTGCAACGATATTTTTATACAATTATAAACTGGAACTCTGTGTATATTATGCATGGAAGAGGACTTCCAAGATTTTGAAAAGTATATATGTATATATACTGAATATTTTGCGACTTCATCGCA
Source organism: Apium graveolens (assembly GCF_009905375.1). Classification (NCBI taxonomy): domain Eukaryota; kingdom Viridiplantae; phylum Streptophyta; class Magnoliopsida; order Apiales; family Apiaceae; genus Apium; species Apium graveolens. The sequence goes on along the minus strand of NC_133649.1, from coordinate 123,674,679 downwards.
TTAAGATATCAAACTTGGTTCATTTCTTTTGACCAAGACTTTCATGAGTACTATGAGAAGGCTCATATATTGTTAATCATTATACATATTATTTTGGTGGGCTTGCTGCTCACCCTTGCTTTCTTCTTTCATCACACAACAACAGATAGAAAAGATGAACAAGACCAAGCTCCCGATTCGCAAGCGGTTAGAAAACGTTCCGCAGTCTTCTGAAAGCATTGATGCCGCCGTAGCTGAGGTAGGAGCTACCAATAGGCTAGGTTTTCAACTATTGATGAACCAGACTTATGTATAATATGAATTATAATAATGGCAAGGAATATGTAAATTTATTCAGAACCTTTTTAAGGTGTAACGGTTTATAATTGTGGAATATAAGGACTTGTGTTATTTTTTGAGTGTTCATCTCTGAGACTATAACTTGTAGTGTGTGTGTTTATTGTGGGGTCACAGTACAGAGTAGTTGATTATTTATTAAGATTGGGTGTTATTAAGGGAAATGGAACTCGTGACAACCCGGATCCCCGACCCCGGATTTGGGGGTGTTACAGTATATGTATTTTCGATACAAGAAAACAAAGTTAAATATAACTCATTTAAATTTGACTGGGATCATAATTAGTCGGTCGAATTTAATTAAATACGACCGAATTATTAAATTCAACTTCCTTTATAACAACTGATTCAGAATCAGTCAAATTTAGTTAAAAACGACCGTGTGCGGTCAAATTTAGCTAAATTCGACCAATTTTTCTCAATCGAATTTAGCCGTTTTTCTTGTAATATTTGCTTCTAATTTATTTTTTAGCCAAATTTTTACTTCTAGTTAGTGTTAGGACTAAGTGAAATAGTATAGTAAATAATAAAAGAGATCCTTGGGTTATAACATTATGGTGTAATAGATATTTTCAAATAAAATTATGAAACTACCTTTTTCATTTTGTATTATAAACTGTAATGAGAAGACGAAGCTATCAATGCATTTATAACTTGAAAAGAGAAAATAAAATAACATTTATAATAATATGTTTCTAACTACTTTTATTGCTCTTTCTAACAAACTAAAACCTGGAAATGACTAAAATATCTTTCTTGACTGATTTATTACAAAAACACCTTAATCATCTCAATACCCCCTTCAAACCGGACAATAGGGATGATGTAAAACCAGCCAAGTTGTCCAAGCTTGGCAGATAAGAAACGTAACTGAGCGGAACCTAGAGATTTGGTAAGTATATTAGCCAATTGCAACTGAGACCGAACATGATATAACTTGAGTAAATGAGAATCAATGTAACCACTAATAAAATGACAATCAACACACAAATGTTTCCCACATTCCTAAAAGACCCGATTCTCTTCAATGTATTGAGAACTGACAAAAGAACAGAAATATGAAGATCATGTAGAATACCATGTAGCCAGATAATCTCACCAGTTGTATAACTCATAATTTTGTTCTCACTTTCACAAGTACTCTTAGAAGTAGTCTTCTAGTTTTTTGGTCTTTCAAGATATCAAAGAATTACCAAGAAACATGGCATACCCTGATAAAGACTTGGAAGAAAAGGAACAAATGCCCCAATAAGTGTCACAATAGCCTTTTAAGAAAAAATCGGTCTTGGCAAGATAAAACAATCTTATGTTGATGGTGGTCTATTTATTTTTCAAAACTTGAAAAACAGCCTTAAGATGAGAATCTACAAGATTATTTAAAAACGGGTTACACTGAATAAGAAATGTCAGGCCTGGTCATATTAAGATAGAAAAGCTATCCAAAAATTCTTCTATAAAACTATGGATCAGCCAAACTAGGACCATCTTTGATACTTAAATGAAGTTTACTTGGAAATAGAGTAACAACAGCTTTGCAATCTTGACCAGTATCTTTAAGAAGATCTAGAATATAATTCCTTTGATTAAGAAGAATACCTAATGCATATATGGTAACTTTAATACTCAAGAAATAAGAAAGTGATCCAAGATCCTTAATAGTAAAAGCCTTATGAAGATGAGACTTCACAATCTGAATATTGAGCAAAGAGTTTTAGAAATAAGAAGATCATCAATATAAGCCACAACTGCAGTAAAGTCACCAATTAAAGTTTTGACAAAGAGGGAATAGTCTTGCTTAGACTGAACAAATTCAAGATCCAACAAATTTTTACTAAGTTCAACATTTCATTATCTTGCTGCTTGTCTTGAACCATAAATATAGACATCTTCAATCTATATACTAATCCAGGTGCAACATTGTAATCAGGTTGAGGAAGTGTGTATAATTTTCCATCACCATAATCATGTAAGAAAGCATTGTTGATGTCAAGATGATAAATTGGCCGGTCCTTGGCAGAGGCCAAAGCAAATAAGGACTCTTACAATAGTGAATCGGGCCACGGTGCTAAAAGTATACTTGCAATCTTTACCCTTGATTTGTTTATCTCTTCTAGCCACTAGTCGAGTTTTAAAATTATTTAAAGTTCCATCAGGATAAAATTTGGCTTTAAAAACCTATTTAAAGCCAATAGTTGTTTTGTTTGGAGGTAAAGGAACCAAATTCCATGTATGATTGTTTTCGAAAGCCAGTAACTCAGACTCCATTGTTTGAACCCAGTTTTGATAAGTTTTAGCCTAAGAGTAAAGACGAGGTTCATGTATCGAAAAAACCTTGTCCAAAGATGTCAAATAAGCATGACTAGAAAAATATAATTGAATGTCAGTATAGACATTAAATGCTTGAGATTTAGGAGTTGTAGAATAAGATACAACATAATCATCAAACTTCTTAGGGACATTTGAAGCTCCAGCAGATCTTCTAATAGGAATAATAGATTGTTCTAATGTATTATTAGAAGAAACATCATGAATAAAATCAAGAGATGGTAAATTCATAACTGGAGTAAAAGGAGGAAGATCAGAAATATGAATCTGATCGAAAATGGGAAAAATAAGATCATCAGAATTGTCAATAGACAAATCAATAGGTATAGGAGGTGTAGAAACACGAGCATAAGAAGTTTTAGAAGGAAAAATAAATTTCTTGAATTATACATATCTGATAATAAACACCCTTTAATTAACCAAATGATATAATTTGTAAGCCTTCTGAGCATATGGATAACCCAGAAAAACACATTTTAAAGCCCTTGGAGAAAATTTCTCTGAACTCTTAAGAGAAATATAACACAAACACTTAATTACCCCAATCTGGAATAATCAAGATCAGATTTTATAAGAATGTTGTAAGGTGATGACCAAGACAACACAAAGGAAGGAATGATATGTAATAACTCGAATTTTTGAGACTTTATAAAATGTTTGATGAACAGTAACCCTGATGATCGGGGAAAACTTTTTAGTTCACACTATGTTATGCATGGAAAATTTAACTTTCAAGTCGATATCGTGATTATACGTACCAAATGAGTGTATGTAAAAGCCATTAGTTTTCAAAGAAAATGAACTTTGTAAAACGACCGTATCTACGAACCATCAAGGAATGCGAGAATCACAGTAAAGTTACAAATCTAAAATCCTACAAATAAAAACCCTACAAATAAAAACCCAAGTACAAGGTTTCAAAGCGTTAAGGACTTGTAAGAAAGGATTTACCCCGCAAATCGCTTACGAAGATTTATTACAAAAATAAATAAATGACCAAACGAATAAATAAAACATACCAAGCTATGCAAACCATGCAAACTAGTAACCAATATAAGATGCATAGTAACCTAGCTAGGAAAATAGTAGAATAAATAGTAGGTGAGGTATTTAAGCTAGCAACCTAGCTTTGAAAAATTAGCCAAGCTAGTAAGATATGATGAGATTTGCATATCTAAAGATTATATACACATATATTATATCACTTATTCAAGAAGAAACACAAAGAAGCAAGCACAACTCTCTCTCTCTCTCCCCCCCACCCAAAACTCCATTCGGCCCCTTGAAGAAAAACAAGAAAATCAAATTCCAAACTCCAACTTCTAGCCATGTATAAATTCTTCAATTAATTCTTAAGCTTCCTACATATCAAACTAAGGTAAGATATCTTTTTGAAAGCATTTAATTAAGGTTTGGATGGTGAAATAAATCCATGAAAGTAATGATGAATAGTGCTAAATAGGCACACTTTTTGATTTCTTGATTTTCATGGAAATAATTAGGAACCTTAAGCACACCCAAGCCTCACCAAGCTTCATACATCAAGGGGAATACATTCCAAGCTATCAAAAAAGGTATAAATCTTTACCCAAACTTTGTTTAAGGTTTAAGTTTCAAGAAAATCATGAATCTTAGTTGTAAACCTAGTTTTATGGTTGATATGTTATTTCTTGATGATTAGTTAGTTAGTTATTAAGGTTGATGTTGTGGCCTTAAGAACTTGATGTTCTTAAGAGGAGTAAGTGTTAAAATGATGATATGATGATGGTTAGTTATTGATTAGTAGTTTAGAGCAAAAACGAAACTCGAATTGTGAGCGTAACTTCGATAAAATGAGCGAATCATAACCTTAAGTTTTCTGCAGAAATACAGAATGTATAAACTGTGATTTATTGAAAATTAATATTTGAGAATGATATATCTTGTTGTAAGGATCTTTTAGGCGCTTAAATCGCTTGATTTTGATTTACGGTTCAAAAATTAGGCCCGTTTTAGTAAGAACAGTTTACGCGATAAAAATTTCTACGAAATACGAATTTTGAAAATATAAATGACCGACTTAAAAGTATTCAAAAATTATTAATTTTTTACAGAGAGTAAGAAATGAAATATATTAACTTCAATAAAAATTTCAAGTGAAAATATGGAATTTTCAATTTTATAAAAATATCGGAGCCAAGATCGCGCGAGTAGAAATTCTTAAGAATCACGAGTGGAACCGAGGGATAAAATGTAAAAGAGATTAATGGATGTAAAGGATTATGAAAGAAAAACGAATTTAACAAGTACTCATACTTATGGAAATGAGAAGAGTAAAGCGAGTCATGTAAATGGATAGTAAGTGTTGCGTATTTACCAAAGTGACGATAAATGCGATTAGAATCTAACAGAACAATGATGTTCTTGATTTTAGATTTCCAGGAAAACTCTAGAGCACCTTCCACCACGAGACACCCATGAAAGTTTACGAACCCGACTCCATATACTGTTGGGTTTTAAAAATTGTTTTACTGTCTTTCGTATAAATGCCATGTTTGCCATGATAGTAAAATACGAGTTTTACGTTTCAATAACGATTGAATTTACGACGAGTATATCGTAGAATATTTTAACGCTAAAATAAAGCGTGATGCATGTTAGGGCGGAAAATACGCGCTAATAATAAATGCAAGTATACGCGTTCGCGAGTAATATAGAATACTTTCTAGTTCGTTCCCACAGAGACTCAGACTAATTATGCTCAATTAACACTCACTCACCAATGTATGATTACTTCTCAATGCTAAGACAATAACACAAAGAATTGATTAACTAATTATTAACTAGAATTAACTACGAGAATTTAACACTTAACAGACACTTGAATTAACAATATTAAACACACATGAGATCATAACTTCATTACTACTTCCTTCAATAGTTATTGTTATAACCCTTAGCTTGTAACGGTGATGATATTAATCGAACAACACGAAACTGATAAAAGAAAACTTTCGTTGTACCAATACCATTCTACCAAGCATCCACAATTAAGATAGAAGTTGAATAGTCATCAATTATGTTGAGACCCTATATGTCTACAGAATTTGACAACATAATGATTTAAGCACAAGTTATTCCTTATGATTACACAGGGCAAGTAAAACGGTTAGAGTTACCCACTAATCATGCATACACATACATGAACCTATGCTAGCATGGCAAGTTCTAAATCTCAAGATCCACCGTCGCTTCACAAGAGATTAACACCCTATCTTATATGTTCGCGACGCACATAAGACGAATAAGCACAACCAATACTAGATATCATACAATCATCACACACTAAGGTATTAAACAATTAACTAAAGAATTCCATAGCAAATCCGTTACGACCCCATGATCATGATTAACCCATGACTGAACTCATCGTCACCATGAGTTCATATGAAAATATGATAATAACACACGAGAATAATTAATAAAACTACTTATATTAAACCAGAGTACGTCATAAGAGTAAATAGGTTCAAAGCAAAGAAAATCAGCATCCACTGTTATAACGAATAAAAGAATCACAAGAAACTATGCTTCCTCTTCGTTGCGATGTGCTAAAACGGTCTTCTTCCTTATCTCCTTGCTCCTCGATTAATACCACGATTCAACACACGTGAAACATCTCTGACAACTACTTATATAGAAGTCCCACAAAACCCAGCCATCTAAGAAGTCAGAAGTCCAGCAGAACAAGAACTCTAAAAATTAGAATTAAAAATTACGTCCCTGAGCGGCCGCCCAGCAATCCTGAGCGGGCGCCCAGCTTCCTGAGCGGCCGCCCAGCCAGGCTGAGCGGGCGCCCAACACCTTTCTGGTTGATATTCTGCTCCCATTCTTTGCTGCATTCTGCTCCTATCTTCCCACTTGCAATGCCAAACACATACTAAGGCTTATTCTTGATGAAATCTCCCCACAAATGCAAGTAATACCCTAAAATGCACAAACACTAGAAAATCGCATCAAATACACAAAATACTTGATTTCAAGACATCAATTCAAGCCATTATAAGACGTTCTAAGTGGTATAAAATGCCACTTATCAATGCATAAATTTTAAGACAGAGAGTTGGTCAGAGTTTACAAAGTAAAAACCCAGGAATCATGGCTCTTCCTCCTGAACTGCGAATAACTGCTCATCCGAAAAAGATTCGTTGATCAATGTCTTATCATGTGAAGTAGAAATCGGGATTCTCTAATCTAGATAGATGGTCAGCTACTTGATTCTCAGTACCTTTTCGATCCTTGATCTCTAACTCAAATTCCTGTAGCAAGAGCACCCAACAAATAAGTCTAGGCTTCGAATCCTTGTTGGAAACCAAATAGCGAATGGACGCATGATCGGTGAATACTTTCACCTTTGTCCTAAGCAGATAAGATCGAAATTTTTGAAACCAAAGACTATAGCCAAGAGCTCCTTCTCAGTAGTGGTGTAGTTCATTTGAGCTCCATTTAGAGTCTTATTAGCATAGTATACCACATGAAAAAGATTATTCTTACGCTGCCCAAGAACTGCTCCCACTGCATAATCACTCGCATCACACATCATCTCAACAGGCTCTGTCCAATCAGGTGTCGTAATAACTGGTGCAGTTATCAAACTCTTCTTGAGAGTCTCGAATGCCGCCAAACATTCATCATCAAATTTGAAAGGCACATCCTTCTCGAGCAAATTGCATAACGGCTTAGATATCTTCGAGAAGTCCTTAATAAAACGCCGATAAAAACCCGCATGACCAAGAAAACTACGGTTTCCTTTCACAGAAATAGGTGGTGGAAGATTTTCAATGACTCCCACCTTGGCTTTGTCCACCTCAAGACCCTTGCTAGAGACCTTATGCCCAAGAATAATGCCTTCACGCACCATAAAGTGACATTTTTCCCAATTGAGCACCAAATTAGTTTTCACACACCTTTTGATCACCGCACGAAGATTATTCAAACATTCATCATACGAATGTCCAAAGACGGAGAAGTCGTCCATGAACACTTTGACATTATTTCCAATCATATCAGAGAATATAGCCATCATACATCTCTGAAAAATAGCAGGTGCACCTCATAAGCCAAACGAAACTCTGCGAAAAGCAAATTTGCCAAATTGACAAGTGAAGGTAGTCTTTTCTTGATCCTCTGGTGCAATGCATATCTGATTATACCCCGAATAGCCATCCAGAAGATAATAATACTCATGACCGGCCAACCTGTCAAGCATCTGATCAATAAATGGAAAAGGGATGTGATCCTTTCTTGTGGCCTTGTTCAACTTTCTGTAATCCATGCATACCCTCCATCCTGTGACTGTTCGAGTGGGGATGAGCTCGTTCTTCTCATTTGCTACCACAGTAATACCTCCTTTCTTAGGTATACATTGCACGGGGCTCACCCAAGAACTGTCAGAAATAGGATATATGATTCCTACGTCCAGCCACTTCAGAATTTCTTTCTTCACCACTTCTTTCATGATAGGATTAAGTCGTCGCTGTTGCTCAACAGTTGGCTTACTACCTTCTTCTAGCAGAATTTTATGCATGCAGTACAAAGGGTTGATCCCTTTGATATCTGCTATAGTCCATCCAATAGCCGATTTGAATTCTCTCAAAATCCTCAATAGCTTGTCCTCCTTACTACCTGAAAGGTCAGATGCAATAATAACAGGTAAAGTAGATGCATCACCTAAAAAGGCATACCTCAAGTGTTCAGGCAATGGTTTAAGCTCCAAAGTAGGTGCTTCCTCAATAGATGGTTTGAGCTTTCCTTCAGCATTTTTGAGATCAGAAGTACCAGAGATTCAAATGGCATGTCTAGCTTTCGCCTCCAAGGAGAAGCATTTAGATATTGTAGTTGCTCATTGCCATCCTCTTCATCACTGTCAAACTCCCCCACTAAGGCTTTCTCTAATGCGTCAGACATTAGCATATGATCAAGTTCTGAAGTTACCGCAGAATCAATCAAATCCACCTTTAAGCATTCCTTGTCTTCTGTAGGGAATTTTATCACTTTGAATACATTGAATGTCACATCCTGATCCTGCACCCGCATAGTAAGTTCACCTTTCTGCACATCTATCAAGGTACGGCCTGTAGCCAAGAAAGGTCTTCCCAAGATTATGGGGATCTTCTTATCTTCCTCGAAATCTAAATTGACAAAGTCCGTAGGGAAGAAGAGCTTATCCACCTTGACTAACACGCCCTCCACTATGCCTCGTGGATATGTAATAGAACGATCAGCCAATTGTAGAGACATGTAGGTGGGCTTTGGATCAGGAAAATTCAACTTTTTGAAGATAGACAACGGCATCAGATTGATGCTTGCTCCCAAATCGCACAGGCATTTATCAAAAGACAACTTGCCAATGGTGTAAGGCATGGTGAAGCTACCTGGATCTTTAAGCTTTGGAGGTAATTTTAGTTGCAGCACAACACTGCACTCTTCCGTTAGAGCAACGGTCTCAAGGTCATCCAGTTTCACCTTCCTTGAAAGAATACTCTTCATGAATTTCACATAACTAGGCATTTGCTCCAGAGCCTCAGCAAAAGGTATGTTGATGTGAAGTTTCTTGAACACCTCCAGAAACTTTCTGAACTACTTATCCAGTTTTTGTTGCAATCTCTTAGGGAAAGGTGGTGGAGGATATAGTTATTTCTTCCCTGTATTACCCTCAGGCAGAGTGTGTTCAATAGTAGTCTTCCTTGGTCCCGCCGCTTTCACCTTTTGCTTCTCTTCTTCATTACCAACTTCAGATTCTCTGTCTTTTGCTTTTTCAGCATCAACAACTTTTCCAGACCGTAAGGTAATAGACTTGACTTGCTCTTTAGCTTCCTTCCTACCTGGCACTTCAGTATCACTGGGAAGTATGCCAGGTTGACGATTGAGCACTGCATTGGCTATTTGACCAATTTGATTTTCCAAGGTCTTGATAGAAACACCCTGACTTTTGCACAACAACTTGAGTTCCTCGAAATTAGCACTAAAAGGTGGAGCAGCACCTCCTTGTTGAGGATATGATTGCCTTTGAACATAATGACGTGGTTGCTGGAATCCAGGTGGATTAAACTGTTTACTTACGCCTTGCTGATATGGTTGCTGAATAGCATTCTGATTATTACTCCAGCTGAAATTTGGATGATTTATGTTGTTAGGATGATAAGTAGCTGGCACAGGCTGCTGCGGTCGCTGATAATTGTTCACATACTGAACAGATTCATTGACAAGAGAACACTGATCTGTAGCATGAGAACCTGCACAAAGGTCACAAACCATAGCTATCTGATTGACTCCATAGGTGGCTAAAGAATCGACCTTCATAGACAGCGCTTGGAGCTGCGCTGCAATAGCTGTAGCTGTATCAACTTCCAGAATACATGCTACCTTCCCAGGCATCATCCTTTGAGTTGGGTTTTGATGCTCATTTGCAGCCATAGTCTCAATAAGATTATAAGCCTCAGTATAGCTTTTGGCCCACAAAGCACCTCCAGCTGCTGCATCGAGCATGGGCCGAGATTGGGCCCCCAAACCATTATAGAAACCAGTGATCACCATCCAGTCAGGCATACGATGGTGTGGACACTTTCTCAACATCTCTTTGTAGCACTCCCAAGCTTCGCACATAGATTCTGTAAGCTGCTGCGCAAACTGAGTAAGAGCACTCCTCATAGCTGCAGTCTTTGCCATTGGATAGAACTTTACCAGAAAATTTTGCACAAGATCTTGCCAAGTAGTGATGGACCCAACTGGTTCAGAATGTAACCAGTCCTTAGCTTTCTCCCTCAGAGAGAATGGGAAAAGCCTCAGCTTGATAGCCTCATCAATCACGCCATTATATTTGAAAGTACTACAGATCTCAACAAAATTCCTGATGTGCATGTTGGGGTCTTCAGTTGCAGCACCTCCGAAAGAAACAGAATTCTACACCATCTGAATAATGCCCGGCTTGATTTAAAAAGTGTTAGCCTGAATAGCCGGATGAAGAATGCTTGACTGAATGTCATCAATTTTAGGCCGAGAAAAGTCCATAAGAGCTGGATCTGTTGGAACTATACGATCACTCATGATTACTGGTTCTTTCTGCTCACTCTCTTTATCCGAATCATCAAAATCTATCTTCTCCGGAATATCAAGAACTGAGTCTGTCTCCTCAACCGTATCTAAAGTCCTCTTGTGAGTACGAGAACGTGTTTGCATAAACGCTCGCTAAAGTACCTGAAACACAACCGGAAACGATAAGTAACACTTCTTAATCAATGAGTCCTAATGACCACTGATGGTAAATGCATAAACTAAACTAATACGCCGAGTCCCCAGAAGCGGCGCCAAAAAACTTGTTAGGGCGGAAAACACGCGCTAATAATATCGCAAATATACGCGTTCGTGAGTAATATAGAATACTTTCTAGTTCGTTCCCACAGAGACTCAGACTAATTATGCTCAATTAATACTCACTCACCAATGTATGATTACTTCTCAATGCTAAGACAATAACACATAGAATTGATTAACTAATTATTAACTAGAATTAACTACGAGAATTTAACACTTAACAAACACTTGAATTAATAATATTAAACACACATGAGATCATAACTTCATTACTACTTCCTTCAATAGTTATTGTTATTACCCTTAGCTTGTAACAGTGATGATATTAATCGAACAACACGAAACTGATAAAAGCCAACTTTCGTTATACCAATACCATTCTACCAAGCATCCACAATTAAGATAGAAGTTGAATAGTCATCAATTATGTTGAGACCCTATATGTCTACATAATTTGACAACATAACGATTTAAGCACAAGTTATTCCTTATGATTACACAGGGCAAGTAAAACGATTAGAGTTACCCCCTAATCATGCATACACATACATGAACCTATGCTAGTATGGCAAGTTCTAAATCTCAAGATCCATCGTCGCTTCACAAGAGATTAACACTCTATCTTATATGTTCGCGACGCACATAAGACGAATAAGCAAACATATACTAGATATCATACAATCATCACACACTAAGGTATTAAACAACTAATTAAAGAATCCATAGCAAATCCGTTACGACCCCATGATCATGGTTAGCCCATGATTGAACTCATCGTCACCATGGGTTCATATGAAAACATGATAATAACACACGAGAATAATTAATAAAACTACTTATATTAAACCAGAGAACGTCACAAGAGTAAATATGTTAAAAGCAAAGAAAACTAGCATCCACTGTTACAACGAATAAAAGAATCACAAGAAACTATGCTTCCTCTTCGTTGCGATGTGCTAAAACGGTCTTCTTCCTTATCTCCTTGCTCCTCGATTAATACCACGATTCAACACACGTGAAACGTCTCTGAAAAATACTTATATAGAAGCCCCACAAAACCCAGCCATCTAAGAAGTCAGAAGTCCAGCAGAACAAGAACTCTAAAAATCAGAATTAAAAATTACGTCCCTGAGCGGCCGCCCAGCAATCCTGAGCGGGCGCCCAGCTTCTTGAGCGGGCGCCCAGCGCCCAGCCAGGCTGAGCGGGCGCCCAACACCTTTCAGGAAAAATTGCTATTCTGCTGCCGTTCTTTGCTGCATTCTGCTCCTATCTTCCCACTTGCAATGCCAAACAAATACTAAGGCTTATTCTTGATGAAATCTCCCCACAAATGCAAGTAATACCCTGAAATGCACAAACACTAGAAAAACGCATCAAATACACAAATTACTTGATTTCAAGACATCAATTCAAGCCATTATAAGACGTTCTAAGTGGTATAAAATGCCACTTATCAATGCATAAATTTTAAGACAGAGAGTTGGTCAGAGTTTACAAAGTAAAAACCCAGGAATCATCCCGGTGATGTTGTGGACGATTAAAGGTTCGTACTTATTCCAAGGGACTCGATGTCCCCTTGCGAAATATTAAAATACCTCGAATGTAATTAAAATAATTTCCAAATATCGTATTCTCTCAACTTTATTTAATTACTCGAAAAATGAATATTATATCATATATTTTTTTAAAATGGGAGAAGTATTCTCCAATTATTATTTTATTTTAAAATTTAATTATTTCATATTTTATAAATCAAGTTAAATTCTTAAAATGTAAATTAGTTGAGCAATATTATTTCAAATATTATTTTCAAAGAAGAACTATTCGAGGTATAATGATTAAATAATGACTAAATATTTATTAAATGATTTATGATCGTTTAAAAATCATAAAATCTAATTTAATTTTTTTTTAAGTTTTAGAAAATTGTTCTAATACTTTCGGATCGTCAAAAAATATTATCTGGACATATATTAAATATTTTGACTATAGTGTCAAAAGAAACTTCCCCTTAATTATTTATCCACTACAAGAAATTTGCAATCAGACAACGGTTGACAGACAACGGTTAAAAAAATGTCGTCCTAAAAAGTCATACAACGGTGAATTGATTTTGCATAAAAAACAGTTGTGTGAACTCCGGAATAAATAACGGATATCCATCTTTTTTAAACTGTTGTATAAGTTGTATCATCTCATCGAGTCAGACAACAGTTTTTTAAATATAGTGTTTGTAACACCCCCAGATCCGGGGTCGGGGATCCGGGTCGTCACGATCTTTCTTTCCACAATATCACTTAACTTAATTAATAATAAATAACCTCATGCTGTGACCCCACACTAACACACACCACAACCCGTTATAGTCTCAGAGATGAAATTGAAATAAGTACAAGTCCTTGAATCCACAATTTAAAAGTTATTACAACCCAAAATGATTACTTGATAAGTTTACAGTTAATTGCCATTATCTGCCACAAGTTATAATTATACATTATTTGGTTCCCAAAAGTAGAATGCCTGATCTACCAATAGATCTACCTCTGCAGCTATAGCAGCTACAACATCAACGGGAAGACACGGGACGCTTTCCACGCGCTTGCGCTAGGTCTGCTTGAGTCTGGCCATCTTTCCTAACTTTTGTTGTGTGATGAAGAAATGAAGCAAGAGTGAGCATTACAGCTCGCAAGATAATATATAGTGTAAACAATAATGCAAGTATCTAAATGGATAACTTACTAGAATCCTTTATCAAGTGTAAGGTAATTACTTACTGGATATAAGCTTAAAGGAAGATGAAGTTACCAATTACTTCACTACACTTATACCATTTTTAGAAATCTACTTGAACTACCATTGTTCAAAGTATAATAAGTTTCAAAAGTTCGTCCCATAGATGAGACCACAAGTTAAGACTTGAATAGATTCAATCTTTAAAATATTTTTAAAGGAAATAAAGTTACGAGATACTTCATTCAATGGAAACACCATTATAACTGTTTGACCCTTGTCAATGCTTCGGCAATCACCCATTCGTAGCCTTTCGATCGAAATGCTCCGGGTAGTGTTGCAGAAATATCCAACTAGATGATGAACTCATTACGGGAGTTTGTCATGCCAGGAAGACCACTTACGATGATCAGTCGTAGTAGTGCAACCCCACCATTTTCTACAAGTAGAGGAGAACCTGTCGGATTTACTTGTCAACCGAACACTGGACTTTTAAGGAATGGACCATCTTAGCGGAACTTCCGGGCCATTTGGGCCAATATAATAAGGCTGGGCCGGCACCACTCGACCACTTACGCAACTCCTAGTTCAGATGAAATCCATAACTCTGAAACGTAAAGCTCGTCCCCACTTTCCCCAAGTAGAAACTTGTTGATACGGCTCCACCAAGAAGTCGTATCTAGTTGGAAAGGAAAACTCACCGATATTTCCCAGGCGATGCCTGTTAATGGATTAACTTGTTCCAAGAATTTTACTTCCCGAGTGTTGGGTAAGTAATCAAAAACTCTTTTATCAGAATAGCAACCTTGTTGCGAATATAAAATAAACCACAGAGCCGGATCCCTCAGGTTTTGAGCGAGTATTTAAATCCCCTTCGAAAGGAGGATCTTAAATATAAAAAATGAGTTTTGGGATCCGCCCTAACCTTTAAAATCATTTTGAAGACTCGAAAACATTTTTAAGAATGTTTGGAGTGATGCTGATTTAATAAAATAAATCAGTCCCAATATATTAGAAAATATCTGAATATTATTATTTAAATAATATTCCCATAAAGAATAACCTTTATAAAAATAATTGAAGTAGAATTTGTAAAACTTATACTTGAAATGAATATTAAATAACCAAAGATATACTTATACGAAAGTAATATCTTTATTTGAATAATCAAAAGTGGGTTTGATTATCGACACATTATTTTTTAATAAAGTAAAGAATATTAATTAGTAAATAATCGGAGTCATAAGTCCTCGAATGAATATTCAAAATAATATTCATTAATAAAATAAACGGAGTCATAAGCCCTCGAATGAATATTCAAAATAAAAACGGAGTCATAAGCCCTCGAATTAATATTCAAAATAATATTCATTAATAAAATAAAGTTATCGAATAAACCTTATTCGATTCATAGTTTTGAAAACTATATATATATATATATATAAATATATATAATATACTCGGGAACATCGACTCCCGGTTTTAGAAAAATGTTCACCTTTGGGTCCCCTATACTAAGGGTATACGCAACTACTGCTTATCTCTAGCATAGGTATTATGCAACTTATAAGTAATTGAATCAACAATATATATCAAGATTACGAAACAGACATGCATATATACCATATCACATGCTCCAATATATCGCAAGATTTGCTAATTAACCACTATGCATCTATCACAAGATAATGCATATACATATGTATACATCACAACAACAGTATAACGGGTAGAAAACTTGCCTGAGCGACTGGGGGTGATAAATGTCTTGGGACGAGTCTGGTAACCTATAAACAACATATAAGTTGGAATTAAACCAAAGTCGCGTATGAATCTATACTTTAACCAATTAGACCCTAACGTTCGCTTTTACGCTTAACGATTCACTTAAGTCGCTCGAGTACCCTCGGCTCCACCATTTTTAATAAATTAACCATTAAGGGTTTTAAGGCGATTCTTTCGCGAGTGCCTTACCAACTGCATAATACACTTCACATAAATGTTTCATACTCCAATTAGTCCTTTAAGGTCTTTAACCTATGTTTCAAAGTAAGGCGAGTGGTAATGGTTCGTTCGCGAAACGCCGTTACTTAAAACGGTTGTTTCTCCTAAACCGTATATCGGATTCAAACGAACCACATATCAAAATGAAGCTCGTAACATGAACTATCTAATCATGGAAATGGTCAAAACCAAACAGTGAGTTCTCGGGTCCTAATGTTAAGAACAAAAACAGTTTAAAGTAAATCGGACATTATGACGGCTATGTTTACGCGATTACCAATTTTTATTCTACTCCAAATCAACCACAAACCAACCACAATTCAACCATACAACCAAACTCCATCCATACATCACTACAACAGCCCCAAAACCTCAAGTTTTTCCAATTCATATTAATCTCAAACATGAACTAAAACTATTCTTAAGTTCTTTAACTAATAACCAAGATTTACAACTCCAAAAACATCACAAAACCAACTAATCTCTACATACACAACAATCAAGCCTCTTATGAACTATAATACTCATGCTAAGCTCTTAACATTCAATAACAAAGCTAGGTTAAGAGATTATACCTTCCTTGTGAGTAGGAGTAACTAATTAGCTTAGAATCACCCTTGAAAGTCCTTATCCAAGCTTAATCTAAACAAAAACTCAAGAACAAAAATTTAAGTTCTTGAAAAACACTATTCACCCTCTTCTTCCATGAATTTTAGGAAAAGATTGTGAATGAATTTGAAGCTCAAACTTATAGGATAGCTATATCTATGCAGAAGGAGTATTAGATAATTACCTCACTAATTAACAAGGCTTGGATCTTGGATTTTGGATTTTTCTTCTTGAAAAAAAGAGAAAGGCCGAGAGCTTTCTTGAAGAAAATGAAGTCAACTTTGTGTTTTTGTGATTTTGTGATTTATTTTGCTTGGTTGCTTGCTTTTGTTTTGATTTATTACTTTTAACCATGGTGAATTTTGTGTGGTTCTTAATCAACCAACAATACACTTCTCTTTGGTCATGCTTAGGTCATCATGTTATGTCATCCTCCCACACTTGTCCTCTTCTTATTGGTTTGATGACATCATCCTCACTAACCTCTTTGATTAGCTTCTAATTACTTGGCTAATGACCGCTGATCTGTTATACGGTTCGCTTAACTTTCATTTTCGTTTATCGTTTGAGGGATCATACCCGGGATCTTATTACTTTGGTGTCCTTAACCTTTCTCAATACATTATATTCCTTTTATGATCCTCTCTTATAATACTTGAATTTAAATCCTTTTTATCCTGTTACCTTATACTCCATTCTTTCGGTATCTGGTGGATTTTTGGGAAAAATCAAAGTGTTCGAATTTGGATTCCGACGATCTTTACATACACTTATATATCATATAGAGTGCTAATAAGATCTCAGAATAACAATAAAAGATCCCCTACATAGTGTGGCATGAAAAGTTTTCTTATTCAGCAATATCATCAAAAACACTATTCATAAGGGTTACAAAAAAAGTTCAAAATTTTGGGGTTATTACAGTCTCCCCTCCTTAAAAGGATTCCGTCCCGGAATCAAATAGAAAACAAATGAGGGTACTTTTCTAGCATTGCGCTCTCTAGTTCCCAAGTTGATTCTTCCACATTATGATTCTGCCATAGCACTCTGACTAACTTGATTACTTTGTTCCGAAGCACCTGCTCCTTCTTATCCATAATCTTTACTGGTCTTTCCACGTAAGTTAGATCTGGTTGCATATCCACCTGCTCGTACTCCACTATGTGTCTGGCATCCCGATGATACTTCCTTAGCATTGACACATGGAACACATTATGAACTTGTTGTAGGTTCGGGGGTAAGGCTAGCTCGTAAGCCAACTTCCCAATCTGTCTTAGTATCTCAAAAGGTCCGATGTATCTTGGGCTTAGTTTCCCTTTCTCTCCGAACCTCATTAATCCCTTCCAAGGGGGTACTTTTAGTAGTACTAAGTCCCCTACTTCATACTCCTTGTCCTTTCTGGCTAGGTCTGCATATTTCTTCTGTCTGTCTTGGGCTGCTACCAGCCGTCCTCTGATAAGATTCACTATGTCTTTGGTCCTTTGGACCACTTCGGGTCCGAGCATCTTCCGCTCTCCTACTTCATCCCAGTATAAGGGAGATCGACACCTTCTTCCGTACAGTGCCTCATAAGGCGGCATTTCGATGCTAGCATGAAAGCTATTGTTATAAGAAAACTCGATCAACGGCAAGTGATCATCCCAACTTCCTTTAAAGTCTATTGTACAGACTCTCAACATATCCTCTAGTGTCTGGATGGTCCTTTCACTCTGCCCATCCGTCTGGGGATGGTAAGCGGTACTCATATTTAACTTGGTCCCTGCACATTCTTGAAAGCTCCTCCAAAATCTGGAGTTGAACCTGGGGTCTCGGTCTGAGATAATGGACGCTGGGACTCCATGTCGCGTCACTATTTCCTTAAGGTAAATGTCCACCAATCTATCGACTGTGTATCTCTCATTGATAGGAATGAAATGAGCTGACTTTGTCAGTCGGTCTATAATCACCCATATGGCATCATGGTTGGCTTTCGTCCTTGGTAAACCGACAACAAAATCCATGGCTATCTGTTCCCATTTCCATTCGGGAATCTCCAGGGGTCGTAAAAGTCCACTGGGTCTCTGGTGCTCTGCCTTTACTCTTTGGCAAGTCAAACATTTGGTTACCCATTCTGCTACGTCCCTCTTCATGTTGGGCCACCAGTAATACTCCTTCAAATCCCTATACATCTTGGTGCTTCCCGGGTGAATGGAATACCTTGAACTATGGCTTTCATCCAAAATCTCGTCTTTAAGCTCTTGAACGTTCGGAACCCAAATCCGGTAGGAGTACCTCATTATCCCTTTATCATCTTTCTCAGTATGGATCTCTTCTCTAGTCATTGACTCTCTGCCTTCATTCATTACTTTCTCTTGGCACAATCTGATCTTTTCCAATAACTCTGGCTGCATCGAGATCTCAAACAGTTTTTCAGTTCCGGTTCCGGTTACCTTTACTTCTATTTCCATTCTCTCGAACTCCTTTATCAATTCTTCCGAAGTCATTATCATTCTGAGTCTTTCCTTTCTACTAAGGGCATCAGCCACCACATTGGCTTTCCCCGGATGATAGAGAATCTCACAATCATAGTCCTTGATTAGCTCTAACCATCTCCTCTGGCGCATGTTGAGCTCTTTCTGCGTAAATATGTACTTGAGGCTCTTATGGTCTGTGAAAATCTCGCACTTCTCTCCATACAAGTAGTGCCTCCAAATTTTTAAGGCAAAACCTATTGTCGCGAGCTCAAGGTCATGAGTAGGATATCTAATCTCGTATTCCTTCAATTATCTTGACGCATACGCAATCACCTTACCGTGCTGCATAAGTACACACCCTAATCCTTTGTGTGACGCGTCACTATATATCACAAAATCTCCTTTTCTGTCTGGCAATGCCAACACTGGGGCCGTTACCAACCTTTTCTTTAATTCCTGAAAACTGTTCTCGTATTTTTCCGTCCATTCAAACTTCTCTGTCTTACGAGTGATTCGTGTCAAAGGGGCTGCGATCTTCGCAAAGTCCTGTACAAATCTACGATAGTAGCCGGCCAATCCTATGAAACTCCTTACCTCTGTGGGTGTGGTTGGCCTTTCCCAATTTGATACCGCCTCTATCTTGGAGGGGTCGACCAATACTCCTTCTTTATTGATCACATGTCCTAAAAACTGTACTTCATTCCGCCAGAATTCACACTTCGAGAATTTGGCATATAACTGTTCCTCTCTGAGTATTCCTAGAGCTATCCTCAAATGCTCTGCATGTTCTGCCTCAGTCCTTGAGTAGATTAAAATATCATCGATAAAAACTATCACACACTTGTCCAAGTACTTCTTAAATACTCTGTTCATTAAATCCATGAAAGCCGATGGGGCGTTGGTTAATCCAAAGGACATTACCAAGAACTCATAGTGCCCATACCTGGTACGGAACGCGGTCTTGGGAATATCTTCGGGTTTAATCTTTAGCTGGTGATATCCAGTTCTCAGGTCAATCTTGGAAAAATAAACAGCATCCTTTAGCTGGTCGAACAGATCGTCTATTCTAGGTAACGGGTACCTGTTCTTTATGGTTAGCTTGTTTAACTCTCGGTAGTCGATGCACAGCCTCATGCTCCCATCCTTCTTCTTAACAAATAACACTGGTGCTCCCCACGGAGACACAATGGGTCTTATCATACCCTTATCCAAGAGTTCCTGCAATTGAGTAGTTAATTCCTTCATTTCTAACGGGGCTAACCAGTAAGGTGCTTTTGAAACTGGCGCCGTCCCTGGGGCCAACTCAATAGCAAATTCAATCACTCTATCGGGTGGTAATCCCGGAAGGTCTTGTGGGAATACATCTTCAAATTCGTTGACTACCGGAATATCTTGTAAGTTGGGCACCTCCTTCTGCGTGTCCACCACATAGGCTAGGTAAGCCTCATTTCCTTTTCGTAGCATCCTTTTGGCCTGGGCCATAGTCAAAAATTTCTGCGTCTGCCTCTTTCCTCTAAATATGAGTTCTTTCTTTCCTGGGATATTCAACTTAACTTTCTTCCCCTTACAGTCTATCTGAGCATTATTGCTAGATAGCCAGTCCATTCCCAAAATTACATCAAACTCCCCTAATTTAAAAGGAATCAGATCGATACTAAAAGATTGTTCCCCTATGCCTAACTCATATGTGGGGTGAATCTGGTTAACAGGAATAACTTCATGATTGGCTATTTCTACTTGTAAGGGTTCTATCAAGGGTTCAGCCTTAAGTCTTAATTTACGCGCAAAGTCCTTTGATATAAAAGATTTAGTTGCTCCCGAATCAAATAAAACGTTTGCACTGACTGAATTTAGAGAAAGGGTACCTGCTATCACATCTGAGTCTTTCATAGCATCCTGGACTGTCATGTTGAAAGTCCTCGCAATCGGTGACTTATTAGAAGCAGCTCTGCTTGCTCCTGAAGCTGCTGGTTTGTTCATTGGGCATTCCCTCTTCCAATGACCCGGGCGTCCACACTGATGACAAGTGGTGGTTGGAATGACGGCAGGGGCTGACGAAGGGCATTTGTGGGAATAGTGGCCCACTTGTCCACACTTAAAGGAGGTTACTGGCTTTCCCTTACACTCCCTAAAATACATCCTTCCACAAGTGTTACAGGCTAGCAATGGGGGTCGAGACTGGTTGGAATAGGTCATTATTGACTTTTGGCCGCTCTGGCTCACATTCACATTCATTGGCCGCTTAAACCCAGTGTTCTTTCCCGGTAGGGACACTGCTCCTCGATTAAATCTAGTTGGGAAGCTCCTTCCTGCGGAACCTCCACCCATGCTCATACTTTTCCTCTTTATTCCCTTCTTCTCTCTTTCCTTCTGCATCTGTTCACTTCCCGCTTCCATAATTGTTGCCTTTTGCACCGGCGTGGTGTTGGATTTTTTAACGCAGCGGGGTTAGGTTAAAACACTTTTACACATACAAAATCCAAATAAAAGCATATAAATCGTGAATAAAAATTCGAGGGATCGAATCTAACATTTTAAAATAATTCAGAGACAACGATCAGAGATCCTTAGCAGTTGCTCCTCAAGTGTGTAGCACTCCACCGGTTTCCACCAAGAAAACGATGTTAAGGAGGAAGAAGGAGGTGGAAAGAATTGGGTTTTCCAAACTTTTTGGGTTTTCGGGTTTGATGTGGGTTCTAATAAAATAGGGTCTATAATAGTGTATTTATAGGCAAAAATTTTAGCTGAAATTTTCCCATAAATATTATTATTATTATTATCCCATTTATTATTCTCATTAATAATTAAAACACTTTAGAAATAATTCTCTCTCTTGATTTAATTTCCAAAAATTAAATCCTTTAATTAATAATATTAAGAACTTTTCTTAATTAATTTATAATCAATTAAATCTTATTTAATCAATTATTAAATTTGCCAATTAATTATTTATTTCACAAATAAATAATTATTAGTCATTATTAATTAATTCCTACACCATTAAATCATTCTGTTTTTATGGTGTGACCCTGTAGGTTCAATATTAAGCCGGTAGTAGAAATAAATAATAATAAAACTATTTTATCATTATTTATATAAATTCTCTAATTTATTAAATATGATTAATTAATTAATCACATTTATTCTACATCGTGAGTGATGCTTCTCAACATATCGCGACTATCCGGATAATATGAATTCACTGCTTAGAATACCAAGAACCTGTCAGTGAATAGTTACCGTACAATAAACTCCTTCTACCCTACAATGTCCCGATTAAATACAAGGCATGGATCTCGTGTCAAGCCTATCTAATTCAATCACTTGCTTACCATTTACTATGCGTAGTTCTATGCAAATTAGAAACTCCTTTCTAATTTCATTCACTCTGGCCAGAGATTCCTGAACTAGCATAAGTGGATAAGCCTTGAACATTCGCTTCCTTCACTGGAAGGGGTAGATCCTTTATTGATCATACACTATCTTCGTGTACAAATTCCTATACCCAGAAGAGCCCTAATAATTGTCCCTGGAGACTAAGAACTAAACCAAAGCATAGTTCAGTGTACACAAGATGACTATGATGACCTCAAGTCTAAGGATACTTGTACAACTATCACTATGTGAACAACTGCTGACACGTGAGTGAACTCCATCAGTTGTTCAGCTGTGCGAGTCATGTTCAGTGAACTTATTCCATAATAAGCACCTACATACTAGCTATAGTGTCACCACACAAATGTCTATGAGAACAGACATCCTTCATAATGAAGCAAGCATAGTATGTACCGATCTCTGCAGATTACTAATTACCAGTTAGTAATCCTATGACAAGGAACTATTTAAGTTTAGAGTTATCATCTTTTTAGGTCTCACTATTATGATCTCATCATAATCCATAAAAAGCTTTACTCTAAACTATGGTATATCTTATTTAAACACTTAAATAGATAAAGCCCGTAATAAAAACAAAACAAGTCTTTTTTAATATCAATGAAATCAAAACAGATTACATAAAAGTTATTCCTAAATCCTCATACACGATTGGACTTAGGACATATTCCTTTCAATCTCCCACTTGTACTAAAGCCAATCACTCTGGTATCTAATACCCATCTTGACGATCAAAATGACTTTCATAAAGTAGCTTTGTGAGTGGGTCTGCTATGTTGTTATATGTGTCAACTCTAATTTAATACAATACAAGAAATGTTACCGCGCTCCCACTAACCCTTTTGTAGATGCATGGTTCATCTGCGTTTTTGATAAAATCAAACTCTTTGATTGTCTCATCAAAACGAATGTTCCATCTTCGAGAAGCTTGCTTTAAACCACATATGGTTCGCAGTAGCTTACACACTAGGTTTTCATTTCCCTTGGAAAGAAAACCATCTGGCTATATGCCAGATCACATAGTCGTAGTAAGCAGCAATCGCAAGCAAAATCTGAACTGATTTTAACAGGGCTACAGGTAAAAGGTTTCATCAAAGTCAATCCATTGCCTTTGTTTGAATCCTTTTCCCAAAAGCCTGGCCTTAAAGGTCTCCACCTGGCCATCTGCTATAATCTATCTTTTGTATACCGTATACATAGATTCCATTCTGGATTTCATGGCACTATGCCATTTTTCTGAGTCAACACTACTCATAGCCTCATTATAGGTCACAGGGTCGTCATCATTAATGATCGACAACTCATTGTCATTCTCATTGACAAGGCCATATTACCTCTCAGGTTGGCGAGACACTCTCCCTGACCTATGAATGGGCTGTTCCACAAAAGGTTGTTCAGTCAGAACAGGTGTTTCCACTCGATCTGTAGTAGTTTGTGCTTCTTGAACTTCATCAAGTTCAATTTTGCTCCCACTGTTTCCTTCAAGGATAAACTCCTTTTCCAAGAAGGTAGCATGTCTGGAGACAAACACCCGATGATCGGTGCAAAAGTAATACCCTAAAGTCTCTTTAGGATATCCCACAAAACTATATTTTCCGGATCGATATTCCAGCTTATCTGGGTCAACTTTCTTGACATAAGCTGGACATCCCCTAAATCTTAACGTGTTTAAGACTCGGTTTCCTTTCTTTCCATATCTCATATGAAGTTTGAGGAACAGATTTTGGAAGACACCTTATTCAGTAAATATGCTGAGGTTTCCAATGCATAACCCCATAGGAATACTGGAAGATTTGCATAGCTCATCATGGACCGAACTATGTCTAACAAAGTTCGATTTCTCCTTTCAGATACTAATCTGGAGGAGTCCACTGGGAGACTATACCATTTACTTTGAGATAATCCAGAAACTCTCCGTTCAAGTATTCACCACCTCGATCTAATCGAAGAGTTATAATACTATGTTTGCTTGTTTCTCCACTTCATACTTATATTCTTTGAACTTTTCAAAGGCCTCAGACTTGTGTTTCATCAAACACATATCTGAATCCAGATCTATCATCTATGAAAGAAATGAAGTATGAAAATCCACCCATGGCTTGCGTAGACATTGGTCCACATACATCTGTGTGTACCATTCCTAGCAAATTTGCAGCCCTCTCTCCATGCCTACTAAATGGAGACTGCAATGCCACTATAAAGTGAGATTTTCATCATCCCTTTTCTTTTATTAGTTTTTTCAATCTGAAATAAATTATGTCACATACATACAGACCATTATTTAAAGCACCATGTCCATAAAGAATATTATCTCTAAGAATAGAACATTCATTATTCTCAATAATAAATGAAAATCCAGCCAAGTCTAACATGGGAATAATATTCCTCACAATCGAGGGAACAAAATAACAATTATTT
The DNA here is from genome assembly GCF_009905375.1 of Apium graveolens. Classification (NCBI taxonomy): domain Eukaryota; kingdom Viridiplantae; phylum Streptophyta; class Magnoliopsida; order Apiales; family Apiaceae; genus Apium; species Apium graveolens. The sequence goes on along the minus strand of NC_133649.1, from coordinate 123,650,059 downwards.
AAAACAATAGTCTTATCCGTAGGCATATGTAAATGAAATGATTCTACATCTTCAGCAGCAACTCTTGCTCCATTTCCATCAGTAGAATCACCTCCTCTTCCTCAAGAGTCCTACTTCTCCTTGGTCCCTGCAACAAATTGCAGATTTGAGAACCACAGGCGGTATCTAATACCCAAGTAGAAATTTGATTTAATGACATATTCATTTCTATCATGAACATACCTGAATCAGAAGCGGTAGTCTCACTACCCTTCTTCTTCTTCAATTCTGCAAGGTAAACCTTGCAGTTCCTCTTCCAGTGCCCCACCTTGTTACAGTGAAAGCAAACAACTTTGCTCTTGGGGTCTTCAGCTTTTGGTGGAACCGGCGTTTTCTCACCTACTTTCTTCTTCTTGGAAGGGTTCCTCTTCCTTTTCTTAGGATTGAAACCTTCACCAATTAGAAGAACAGAACTCTTCTTAGGGGGAAAATTCGATTCCGCAGTCTTCAACATGTTGTGGAGTTCAGGCAGGCTGACATCCAACTTATTCATGTGAAAGTTCACAACAAACATCGAGAACGAACTCGGAAGCGATTGCAAGACCAGGTCTTGGCTCAGCTCCCCATCCATGACAAAACCAAGTTGTCCAAGACAGTTCAATCAAATTGATCATCTTAAGTACATGGTCATTCACAGATGATCCCTCAGACATCCTACAACCGAACAGCTCCTTCGATATCTCATATCGAGCTGTCCTCCCCGCCACATCATACAACTCTTGTAGATGCATGAGGATAGTGTGAGCATCCATATGCTCATGTTGCTTCTGTAGCTCAATGTTCATGGAAGCTAGCATGATGCATTGAGTAACATTTGCATCATCTATCCACTTACGATACACAACATGTTCATCATTATGTGCATCAGTAGCAGGTTCAGTAGGCTTAGGTGAGTCAATCACGTCTTCCAGCTTCTCAATCCTGAGAACAATTCTCAAGTTTCGAAGCCAGTCAGCATAATTAGGACCAGTCAATTTGTGAGCATCTAGTATGCTCATGAGTGATAGTGCAGAAGACATAACGTACAAAGTAAATCTGTAAATGATAAACACATAACAACACTTAGCAAATATTCGATTTCATTTTAAAACACTACATGAATCGGGTCTTTATTCATAAGTGGCTCCCACTAGTTTATCTAATTTATTCAACCCCCTACGTGAAAAATTAAACATTCATAATGCTAGTGGGAATAGGGATCCTACATTCCATTACACGACCCCGGCTGTAGCACGAACCGCCATGTAATGTTCAATAGGCAGACAACTCTTGTCAATTACATCTCATGTTATTCCCTAATCAAACTTTAGCCTCTTGAATAATTGAGTCTCGGCTGTAGCACGACAAACTCAATATTCTAAGTCAAGTCTAACCCAACATTCCGTACAGTTGAATCAGTCCCCAAAGGCCCACGGCTGTAGCACGTACCGACCTTTAGATTCTTATATAATGTACACATCTCTATGTAATAGACAAGTATTTCTTATTTCGAAATCAAAGCCCTCGGCTCTAGCACGAACCGACAATGATTCAAAAATAAGAACTACTTTCTACCATGTTGGAAGGCTATGACCGACACAAGCCCGTTGTATCATTGGCCAATTACTACTTGATATTATTTAATTTTAGAGGGATTATATTATGTTACAATCATAATCATATTATAAAGAGATTCTTCCTTTTAAATTAAATATTTCAAATCAATAATCAATAATCAGACGATTCCCAGATCGGGTGGAGCATTGTTAAGAGGCGTCACTTAATAACCCTTTCTTACAGATAGAAATCTGTTGTTGACAGAATTATCCTTTCTCTCATATCGAAAATTCATATTCAATTACGTGTTTCACAAACACAAGAATCTCATGATTGTATTCGTAATATTGTTCTTAAGGTTATGAAACAATTTCACTATACTAGGTTGTCTAACAAACGCCTTATGTTTATTTAAGTTCACCTAAATCTATCATCACATGATAAAATAAGCATATATCACATATATCAACATGAATAAACATCAAGGTAGGCATGTTATATCATCTAGCACATTATTCTAAGCATTATACATCTCTATGTATCACATGAAGCATTTAAAAGCAATTAAAACAGTCAAAAACAGCTTTAAAACACCATGGAAATATAAACAGTTCAAATCTTTTATATAAACTAAAATTAATCACTCCATTAGATTCGTCTTGGAAAAATGAATCCAACGGTATATTGCACGCCTAAAACGGAGTTACGAAACTCCCAGAAAATCAATTTTAAAATCAACAGACGGGCTGTAACGCATTACAGGAACGCGTTACAAGCCCTGTAACGCATTCCGGTGATGCGTTACACCCCTTTTAAGCCATTAAAGGGTGTAATGCATTCCGTGAATGCGCCACAGGTGTGTAACGCATTCCCGGAATGCGTTACACCCCTATATTTTTTTTTATTTTTTTTCTGCACCAGCCGCCGTGGCCTGCTACCTAGAAAACCGTGCATCTGACTTCTCTGACTTTGTACCTTTCCCGACAGCATACAACAGCAAACAATACAACAGGTGCAGATATATATTTACAGCCATACAAACATATATATATATATAATATATATATATATATATATTTACTTATTAAATTACGAATTTTAATTGAAACAACTTCAAAAATTCATAATAAAAAATCTATACATCATAAAATTATGAAAAAAATACCCAGACGATCTACAACACTTGTAGAACCCAGATCAACATTCAAAATTATTCTGAGAAACGATTTCTCGTCAGACAAAATTAATCCATAATATAACTTGTAAAAATCATAATTAATTCATACAAGCATATAAAATTCTGAAATTTTTACCACAGATCTATATGCATACAACCTATGCTCTGATACCATTGTTGGATTTTTTAACGCAGCGGGGTTAGGGTAAAACACTTTTACACATACAAAATCGAAATAAAAGCATATAAATCGTGAATAAAAATTCGAGGGATCGAATCTAACCTTTTAAAATAATTCGGAGACAACGATCAGAGATCCTTAGCAGTTGCTCCTCAAGTGTGAAGCACTCCACCGGTATCCACCAAGAAAACGATGTTAAGGAGGAAGAAGGAGGTGGAGAGAATTGGGTTTTCCAAACTTTTTGGGTTTTCGGGTTTGATGTGGGTTCTAATAAAATAGGGTCTATAATAGTGTATTTATAGGCAAAAATTTTAGCTGAAATTTTCCCATAAATATTATTATTATTATCCCATTTATTATTCTCATTAATAATTAAAACACCTTTTAATCATTAATCATTTTTCTAAACACTTTAGAAATAATTCTCTCTCTTGATTTAATTTCCAAAAATTAAATCTTTTAATTAATAATATTAAGAACTTTTCTTAATTAATTTATAATCAATTAAATCTTATTAAATTAATTATTAAATTTGCCAATTAATTATTTATTTCATAAATAAATAATTATTAGCCATTATTAATTAATTCCTCCACCATTAAATCATTCTTTTTTTATGGTGTGACCCTGTAGGTTCAATATTAAGTCGGTAGTAGAAATAAATAATAATAAAACTATTTTATCATTATTTATATAAATTCTCTAATTTATTAAATATGATTAATTAATTAATCACATTTATTCTGCATTGTGAGTGATGCTTCTCAACATATCGCGACAATCCGGATAATATGAATTCACTGCTTAGAATACCAAGAACCTGTAAGTGAATAGTTACCGTACAATAAACTCCTTCTACCCTACAATGTCCCGATTAAATACAAGGCATGGATCTCGTGTCAAGCCTATCTAATTCAATCACTTGCTTACCATTTACTATGCGTAGTTCTATGCAAATTAGAAACTCCTTTCTAATTTCATTCACTCTGGCCAGAGATTCCTGAACTAGCATAAGTGGATCAGCCTTGAACATTCGCTTCCTTCACTAAAAGGGGTAGATCCTTTATTGATCATACACTATCTTCGTGTACAAATTCCTATACCCAGAAGAGCCCTAATAATTGTCCCTGGAGACTAAGAACTAAACCAAAGCATAGTTCAGTGTACACAAGATGATTATGATGACCTCAAGTCTAAGGATACTTGTACAACTATCACTATGTGAATAACTGCTGACACGTGAGTGAACTCCATCAGTTGTTCAGCTGTGCGAGTCATGTTCAGTGAACTTATTCCATAATAAGCACCTACATATTAGCTATAGTGTCACCACACAAATGTCTATGAGAACAGACATCCTTCATAATGAAGCAAACATAGTATGTACCGATCTCTGCGGATTACTAATTACCAATTAGTAATCCTATGACCAGGAACTATTTAAGTTTAGAGTTATCATCTTTTTAGGTCTCACTATTATGATCTTATCATAATCCATAAAAAGCTTTACTCTAAACTATGATATATCTTATTTAAACACTTAAATAGATAAAGCCCGTAATAAAAACAAAACAAGTCTTTATTAATATCAATGAAATCAAAACAGATTACATAAAAGTTATTCCTAAATCCTCATACACGATTGGACTTAGGACATATTCCTTTCACGTGGCATAATCAGTAAGCTCAAGGATTGCCACCCTATTCTGAATCCACGGTTTCAGTCCCTGCTGAAACCTCCTAGCTTTCTTTTACTCGGTGCTCACAAACTCCGGCACAAACCTTGATAACTCAGTAAATTTCGCTTCGTACTCTGCTACAGATAAGTTATTCTGCTTTAGCTCCAAGAACTTGAGCTCCATCTGGTTTTCCATAAACCTCGGGAAATATTTTCCCAGAAACAACTGACTGAATCTCTCCCATGTTATAATAGCATCTGTCTCCATATTTTTCTTGGCCTCCCACCAGTAGTTAGCCTCTCCTTTCAGAAGATAGGTAGCAAATACAGTCTTCTGTGCCTCATCGGTACTCAGAATCTCAAAGGATTTCTCCATTTCCTTTAACCATGCCCTTGCCTCAACTGGGTCGGCTGATCCGTGGAACTCAGGGGGCTTAAGGGACTTGAAAGCCCTGAAGGAGTTTGCCACAACATTGTTATTTCCTTGAGGGGGTGGGTTGGGTTGACGTTCCAAGTTCTGCCTTAGTAGTTGCATGAGCTGTCCCATGGGATCCATGCCTGGGTTTGGTACTGGTTGCTCAACCTCAGTTTCTCCTTCTTTAGCCTCTATCTCAAATACCTCAACATCATATGTTTCCTCCTCCTCTTCATACAGGGAGTCATCCTGTTCAACATAATCCTCATCTTCCTCTTCACTGTGTTCTTGGTTCCTATCGTCCTGGTTATGGCTTCCCTGGTCCTCAGATCCAGGGTTCGCCCTAGTTCCAATCTTTCTTGACGGCATGATACTGATAAAAAATTTTGGGAAATTCAACGTTAGGTCACAATCATACACAAAATTGCGCCTTACACAGTTCTATAATGGGGAGAATGTATCTCGCAATTCTATTATTTTATGACAATTCTAATAAGAAGTGCAGTAATAATGATGATAAAAACAGTGATCTCGTCATTAAGGAACTGAACTGAAAGGAAACAAATATATACATAATGCGAGAAATACATAGTTTGATCTGGTCAAAAGTACAACAGTGCTACAGCCATCTGCCCAAAAGTGATACACAAGATTCTATCTGTCTAGTCAGAAAAAGGGATGCTATATACAAGTCAACTATCCCGAAAAATTGGCTCTTACTATGGCCTCGACTAACTAGATAACTAGACTATCCCATCGTCGGTCCTGAATCACACACCGGAGCGGGTCAGCTCCCATGCCCTTTCCATCGCACGATGGAAGATATAGTCAGCCTGCCGCCTGGAGATCCTACCATGCCTGTCCCCCTGGAGTGATCGGAGTCTCGCTTGGGACGTGAGCTCTATCCCCGTCAGCTCCCTCCTCAAGGATCGGGGTATAGTAGCCCTAGTCTTATAAGCTCGGGCACGCCTACCCGCCCTCTCTGCATCTAACTCCCTCCTGACCTCATCCAGCCGGGCCTCAGCAACAGCCACTCGGGTCCTCAGTACATCCTGAACATAGCCGTGAGCTAACAAAGACTGCCTATGGGCAGGATCGAGAGGTGGTGAATCCGGAGCCGCTGGGGGTGCCTCCTCGGTCTGCCTAAGCTCGGGAGTATGGGTCTCTTAGCTATCATCATAGGGGCTCCAAGATTGTGGTGGAGGGGTAGGAGCTCTGACTGTAATAACCCCAATTTTTGGAGATTTTTGAAACCCGGATGAATAGTAACTTTTGCTGACAATGCTGATTAAGAAAAATTATCAGACCACGATATATAGGAGTACTGTTATGGAAATTCTAAGATCGTACTAGTATTCCATAAAGAAAATAAGTGTATGTAAAAGCTGTCGGATTTTGAAAACGAGCACTTTTATTTTTCCCCGAGATTTCCACCAGACATTAAGGGATTTAAGGAATTAATATTAAGATGAAGGATTTTAAATTCAAGGATTATAAAGGAGAATTAATTTAGGTATTAAAAATACCAAGAAGATTTTATCAATAAAACCATTAAGGTATTTAACCAAACGATCAACGAGATTGAGTGATAACCGGACAAAGAAATGAATAACGACTCTTGTAAATACCTTTACAAGTGGCAAGGCAGGTGGATGGTTGATCAAACAAGAAACCAAGTGATAGTTAGGAAGGAATGGCTAGTTAATTATATAGTTAACTAGGGATGATCTCATCTCACCACAAATCACCAACACATGGCAAATGGTGAGATCATCTTCCACTAACTCCTTTTTTTATTATTAACCTAGCAAAATATCAAGACAACCCATCATTATCCACCACATTATTCCACCAACACAAGAAAGCAAAAGCATTTCCTCCCCCATTTCCATTGCTCTCGGCCAAAACAGAACCAGCACACTAAAACTGCTGTATCTCCTTCATTTCTCACTCAAATATTGTGTTCTATAGCTCATTGGAAAGGTATTGAGATGGCCTACAACTCTTGTTCACAAGTCTCGTCCAAATAATCATGGTAAGACCCTCATTTTTACAGTTCTTTAAATCGGACTATTAGAAACTTCAAAGTCTAACTTTGTGTTCTTGATTTCTTTGGAAAGATCAAGCTTGTAGGAGGCTCCCTAAGGCTTCCTAGCAACTTAACACCTTCCAAGGAAGGTATAAACTTCAAACCCTAGCCTTTACTTTATTTGTTAGTAAGTTTAATGGTTGGTTTTGTGAAATGAGAAGCATGGATTGTGATTATTAGTAGTTTGGTTTGATTTGGAAGTATTTTGGTAATTGAAGCTTGATTATAGTTCATAGGTCTTGATTATGGTTGTTTGAGTTGAAAACCTTGGAGATTATGGACTGATGTGGTATGGTTTAGGTGAAGTTTTGTTGTATTGATGGTTATGAGTTGGTTGGTGGTTAATTGGAGTAGTTTAAACATTGGTAATCGCGTAAACATAGCCGTCGTAATGTCTGATTTACTTTAGACTGCTTTTGTTCATAACATTTGGACCCGAGAACTCTCTGCTAGATTATGACCATTGCCATGTTTAGATAGTTCATGTTACGAGCTTCGTTTTGATATGTAGTTTGTTTGATTCCGATGTACGGTTTAGGAGAAACGACCGTTTTAAGTAACGGCGTTTCGCGAACGAAACCCTTACCCCTCGCCTTACTTTGAAACATAGGTTAAAGACCTTAAAGGACTAATTGAAGTATGAAACATTTATGTAAGGTGTAATAGGCAGTTGGTAAGACACTCGCGAAGGAATCGCCTTAAAACTCGTAATGGTTAATTTATTAAAAATGGTGGAGCCGAGGGTACTCGAGTGACTTAAGAGAATCAGTAAGCGCAAAACGAGCGTTAGAGTCTGAGTTGGTTAGAGTATAGATTTACAAGTGACTTTGGTTTAATTCCAACTTACTTGTTGCTTATAGGTTACCAGACTCGTCCCGAGCCATTCGTAACCCCCAGTCGCTCAGGCAAGTTTTCTACCCGTTATACTGTTGTTGTGATGTATATGTGTATATGCATGATCTTGCGATATATTGTAGCATGTGATATGGTATATATGCATGCCTATTTCATATTCTTGGATTATATATCTGTTGGTGAAAATGCTTACAGTTGCATAATACCTATGCTAGAGATAAGCGGTATTTGAATTTACCCTTAATATAGGGGATCAAAAGGTGAACATATTTCTAAACCGGGAGTCGATGTTCCCGAGTATAATATATATATATATATTTATATATATATGGTTATAGTTTTCAAAACTATTAATCAAATAAGGTTTATTCGATAACTTTAACTTTATTTTATTATTGAATATTATTTCGAATATTCATTCGAGGGCTTATGACTCAGTTTATATTATTTAATGATTATTAATTGGATATTCATTGGAGGATGTATGACTCCGTTTATTTTATTTAATGAATATTATTTATAATATTCATTCGAGGTATTATGACTCCGCTTATTATTTAATAATATTCTTTATTTTATTAAAAAATAATGTTTCGATAATCAAAGTTATTTTCGATTATTCAAATAAAGATAGTACTTTCATATAAGTATATCTTTGGTTATTTAATATCCATTTCAAGTATAAGTTTTAAAACTTCTACTTCGATTATTTTTATAAGGATTATCTTTATGAGAATATTATTTAAATAATAATATTCAGATATTTTCTAATATATCGGGACTGATTTATTTTAATAAATCAGCAGTACTCCAAATATTGTTAAAAATGTTTTCGAGTCTTCAAAATGATTTTTAAAGTTAGAGTGGACCCCAAAACTCATTTTTTTTATTTAAGATCTTCCTTTCAAAGGGGATTTAAATACTCGCTCAAAACCTGGGGGATCCAGCTCTGTGGTGCATTTTACATTCGCAACGTGGTTGCTGTTTTGAGAAAACAAATGAATTGATTACTTACCCAACGTTCGGGAAGTAAGCCATCTAATTGAGTCGGCATAAGCGACAGGCCGGGGTAAGGTCTATCAAAGTGTAAGTGGCTGGGTGGCAGTCCATCAACGCGTAAGAGGCCGGGTGGCGGTCCAGCACAAGGTCCTTATGTGGCCAGGGTGATGACCGGTGGGGGATTCATCCATCTACTAGTAGAAAAGGTTACTTATTGGTATCTTTGCCTGATCAGCAAGATATCAGGTTTATGCCAAAATTTCTTTTCTTTCTAAATTCATTGGATATTGCAACCCTGTTCATACTTTACGTGACAGAGGTTTTCAGGAAATGTATGAGAGATATATATAGGTGTATATATATATCGGGACTTAATGAAGTATCTCGTAACTTCATTTCATTCAATAATATTTCAAAGATTGAATCTATTCAAGTATTATCTTGTAGTCTCATCTATGTGATGAACTTTTGAACTAATTATAACTTGAACGGTGGTAGTTCAAGTAGTATTTGGAAAAGATATAAGTATATTGGAGTATCTTGTAACTTCATCTTTTAAACTTATATCTAGTAAAGGATTATCTTATGCATGACAAAGATTTTCAGAAAAACGTTGAGACAAGGTTAGATATATGAGATCACCTTGCAACGGTATTTTTATACAGTTATACACTGGAACTTTATGTATATTATACATGGAAGAGGACTTCCAAGATTTTGAAAATTATATATGTATATACACTGAATATTTTGCGACTTCATCACATTAAGATATCAAACTTGGTTCATTTCTTTTGACCAAGACTTTCATGAGTACTATGAGATGGCTCATATATTGTTAATCATTATACATATTATTTTGGTGGGCTTGCTGCTCACCCTTACTTTCTTCTTTCATCACACAACAACAGATAGAAAAGATGAACAGGACCAAGCTCCCGATTCGCGAGCGGATAGGAAACATTCCGCAGTTTCCTATAGGCGTTGATGTCGCTGTAGCTGAGGTAGGAACTACCAATAGGCTAGGCTTTCAACTTTTGATGTATCAGATTATGTATATTTATGAATTGTAATAATGGCAAAGAAAATGTAAATTTATTCAGAAAACCTTTTAAGGTGTATTGGCAGATAATTGTGGAATAAAATGACTTGTGATTATTTTTGGATGTTCATCTCTGAGACTATAACGTGTGGTGTGTGTGTTTATTGTGGGGTCACAGTACAGAGTAGTTGTCTAATTATTAAGATTGGGTGTTATTAAGGGAAATGGAACTCGTAACAACCCGGATCCCCGACCCCGGATTTGGGGGGTGTTACACTGACTACCGGGAGTGAGGGTAAAGAGGTACCAGTATACTCCACTATAGCTCCGACATGCTCCTCGGCTACTGGGACCTCATCCGGGTCCTCCTCATCTGAAATAGCAATAACCTCTGTCTCTGACTCCTCTGAGGGGTCCTCCTCATCCTCCTCCATCTCAGGATCCTCCTGATCCTCGGCATCTAGCACTGCCTCATCATGTTCACGCTCGAACATCTCAGGGTCCTCTATCTCATGTGCCTACACATTAAACGAGCTAAGTTACTATCATGATACTTATAAAGGTTCCCGTAAGGATTTTAACTATCAGTGCTACTTTAAGTAGTCCGACTATGAACTTGGCAAGAGTTCTTATTATATTTGTGAGTTGATTATTATATAGTCGCATCATCTCTGAGGTTTATAACGCTTGGCTCTGATACAATTTCTGTAACACCCCCAGATCCAGGGTCGGGGATCCGGGTCGTCATGGTCTTTCTTTCCACAATATAACTTAACTTAATTAATAATAAATAACCTCATGCTGTGACCCCACACTAACACACACCACAACCCGTTATAGTCTCAGAGATGAAATTGAAATAAGTACAAGTCTTTGAATCCACAATTTAAAAGTTATTACAACCCAAAATGATTACTTGATAAGTTTACAGTTAATTGCCATTATCTGCCACAAGTTATAATTATACATTATTTGGTTCCCAAAAGTAGAATGCCTGATCTACCAATAGATCTACCTCTGTAGCTATAGCAGCTACAACATCAACGGGAAGACGCGGGACGCTTCCCATGCGCTTGCGCTGGGTCTGCTTGAGTCTGGCCATCTTTCCTAACTGTTGTTGTGTGATGAAAAAATGAAGCAAGAGTGAGCATTACAGCTCGCAAGATAATATATAGTGTAAACAATAATGCAAGTATCTAAATGGATAACTTACTAGAATCCTTTATCAAGTGTAAGGTAATTACTTACTGGATATAAGCTTAAAGGAAGATGAAGTTACCAATTACTTCACTACACTTATACTATTTTTAGAAATCTACTTGAACTACCACTGTTCAAAGTTGAATAAGTTGCAAAGTTCGTCCCATAGATGAGACCACAAGTTAAGACTTGAATAGATTCAATCTTTAAAATATTTTTAAAGGAAATGAAGTTACGAGATACTTCATTCAATGGAAACACCATTATAACTGTTTGACCCTTGTCAATGCTTCGGCAATCACCCATTCGTAACCTTTCGATCGAAATGCTCCGGGTAGTGTTGTAGAAATATCCAACTGGATGATGAACTCATTATGGGAGTTTGTCGCGCCAGGAAGACCACTTACGATGATCAGTCGCAGTAGTGCAACCCCACCATTTTCTACATGTAGAGGAGAACTTGTCAGATTTACTTGTCAACCGAACACTGGACTCCTAAGGAATGGACCGTCTTAGAGGAACTTCCGGGCCATTTGGGCCAATATAATAAGGCTGGGCCGGCGCCACTCGACCACTTACGCCACTCCTAGTTCAGATGAAATCCATGACTCTGAAACTTAAAGCTCGTCCCCACTTTCCCCAAGTAGAAACTTGTTGATACGGCTCCACCAAGAAGTCGTATCTAGTTGGAAAGGAAAACTCACCGATATTTCCCAGGCGATGCCTGTTAACGGATTAACTTGTTCCAAGAATTTTACTTCCCGAGTGTTGGGTTAGTAATCAAAAACTCTTTTATCAGAATAGCAACCTTGTTGCGAATATAAAATACACCACAGAGCCGGATCCCTCAGGTTTTGAGCGAGTATTTAAATCCCCTTCGAAAGGAGGATCTTAAATATAAAAAATGAGTTTTGGGATCCGCCCTAACCTTTAAAATCATTTTGAAGACTCAAAAACATTTTTAAGAATGTTTGGAGTGATGCTGATTTAATAAAATAAATCAGTCCCAATATATTAGAAAATATCTGAATATTATTATTTATATTAGAAAACTTGCCTGAGCGACTGGGGGTGATAAATGGCTTGGGACGAGTATGGTAATCTATAAACAACATATAAGTTGGAATTAAACCAAAGTCGCTTATGAATCTATACTTTAACCAATTAGACCCTAACGTTCGCTTTTGCGCTTAACGATTCACTTAAGTCGCTCGAATACCCTCGGCTCTACTATTTTTAATAAATTAACCATTAAGGGTTTTAAGGAGATTCTTATGCGAGTGCCTTACCAACTGCATAATACACTTCACATAAATGTTTCATACTCCAATTAGTCTTTAAGGTCTTTAACCTATGTTTCAAAGTAAGGCGAGTGGTAATAGTTCATTCGCGAAACGCCGTTACTTAAAACGGTCGTTTCTCCTAAACCGTATATCGGATTCAAACGAACCACATATCAAAACGAAGCTCGTAACACGAACTACCTAATCATGGCAATGGTCAAAACCTAACAGTGAGTTCTCGGGTCCTGATGTTAAGAACAAAAACAGTCTAAAGTAATCGGACATTACGACGACTATGTTTACGCGATTACCAATTTTTATTCTACTCCAAATCAACCACAAACCAACCACAATTCAACCATACAACCAAACTCCATCCATACATCACTACAACAGCCCCAACACCTCAAGTTTTTCCAATTCATATTAATCTCAAACATGAACTAAAACTATTCTTAAGTTCTTTAACTAATAACCAAGATTTACAACTCCAAAAACATCACAAAACCAACTAATCTCTACATACACAACAATCAAGCCTCTTATGAACTATAATACTCATGCTAAGCTCTTAACATTCAATAACAAAGCTAGGTTAAGAGATTATACCTTCCTTATGAGTAGGAGTAACTAATTAGCTTGGAATCACCCTTGAAAGTCCTTATCCAAGCTTAATCTAAACAAAAACTCAAGAACAAAAATTTAAGTTCTTGAAAAATACTATTCACCCTCTTCTTCCATGAATTTTAGGAAAATATTGTGAATGAATTTGAAGCTCAAACTTATAGGATAGCTATATCTATGCATAATGAGTATTAGATAATTACCTCACTAATTAACAAGGCTTGGATCTTGGATTTTGGATTTTTCTTCTTGAAAAAAAGAGAATGGCTGAGAGCTTTCTTGAAGAAAATGAAGTCAACTTTGTGTTTTTGTGATTTTGTGATTTGTTTTGCTTGGTTGCTTGCTTTTGTTTTGATTTATTACTTTTAACCATGGTGAATTTTGTGTGGTTCTTAATCAACCAACAACACACTTCTCTTTGGTCATGCTTAGGTCATCATGTTATGTCATCCTCCCACACTTGTCCTCTTCTTATTGGTTTGATGACATCATCCTCACTAACCTCTTAGATTAGGTTATCGTTTAACTTTCGTTTAACTTTCGTTACTTTGGTTTGATAATCAACAACACACTTCGCTTAACTTTCGTTTTCGTTTATTGTTTGAGGGATCATACCCGGGATCTTATTACTTGGGTTTCCTTAACCTTTCTCAATACATTATATTCCTTTTATGATCCTCTCTTATAATCCTTGAATTTAAATCCTTTTTATCTTGTTACCTTATACTCCATTCTTTCGATATCTGGTGGATTTTTGGGAAAAATCAAAGTGTTTGAATTTGGATTCTGACGATCTTTACATATACTTATATATCATATAGAGTGCTAATAAGATCTCAGAATAACAATAAAATAACCCCTACATAGTGTGGCATGAAAAGTTTTCTTATTCAGCAATATCAGCAAAAACACTATTCATAAGGGTTACAAAAAAGTTCAAAATTTTGGGGTTATTACAGTGTTGTTGTAGATCTTTAACACAATGATTACAAACCGTTGTTACTATGTTAACGTATAGGGATATAAGACAACGGTTTTGACATTACATTGTGTAATTGAGACAATGGTTTTTCAGAAAGGTTGTCCTCTAAACCATCAAATAACGGAATGAAACAGTTGTCTGAGGAATTTCAATGGGTACCACATATTGAGGTGGCAGCACGTGATAGGTGGTAAATCATTCACAAGGATTGCTGAGGTGGGGAAATGAGAGCCTTTCATTGATATGAGATTTGATATCAGCCGTTAGATCGAACAATAGTTGAATTCTTATACAACAGTTTTATGTTAAAATAAAAGTGTTGTCTTAGTTGGTCTCATACAAGCTTTTAGATATTACGTTGTGTAATTCACACAACAGTTTTTTAGAAGGGTTGTCTTAAAAACCTTCATACAATGGAATAAAACAGTTGTCTGAAATAGTTATTTTATAATTTCAATGGGCCCCACCTGATGAGGTGGCACCCCATGATAGGTTGTAATCATTTTACTCGGATTGCTGAAATGTCGGAATGACAGCCCTTGATTGAAAAGAGATTAGATATTAGCCATTAGATTGAAAAAAGCTGATATGCTTACACAACGGTTTTATAATTAAAAAAAAGTGTTGTCTTAGTTTAGCTTTACACAATGGTGTTTCAAGGAAACCATTGTAAAACTATACTGTATAAAATTAGATTCCTGGTTTACAAGATTAATTTTTTAAATGAATTTTTGAAGATCCAACCGTACGGATGTTAAGATATGTCAATTTTAGTCATATAAAAAAATTATTAACAAATTTGAAATCCATCTTGCATGTCGGGATTAGAAAAATCGAGTAAAAGTACTACTCCCAACAACGAGACTTGTTCCCGATTTACAAGATTAATTTTTAAAATGATTTTTTCGATGATCCAACCGTACGGATGTTAAGATATATCAATTTTAGTCATATGAAAAAATTATTAAAAAATTTGAAATTCATCTTGCATGCCACGATTAGAATTATCCAGTAAAACCCCTCCAAACAACGAGACTCGTTCCGATTTACAAGATTATTTTTTAAATTGATTTTTTTGATGATCCAACCGTACATATGTTAAGATATATCAATTTCAGTCATATAAAAAAATTATTAACAAATTTGAAATTCATTTTGCACGTTAGGATTAGAAAAATCCAGTAAAAGTACCACACCCGACAACGAGATTCATTCTCGATTTACAAGATTAACTTTTAAATTGATTTTATCGACAATTCAATCGTACGGATGTTAAGATATATCAATTTTAGTCATAAGAAAAAAATATTAAAAAATTTGAAATTCATCTTGCATGTCGGGATTCGAAAAATCCAGCAAAAGTTCCCCTCCCGACAACGAGATTCGTTCCCGATTTACAAGATTAATTTTTAAAATGATTTTTTCGACAATCCAACCGTACGGATGTTAAGATATATTAATTTTAGTCATAAGAAAAAATTATTAAAAAATTTGAAATTCATCTTGCATATCAGGATTCGAAAAATCCAGCCAAAGTACCCCTCCCTACAACGAGACTCGTTCCTGATTTACAAGATTAATTTTTAAAATGATTTTTCCAATGATCCAACTGTACGGATGTTAAGATATATCAATTTTAGTCATATGAAAAAATTATTAAAAAATTTGAAATTCATCTAGCAGGTCAGTTAGAAAAATCCAGTAAAAGTACCCCTCCAAACAACGAGACTCGTTCCCGATTTACAAGATTATTTTTTATGACGATCCAACCGTACAAATGTTAAGATATATCAATTTTAGTCATATGAAAAAATTATTAACAAATTTGAAATTCATCTTGCACGTCAGGATTAGAAAAATCCAGTAAAAGTACCACTCCCGACAACGAGACTCGTTCCTGATTTACAAGATTAATTTTTAAAATGAGTTTTTTGACGATCCAACCGTACGGATGTTAAGATATATCAATTTTAGTCATAATAAAAAATATTAAAAAATCTGAAATTCATCTTGCATGTCAGGATTCGAAAAATCTAGCAAAAGTACCCCTCTAGACAACGAGACTCGTTCCCGATTTACAAGATAAATTTTTAAAATGATTTTTTCGATGATCCAATGGTACGGATGTTAAGATATATCAATTTTAGTCATATGAAAAAAATATTAAAAAATTTGAAATTCATCTTGCATGTCATGATTAGAAAAATCCAGTAAAAGTACCCCTCTAGACTACGAGACTCGTTCCCGATTTACAAGATTAATTTTTAAAATGATTTTTTTGATGATCCAACCGTACGTATGTTAATATATATCAATTTTAGTCATATGAAAACTTATTAACAAATTTGAAATTCATCTTGCATGGTTGGATTAGAAAAATCTAGTAAAAGTACCCTTCCAGACAACGAGACGCGTTCTCGATTTACAAGATTATTTTTTAAAATAATTTTTTCGATGATCCAACCGTACGGATGTTAAGATATATCAATTTTAGTCATTTAAAAAAATTATTAACAAATTTTAAATTCATCTTGCACGTCAGGATTAGAAAAATTCAGTAAAAGTACCACTCCCAACAACGAGACTCGTTCCAGATTTACAAGTTAATTTTTAAAATGATTTTTTCGACGATCCAACCGTACAGATGTTAAGATATATTAATTTTATCCATAGTAAAAAATTATTAACAAATTTGAAATCCATCTTGCATGTCAGGATTAGAAAAATCCAGGAAAAGTACGACTCGACAACGAGACTCGTTCCCGATTTACAATATTAATTTTTTAAATGAATTTTTCAACAATCCAATCGTACGAATATTAAGATATGTCAATTTTAGTCATATGAAAAAATTATTAACAAATTTGAAATTCATCTTGCATGTTAGGATTAGAAAAATCTACTAAAAGTACCCCTCCCACAATGAGACTCGTTCCCGATTTAAAAGATTAATTTTGAAAATGATTTTATCGATAAGTATAATACGATAAATATATAATACGATAAATATAATTATTTAAAAATATTTATAAATTAAAAAATTATTAAATTATTTTCCCATTATCACCCAATTTTTCCATTCCCTCCAATGAAATTTCATTTCCCCCTTCCTCCAAATTTGATTTCCCCCCTTATCTCCCCTTTTTTCCTTTAATTAATTTTTTGTATGATCCCCCAATTTCCCTTTCCCTTTCTTATCTTATCTCTGACCGCCTTCATCTCCCATATTGTTCCTCTGCCGCTCTTCTATCTCCGGTTTCTTACCTTTTTTCTTTCAAAATCACATCGATTAAGCCCAGCCCATTCCCCACTCTCACCAACCTGACCTGAAAGCCCGTCTCAGTCTCCTCCATTTCACCCCAACTCGAAACCCTCGACACCGCCGCAATCGCCGTCATTGGAACCAGCTCCGTTGCCTCCATCACCGTTATTAGAACCAGCCCCGAGTTTGAGAGCCGTGGTTAGGATTTTGGGCATTTTGTTAGGGTTTTGTGATTTGGAGGACTGGAAGGATGTTAAATTAGGGTTCAAGATGCTCGTTAAATTCTTCATTGATAGACGTCCCAAGGTATTTATATATTCACAATTTGCAATTTGTATTTTTTTCAATTTGCTCTATTAAGCTCAAATGAAATGAAATATGGTATCATGATTGATGTTTTTTAGCTTTAATACTAATGTCTTTTGTGTTTGTTAGGCAATTGTAGTTTTTTAGTTGCATTTAGTTTAATTTGTTACAAATGTTAGCTGTGGAAGACTGGAGGTGCAGATATGAAGAGGCTGAGAAAGAAGCTGAGAAAGGCTTAACACTTCTGCTAGACTGGGGAAGTCCATGGGACAAGAGAATGTCATGGGAATGATGGATTGGTTGGGCTAGAGTTTTGTTGATGAAGGCCAAGAAGAAATCTTGGCCACAGACTTCTTGGTGTATACTCAATTTGGGCCTTGTCAGGTAAAAGCCTGTAACTGCTCCTGTTAAATTGTTGTAATTCTAATAATCTAAGAGATGCAAGCTTTAATGTAAGCTAGTCTGCAAGAACGTTATAAACTATTGTGAACTTATAACTTAGTATGTTTGCATATTTTGATTATGTGTTTCCTTGTTCCGAATTCTGATACATTGTGTTTAGCTTCTTTGAATTGAAAACATATGATTGTCGGTGTGTCGGTCTTAAATTTGATCCCTCTCTCTCTGGATAAAACTTGGTTGGTCTATTTTAATGGCGGAAATGTGCTGCTAGAGTTGTGTTGAATTAAAACAGAAACTGGGATACGTGCTGCGAGTTGTGTTCTTTTTTTTATGTTAAATGAGATTTGAGTCGTGAATAGTATAAAAGGAGCATGCACTGATTGTATTTATATGCTGGTTATTTTTTTTGTTGTAGGTTCGTAAATGTGCTCAAGATTGTGTTGTGAATGTTGAAAATGATGGGTGATTTATCAGCCGCAAAATCATCAAATTTATTGCATTGTGTGCTTGCCACTAACCATCAGTTTTGACATTCAAGTTGGGTCATAGGCATAGCAGAACATATATAATATTAATCTATATTCCTCTGAATAATAGCACAATTTAGTTGGTAATCATCTTACACATACTTATGTCAAGCCATGTGTTGTGTGTGTGCTCACAACCACTGCTAAAAAGGGACCGGGGAACCTAAATAATTCCTGTAATCTGCTATAGAATTATGCGTACTGATTCCATGAAGAACACCAGCTGCTACAACACAGAACTTCCATCCTGATCTGCTATTAGGAGAATGAGGGTTTGAGAGGGTGTACAAAGGAAAAATAACACGCACCAATAAAGTAATTATTTTGTTTCTTCTTCTTCCATCTGTCACTAGTACAAAAATGACCTTCTGCGTCGCACCTTAAGCGTCGGTTCTATACTCAACCGTTGTCTATACTACTTATAGACGCCGAGTGTAAATTTAACCGACGCGTATTGTTATTTGTGGTGAACAAGTAGCGTCGGGCGTCCACTTAACCGACGCTTTAAATATCTTTATGCGTCGGGCAACAAAAGCCGACACTCAAAATCATTTCTTGCGTCGGTCCTCTTACAACCGACGCTGTAGTTTTTACTTTTTGTGACGGTAAAATTTTAACCGACGCTGTAATCTTTACTTTAGGCAACGGCAAAGTATTAGTCGACGTTAGAGGGAATAAAAAACTCAAATAACAGTCCAGTTCACGTCCCCTCCCGCAAGCAGTCCAATCTGATTCCAGTTTTGTTTTTTATTTTTCTTATAATTTTATTATTTCTTCACGTACTTTTTGTCCTTAACTATATTTTTATAATTTTTTTTTAATATTTTATAATATGACTTGCACAAGATAAACCTTTCCAAAAGATATAAATAACTTTTTAAAGCTTTTAAATTATTACTTTTACTATTTTTATGTATTTATCTTTTTATAATTTTATAATTATAATTAATTGTTGAAATAATTAGATTTATTAAAAAACTTCTTCTTTCTGATTAATTTCTCCACGATTTCCTTTTTTCAATTTTCCTCACAATTTTTTACATTCCAAAATTTTTTAAATATATTAAATTTTACAATATAATAACCAACTAAACCCACCACTTTTTTCACCATACTCAACTTATGCATTAAATATTTATCGGTCCCATCATTTTTTCACATTTTTATTTTTCACAAAAACAATTCTTTTGCAATCTTATCGCAAGCCGATGTGAAGAATTGGGTGTATGAGACGCAGAGTATATTTTCAACACAAGTAAATCATTATTATATATTTAAATTAAAATAATTATATGTTTGTGATCTAATAAGAAGATTGTTAAATAATTTGACCGTAAAATAAATATCTACTAAGGTGTAATTTTAGAGATATGTTTGATAAATAGATCGATTATCAAATTTTAAAATTTTACTAATATGAAAAAAAGTATTTTTTAATTTTTAACTCCATGTAATTTGTTGATACTCATAAAACTATTTGTTATAAACTTGATAAATTCATTCAACGTTAATGGTATTATTTTATTTAAAAAAAATTAATATGATCTCAAAATATGAATTAAATAATATAATTGAGAAAATGACAGATTATATATAAGACTAAAATTTATTGATTTCAAAACAGACTTAAGTCCCACATACTTGAGTCCCAAAAAATGCTCATCTACAGACCCACGCTCCCACCACTTCCCCTAGACTTTCTTCAAATCATAAATCAGTACAACTCCCTCAACTGCAGTCCCAGATTATATTAAAGTGATTTTACTGTGCTGGGTTAATTGGGCTTCTCTAGGTTCTTGCTAGTTTAGGGTTCTCTGTATTAACGAAAAGAAGGCTTCTTTGCGGGTATGTATATATGTGTTTATTTGATTAAGTTTGCAGTTTTATAGCTAGGTTTTTAATATTATGTATGATTCATTCTTGATTGTGATGTCCTCTTCCTCTTTATACTTAAATCTCCGATGATTGTATACAACTTTTTGGATTATGTTTTCTCTGTTTTTATATTGTCTTACAATACCCAAAAGAAGTGTACACAAGTGCTAACTATATTGTGCTTTTTTTATTTCCATGTACTCATTGTTTAAAATAATTATATTATCAGGAAAGAACTTCATGTGTCTATAGTGTTTCTAGTTTTATTACAAATTTTCTCATTATTATTTTTGTTACCATGTACAGTTTGTATTAGCCCTGCAATTTGTTTATCCAAACAATTACAAATTTAGAAATTGAACACAGCTAGCTGACTAGCTGTATCGTTTGTTGTTGTGGATTTGCTTACATTGAGCATTGTTATGAATTCGTTTGTTGTAAAGGATGTCCGGACATTTAATTTATTTCAAGATACACCCGGTTTGTGATTCATAGTTTCGCGCATAGGTAATTATTAAGATATTATGATAGCTAGATACAACCTGATTTGTATTAACAGGGGTTTCTTTGCTTGTATGTGTGTTTATTTAATTGAGTTTGCAGTTTTCATAGCCAGGTTTTGGATATCATGAACGATTCGTTCCCTTTATTTTTATACCAATGCCAGGTGGAACTGGAACCTCAAAATCTCGGATACAGGTGCTGTAGTCAGCGAGTTTGTGCATCTACTGATTGAGGTTACTAATCCTACACTAACTCCTTATTTTGTAGATGTATGCATTGCATCTTTGAAAAGTATAAAGACTAAAATTTATAGTATGTTGTCTACCTATAAAGTCTTGTATTCTGCATCATTTTAACAGGTGCTCTATCCGCATGTATAAAACAATACAATGGGTACATAAGCTTCAAGCACATACCTCAATTGTGTCTATATGCACAATTAAATCCTAACTCTCTGTTTTCGTCTAGTTAGATATTGGTCTGCTTTGAGTTCTTAATTGATAATATGTTGAAGTGGCTAACTTGAAAGTCATTCTCTTTTACTGCAAACTAAGAAAAATATATCTATTTTGTATATTGCAGACCATCATTGACATGTACTTATTATTTCCTTTGGCAATAATCACACTTCTTTTATAGCCTAGATCATAATTTATGTCTAACGTGAGTAATGTACGAATGTGTGCATATTCTCTGAAACTTGGTAGTTGGTCCATTTGGAATAGAACAATATTTGCTTATGACTAATACATGTCATTATTTTCATCTTAAATTTTACAGGATCATCTCATAATTGTTTCTGAGCTTCTGCGAGAAAACTTGTACGAATTTCAAGGATGCGATATACAATATGACAATGAGACTTAAAAAGGTTGCAGGTTTATCCCATGCTAAAATTACTGATATGTCTCTGCTAGCTCTGTGCAAGTATTTATCATAAATAAATAATGTAATTTAATGGTACTATAATTTCTATTGCTTCTTACTTATTTGATTATGTTTAATTTACTCTACTTTATTAATTTGCTTCTATTTATTTGTTTATTTATGGAGGGAGATGAAGAAACCCTGAAATCATAATTACTAGCATTTCAATTTAATTTGACCAATGTCCATGTGTCCATGTGTTGTTCCTGTAATCTAAAAAACTTGGATTTAATATTCTCAATGTCCAATTACATTAACATTGATTAGTAGCAATAAAAGGATACATAAAGACGATAGTAATTGACATTCTTAACTTTTATTCAAACACTGAGAACATTACATTACAATAAAAGTCATTCTATTTGTCCTGGAATATAATGCATTGCTTGATTTTTCTTCTGCAAATGTCTCTGTAGGAAATGTGGCTATGATAACATTTTTAAAAGCACTAATTTACTTCCTGATGGTGTTACATATAAAAAGGGTTTTGTGAAATAGCCTGTTGAAGGAGGCATATATCTTATCTTGTCTGATGAAGCCGTTGGACATGATACAGAACAAAATGGAAATGGATCAGCAAGAATATGCGGAAGAGCTTGGGAACAAATATAAATTTGATTTATAAATAATGTAAAGTTACATATCTTTAGGAAGATAATATATTTACAATATTACGTTTTTAATGCTTTAATAAACGCTGCTTTATGCCAGGGATGATATTTCGTCCTGCCGATATAGGTTTGTTTTATCCTATCACATTGTAAATCAACTTTTCAAGGTTTCATTATCAGACTGAGAGCACTTTTGTGCTACTTGTGATGACATAGTAGGTTTGCAATTTTTGTCAGAACATTTTTTCGTAGATTACACTCCATGTTCTCATTAAGGACTTTACTTGCAGGAGTCGTATTTCTTGTAACAACTCGCATTAAAATGGGCTGAATTTAGGCTATTTGTCGGAATGAACCAGGCTGCTTGGCCAAATGTGTTGTCTGAGCAGTCAATTCTTGTCATCCTCATCTATAACATGTACTCTATGAAAGGTATTATTAATTCAAATTACTTTTGATTGTAGGAAGAACATTTGGTTCATTTTAATATTTTGTTATTGTCTGATATCATATACCAATTTGTTCCTTAATACTTTGGACAACATCATCTTAACTAGTGGGTATACATTGTTTCCTTGATTTGCAGAAAGACATTTGCAGAAAGACTACACGACAGTTCTTGACTGGTTTTCTTGAACTATAGAGAAAGGGAGTTGCGGCCTCATGTTCTAGATAATTATCAAGTGAAAATATCTACACCAAAAGAGTAAGCCCTATATTCCTAGTAAAATAATTTATCTATTTAAGTTTATGATGTTATATAATAAAAATCATGAGTTGCTTTTGCAGTCCCGTGTTAGGTATTTGGTGAGGGGGTCACTGTTGACATGTAGCCCTGATTTGAAATAATATGTGTTACAAATGCTAAGTATGAGAAGCTTGGATCATTTTGGTGTCGCAAGAGATTCTTTTATTAGGTTTATGTAAAGCTAAGTGGATGGTTGCTCCCTGCCAAGCTTGATATTCCAAAAACTGTTCCAATGGCTCCATTACCGTATTGTTAGCTACTTGCACTTGAACACAAATGGAGAGACAGAAGGCCCAACTGAACATTGCTTGTATTTGTAATTGAATATATATTTTTTCTTCCAATTGTAAACAAGATAGCATTAAATTGAAAATATTAGTTTAATCAAATATTCTATCATAATTGTATTATATGATTATATTGGTTGATGTTTGTTGATGACTATTATGGTATATATGTAGAGCAGGTTAATTAGGATACGAATAAAACAATTTTTTTTAAAAAAAATGACTTTAGGTGTCGGTTGTAAGGGGTCCGATGCAATAACAAAGACCATATGTGTCGGCATTTTTATAAGACCGACGCTAATAAAGTGGTAATAGGCGTCGGCATTGCAATCAGCCGACACTGTTGGTGTTGGCTAATAGCCCTACTGCGTCGGTTAATAAATCTATTGTGTCGGTTAATAGTTCTATTGCGTCGGTTATTTGACCAACACAGATGACATTTTAGCATCGCCCATTTGACCGACACAGAAGACTTAGATCTATAGCGTCCCCTATATATACTATGCCCAATAACCGACGCCTTAGACATATTATGACCGACGCTAAAGCCTTAATCTGTACTAGTGTGTGCACCAGTTTTTTCAATCTTGACTCTGCTTTTGGTTGTGTCCTTCAGGTTGTCGCAGTGAAGCAACTTGACATAAATGTATATCAAGGAAATCGAGAGTTCCTAGCAGAGATTTTGATACTTAGTATTGTTCACCATCCAAACCTTGTCAATCTTTTGGGATATTGTGTTAATGGACAACAAAGAATCTTAGTCTACAAATACATGCCAAATGGTTCCTTAGAAAATCACCTTGTAGGTAAGATTCTGAACTTGGATTGCATTTATTTGAATTGCGTCTCTATTTAATAAGCACTGATCCATTCTGTAATCTTCATTCTGTATTGAACACGTTCTTATACTCGTAGATTATCAATTCATCCTTATTATATATTTACATGATTTGTTACACAACTTTATGTTTTTTATTTATTATTTACAGAGTTTAGCATTGCAGCTATACAATGGTTATAAAGCATCTGAATTGAAATATTCAGATGGTTAGAGAATGGAAGTAATGGTCAAGACATAAAGTTTCCCCCTACTAAGAGAGCTGATAGAATCAAAGGTGGGCAATAGCTAAGGACTAGCCAAGGTGATAGAGCCCCATATAAATTAGTTTTATATAACGAGAAGTGGAAAGCTGCTTTTGAAGTTAGTAACATTCTATTTATTAATGAAGCTTATTATGGAGCCAGTTTAATGCATTTTAAAGAACTGGACCTAATTGGCGTGAAAGTGAATTTTACTGGTAACTACCAACTTGTTGGTAAATTTTAATGAAACTTTGTTATACTTGTAATTCTTGTAGAGAACCTTTGTATTGTAAATTTAATTTTAATTGTGAAATAACAATTGAATTGTCATAATATAATTCTATTTTAAAATTGGTTTATTTTAAATAATGAGATTAATTTTATAAACAGTTGTGTGAAAGTCACTTAAAAAATGATAAAAACCGTTGTATGTCTCACTGCACATATTTTTTTTTAAAAAAAACTGTTATCTTTTGATATTCTTTGCAACAGTTTAAATCTTTTACACCATTGTCTTTTAAAAAAAATATTCAGCAAAAAAGTTTATAAATTGTTGTTTATGATAATATTGAATAACTTAACAACAATGGTTTTTCTACAAAATAATTGTTGTTAAGTTAGGTAGACAACAGTTGAATAAAGAAATAGTTGTTTTCAGAAAGTTCCAACAATACCTGTTGTGCGTTCTTGACTGTAATGAGTACTAAAAAAGGTTGTGTAATCTCTCTTATTACAAGGGTTTAAACAACCGTTGTGTGATATTCTATCACACGAGTGTTGGATAGACAACGGAAACTCTACCTGTCACACAACGACAAAAAAAACAGTTGTATGATTAAAAATATGTTGTAGTGATCTGTTGACAACGGTCGACTCACATCATCTTAGTACTTGCTCCGAAAATTCTCAGAAGTACATGTATACATATATGAGATGAGATATTTTTATCAACAAGAAAAACGACAATGACCATCCATGTAGCAGTGCATGACTGGATAATGGCTCAGCTGAATGCTGAGATCATCGCGACATCTGCCCGTATTATGGAGCTACGACAGGCACTGACCGCCAAGAGGGCTACCAGGCTAGGTTATTTTGGGGACTTCAGGGCTGCTTCCCCGGCTACATCTTGCCGGGAGATTGATGGGATCGAGTTCCGTACTCAAGTACAGATGATGATGACTGTGATGGGAGGATACATTTCAGTAGTTGATGCCGAGCTGATGCTAGCAGGAGCGATGAGGAGGGTCCGTGACCTCACGTGCAGTGACTCAGACTGAGAGAGCAGTGGTCGCATATGGACCTTGTAAAGGGTTGGGTGACTTGTCACTAATTTTGTTAGGATAGCTAGTTGTTAGGAATATGTGTATTAGTTTGATGATAAGTTAAGCAAAACACTTAAGTAGAAATCTAGTGTTTGTAGTCTCAACGGATAAGACCATCTTGGCTATCCGTTGAAGGAGTAGCCTTACTTAGCAATAAGTTTGGTATTGTAGCACATTTCACTCTCTGGTTTCAAGCTGTAATTCTTAGATGTTGTTAGGAAATAATCAGTCATGTTGACTACTAATGGATGTACAAATAGGAGGGCTAATTGTAAATATTTCATGCCTTGTAATTTTGTATAAGTGAAGAAGTGTCAACGGATATTGAAGACCTTCAACGGATAAGAAACAAAGCTTCAACGGATGTCTCTAATGCTTCAACGGATGATATCCATCAACGAATAAGTGCTTCAACGGATAAAGCTTCAACTGCTAGAGCATCAACGGATAAAGCCATCAACGGATGAAAGCTTCAACGGATGCTCAGTCTCATAGCAGTTGATAGTGACAGTTAACAAAGCTGACAGAGGCACATGGATTGACAGAGATAACTGGAATGTGGTAGCCTATTTCAGGAACAGCAGAAAAAGCAGCCGTTTTTAGTCTGGTTCAAAATGGAAAGTCAACAGATAATTCCATATTACACTGGATAAAAATGGAATAGAAACAAGTGGAGAACTATTTTCTTATTGTACTTTATCTTTGTCTTCACTTGTAAACTTGGTGATATATAAACCAAGTAGTAGCTAGTAATTAGATGTGAATTTTCCTGAGCTGTTTAGAAATATCAAGAGAGAAAATCATCTAGTTTGTACTAGGAAGCAGCTGTGATTTAATTTTGAATCACAGATTTTCTGAAATAACACATCTCTGGTGGAACAACAAATCCACCAGAAAAGTTTTTAAGTTCTTTGTGTTCATTACATTTGTGTTTGAATATATATCTGTCTGCATCAGCTCCAAGCAATTCATACACATTTGATCACTCAAACACTTAGCCTTACAAACTGCTCAAAACTTGAAAAAGTTTTGAGATTTACATTCAACCCCCCTTCTGTAAATCTCATTGTTAGTCCACTTGGAATAACAATTGGTATCAGAGCAAGCTCTTAACATATAAAGAGTTTAAAGATCTATTCTGCTAACATCATGAGTGCACAGAAGAACTCTCCTGTTACCATCATGAATAGGAAGGATATTGGTGTAAAGATTCCAGTCCTGGAAAAGGATAATTATCATCACTGGAAAGTGAAGATGCATTTACATCTTCTTTCTCAAGATGAAAGCTACATCAACTGTATTGAAAATGGTCCTCACATCCCTCACAAGGTAGCCACAGCTGCTACTGCAACAGTTGCTGTTGGACAGTCTATTTCCAAGCCAAGAGTAGAATGGACTATTGAAGACATGGAAGAAATCCGCAAGGATAAGAGAGCCATGAACATTTTGTTTAATGGCTTAGATCAAGATATGTTTGACAATGTCATCAATTGCCAAACTGCAAAGGAAGTTTGGGACAATGTACAAATCATCTGTGAAGGTACTGAGCAGGTCAGAAAGAATAAAATGCAGCTTCTTATTCAACAGTATGAATATTTTCACTTTGAAGAAGGTGAATCATTAAATGATACCTTCAACAGGTTTCAGAAACTGTTGAATGGATTGAAGCTGTATGGTAGAGTGTACCAAGTCAAGGATTCCAACTTAAAATTTCTTAGGTCTCTGCCAAAGGAATGGAAGCCCATGACTGTCTCTTTGAGAAACTCTCAAGATTATAAGAACTTCACACTTGAAAGATTATATGAAATTTTGAAGACTTATGAACTTGAAATGGAGCAGGATGAGCTGTTGGAAAAGGGAAAGAGAAAAGGAGGAACAGTTGCTCTTGTAGCTGATTGTGAGAAGATGGAAGCCAGGAATGAGGAGAAGACAATGCCAAGTCTCAAAGTTGGCACAAGCAAATCAGAATCAAGCAAGGGTAAAGAGAAAGTTGCTGAGGATGAAGACAATTCCAGTCAGGATGAATCTGATGATATTGAAGAACATTTGGCCTTTCTGTCCAGGAGGTTTGTAAAGATGAAGTTCAGGAAAAACACAAAGTTCACTAAGCCAAACAAAAACATGGTGGACAAATCAAAGTTCAAATGTTACAACTGTGGCATTAGTGGACACTTTGCAAGTGAGTGTAGGAAGCCAAATTCTGAGAAAAAGAAATTTGAGCAAGTTGATTACAAAAAGAAGTATTTTGATTTGCTCAAACAAAAGGAAAGAGCATTTCTCACTCAAGATGATTGGGCAGCAGATGGGGTAAACGAAGATGATGATGTGGAATATGTCAACCTAGCCCTGATGGCTAATTCTGATGAAAATGAAACTAGTTCATCAAGCAACCAGGTAATTACTACTGATCTCTCTCAGCTCTCTAAACATGAATGCAATAAAGCCATAAATGATATGACCAATGAATTATATCATTTGTGTGTTTCCCTTAAATCTCTAGCAAAAGAAAACACTAGGATCAAGGAGAATAATGTGTTTTTAAGTGATAGGAATGCTGTGTTAGAGGATCAGGTAATTGAGCTTGAAAAGATAAAACTTAAATGCCTGACTGTTGAGAGTGAACTAGCAGAAGCTGTTAAGAAAGTGGAAATTCTTTCTAAACAGTTAGAAAGTGAGCAAGAGGTAATCAAGGCCTGAAAAACATCTAGGGATGTCAGTGTTCAGATTGCAAAGGTCCAGGGAATTGAATCATTCTGTGAGGATGCCTAGAAGAAAAACAAAAAGAAGTTAGAATTAATTGATGGATTGTCAACGGATGTGGAATCAACAGATGATGAAAGTTATCCGTTGAAGGAAGAAAAGGAGCATCCGTTGAAGGCTCATCAATTAAAACAGGCAAGTTCTTTTAAAAATAAAAATCTAAATAAAAAGAATGATTCAACTCTCAAGAACTTTGTCAAAGAAGGAGCTAGCACATCCAGAGATGTTAGTAAGGTGAATATAGGACATATGACTTTAGATCAGCTAAAAGATCGACTTAAGTTGGTTGAGGATAAGAAGGAAACTAAAAGAAAATCTAAAAGAAATGGGAAGGTAGGGATTAATAAACACAACAATTACACACCTGATAGGTATGCTCCTAGAAAAAGCTGTGTGCATTGTAAAAGTGTTAATCACCTATCTGATAATTGCAAATCTGTTAAAAATGCTCCCATGCCTTCAAATCCCTCCATACCTAACATGTCTATGTCATCTCTGCATGCTATGCCTGTTATGTCTCACCGGAATCCCCATGCACATTTTACAAACATGCCATACATTAACAATCCTTATTTTACTGCATTTAGTATGCCTCAAATGCCATACAGTATGCCTATGTGGAATAACATGCTTGCACAACATATGCCTTATCAAATTCAATCAAATGTGTTAAATGATTCTGTGACTAACCCTACACTTCAACCAACCACATCTGAGACCAAGGTTGACCCAAAGTTACCTAAGTCAAAAGATGCAGGAGGAATGGAGTCTAGGAAAAAGACTAACAAGGGTGGACCCAAGGAAACTTGGGTACCAAAATCAACTTGATTGATTTTGTTGTGTGCAGGGACAAAGAAGGAATATATGGTACTTGGACAGTGGTTGTTCAAGACACATGACAGGAGATTTCACCCTGCTCACAGAGTTTAAGGAGAGAGCTGGCCCTAGCATAACCTTTGGAGATGACAGCAAAGGATTCACTATGGGATATGGCTTGATTTCAAGAGAAAATGTCATCATTGATGAAGTTGCATTGGTTGATGGTCTCAAACACAATTTATTGAGCATCAGTCAACTATGTGACAGAGGGAATACTGTTTCCTTCAATTCTGAAGCCTGTATTGTCACAAGTAAAAAGGACAATAAAGTGGTTCTAACTGGAGTTAGAAAAGGGAATGTGTACTTAGCTGATTTCAACTCTACAGATGCAGAATCCATTACTTGTCTTCTCAGCAAAGCAAGCCCAGTTGAAAGTTGGCTATGGCACAAGAAGCTGTCCCATTTGAATTTCAAGACAATGAATGATCTAGTCAAAAAGGACTTAGTTAGAGGAATGCCTCTAGTGGAATTCACAAGGGATGGACTGTGTGATGCTTGTCAGAAAGGAAAGCAAAAGAAAGTATCATTCAGTAAGAAGCTTGAATCTGCAATTGATGAACCTCTACAACTTCTAGACATGGATCTTTTTGGACCAGTCAATGTATTGTCAATTTCAAGGAAAAGATACTGCCTAGTGATTGTAGATGATTTCTCAAAGTTTTCATGGGTTTATTTTCTTAGATCAAAGGATGAAGCTAGTGAAATCATCATCAATCATATTAAGCAAGTCAACAATCATCCTGATTTCAAAGTAAGGAATATTAGGAGTGACAATGGAACTGAGTTCAAGAATTCAACCATGAAGTTGTTCTGTGAAGAAAATGGGATCATGCATGAGTTCTCAGCTCCAAGAACTCCACAACAAAATGGTGTGGTGGAAAGGAAGAACAGATCACTAATTGAAGCTGCAAGGACAATGCTTGAGCAGTCAAAACTCCCAACTTATTTTTGGGCTGAGGCTGTTAACTGTGCATGTTACACTCAAAATATTTCTCTAATCAATCAGAAAAAATGCATGACTCCCTATCAATTATTCAAGAGAAGAAAACCAACTTTAAACTTTCTACATGTCTTTGGTTGCAAATGCTACATCTTAAGGAATCAATCTAAACACAAAGGGAAGTTTGATGCAAAGGCTGATGAAGGAATATTTGTTGGTTATTCTGCTGGAAAATCATATAGGGTCTACAATCTAAGAACCAACATTGTCATGGAATCTGTACATGTTGTGTTTGATGATAAAAAGATTGATGGACTAACAGATGAGGGACATAATGAAGAGCTCAAATTTGACAACATTGAAATATACTGTGATGATAGTGAAGATGAGAATGATGAAGAAGGCATCTCAAGAAGAATTCAGAATCGGCCTTTGGATAATGCACAGAATGCTGCATCCGTTGAAAGTCATAATTCAGCTTCCGTTGAAAGAAGCAATGCAGCATCCGTTGAAAGACAAAGTGCATCATCCGTTGAAGTTCATAACGAAGCATCCGTTGATCACAGTCTGTCAACGGATAATCAATTCACCTCATCAGTTGATAGAGCTCCAAATTCCTTCCAAAGGATCAACAACTCAGGGGGAGTTTCAACAAATCAACATTCTATCTCACATCATGACAATACTGAGGCAACCTCATCAAGGGCTAATCTACCACCTCAAAGGAAATGGACCAAGAATCACCCTTTCGAACTGATCATTGGTGATGCTACATCAAAAGTACAAACTAGAAGGGCTACTCAAGAATTCACTTTCAAAAGTACAAACTAGAATGTCTGTATAGTAGCTTTCTATCACAGGAGGAACCTAAGCGAGAGGAAGAAGCTCTTTTGGATCCAGATTGGATTTTAGCAATGCAAGAGGAGCTAAACCAATTTGAGAGGAACAAAGTATGGAAGCTAGTACCCAAGCCAAAGAACAAGAGTTCTATTGACACAAAATGGGTATTCAGAAACAAGATGGATGAAAATGGCATTATCATAAGGAATAAAGCCAGATTGGTTGCTAAAGGCTACTCTCAACAAGAGGGAATAAATTTTGATGAAACATTTGCTCCAGTTGCCAGACTTGAAGCCATCAGAATCTTTCTAGCCTATGCAGCTAATGCCAATTTCAAAGTCTATCAGATGGATGTCAAGAGTGCATTTCTAAATGGGGAATTGGAGGAAGAAGTTTATGTAATCCAACCTCCAGGTTTTGAAGATCCAAATTTTCCAGACCATGTGTATTATTTGTTGAAAGCACTCTATGGACTAAAGCAAGCACCTAGAGCCTGGTATGAGACTTTATCAAAGTTCCTTCTAGATAATCACTTCACAAGAGGTACTGTTGACAAAACTCTCTTCTTTAGAAATGTTAATGGCTCTAAGATACTTGTACAAATTTATGTAGATGATATTATATTTGGATCTACAGATGATAAACTTTGTAAAAAGTTTGCTAAATTAATGCAAAGTAAATATGAAATGAGCATGGTGGGAGAGCTAACTTACTTTCTTGGTTTACAAGTTAAACAAGTTAATGGTGGAATTTTCATTAGTCAAACTAAATATATTTATGATCTTTTAAAGAAGTTTGACTTAATGGATTGTTCACCTGCAAAAACTCCCATGACCACTGCCACCAAGCTTGAATTAAACAAGGCTGAAAAGTCTGTGGATATTACAAGTTATAGAGGCATGGTTGGCTCACTTTTATATTTCACTGCCAGTAGACCTGATATTATGTTTTCTACATGTCTCTGTGCTATATTTCAAGCTGACCCTAAAGAATCTCACTTAGTGGCTATTAAAAGAATTTTCAGATATCTCAAGGGGACTCCAAATCTAGGAATTTGGTACCCTAGAGAGTCTGGTTTTGATCTAATTGGCTACTCAGATGCAGATTATGCAGGTTGCAAAATAGACAGGAAAAGCACAACAGGCACCTGTCAATTTCTAGGGAACAAGCTTGTATCATGGTTCAGCAAGAAGCAGAATTCTGTTTCCACATCAACAGCTGAAGCTGAGTACATTGCTGCTGGTAGTTACTGTGCACAAATACTATGGATGAGGAACCAATTATTTGACTATGGTATGACTGTTGACAAAAATCCAATATTTTGTGACAACACGAGTGCCATTGCCATTACTGAAAATCCAGTGCAGCACTCAAGAACCAAGCACATTGATATCAAGTACCACTTCATTAGGGAACATGTGATGAAAGGTACAGTGGAACTTTATTTTGTTCCAAGTGAAAAACAGATTGCAGACATATTTACCAAGCCACTTGATGAATCAACATTCACAAGATTAGTAAGTGAGTTAGGTATGCTCAACTATTCATAATCTATGTCATCTATATAATCTGTCTTGTAGCCTGAAATGAATTTGCTGCAAGAACAAAGTTGGCTTTAATCAAGACTTATCCTATCAACGGATATTCCCTATCCGTTGAAAGCCAAAATTGTTCTATCAACGGATATTCATTATCCGTTGAAAGACAAATACATTTCTGGTAATTTTATCCTTCAACGGATAAAATAGTGTTGTTCATCAACGGATAACTATTTACCTTATCCGTTGATGTGTCGCGTCAGTTACTATAAGTGAGTCACAGTCGTTGATTCTTTTAATCAACCGTTGATTCAGATATACAGTGTTGTATGTATTTGTATTTACGGTAGTTTTCAGAATTTCTACAGTTTTATTTATTCTTGAACGGCTGTAACTTACTTAAAAGTATCATTTAATTACTTTATTTTTGTTTTAATTCAAGAAAGTATAAAAGTCCAATTGAACTCTTAGTTTCACTTTACGCTTTCTTGCAATTATTATTCTCTTTCTCTCTAAATTCTCAAGTTTTTCTCTGCAACCTCTACTCACAACAATGGCACCAGTAGTCAAAATTATGTCACAAACAGGATTTGTTTATGAAAAGAATAATTTCATAGCCTTGGTTGAAACGAATGAAGCCCATTCTGATTATCACAAGATGATGGACTTCATCAAGAACTGCAAACTAAGCTATGCAATGCTGGAAGCCCCAACCATCTACTGTGAGGTGATTGAGGAGATTTGGACAACTGCAGAGTTCAACTCCACAGATATGACTATTGCCTTCTCTCTCAAAGGTAAGGACTATTGCATTAATTGTGATGATATACAATCTTGCTTTAAGTTGCCTGAGAATAATGCCATGACACCACATACTGATAAAGATGTCTCTGCAATGCTAGATTCCATAGGCTATGCTTTTGATTCTGCTAGTTTAGGTAGTATTAGAAGGAAAGGCCTTAGGAAAGAATGGAGTTTTCTTGGAGATGCCTTTATTAAGGTTTTCTCTGGGAAGATTAACAATTTTGATGCTATCACTTCATCTCTTGTTAATATGCTCTATATGCTAGTTTCTGATAGGTACTTTAATTTTAGCAACTGTGTTATGCTAGAATTAGGTTCCAGATTAGGCAACATAGCTAATAGACCACATAACATCTACTTTGCTAGATTCTTTATGTTATTGGCTAACCATGTTGCTGAAGGTTTGGTTATATCCAATGAGAATAATAAACTCAAATGCTGGGCACAAGAGAAAAGGGTCCTTGCAGACCTTTTGAGAATGAACCTCAACAGCCAGGTGCCATTGGTATACTTGCCAATCATGAATGCACCACAGGTAAGTGAGGTAAATGTTTCTATAACTCCTACTATTTCCAACCCCAATGTTTCTTTGCCTTCTAGTGTGGCTATGGAACCTGTGTCTTTGTCCAAACAGGCTCCTACCAAAGCCACCAAATCTAAAGTTTCCAAAGTCAAGTCAAAGAAACCTACCTCTGTTGTTTCTCAAAAGACAACAGTTGTAACAACTACCATAAACCCTGAAGGGAGTGAACAGGGTGTGAGTGGTGAGGGGAGGGGTGAACATCAAAAAGCCCCCCAGGATAAGGTGGGAGAGGTGAGTGGTACCCAAACCAGCCAAGCCACAGTCTCTCAAAAGACTGTGGTGGTTCAAAAGGAGTCCAGCACATCCCTAGTTGCATCCTCCCAAAAGGATGTAACTATTGAAAATAGTCCCCAACCAGGGACACAGAACAAAAGAGGGAGGGACACTGAAGCTACACATTCACCAATTAAAGCCTTTTCAAGGAAGAAGAAGGCCAAAACCCTAGTTTCCACACAAGGGACACACACAGCACAGATACATCCACCAGTATCTGTGCCTTCTCAAATTCAGCTTGATGTGATTCCAGCAAATATGGAATCACAGCCCCATTCTCTTAATATAGAAACACACCATTCATCAAGCTCTCCAACACCCTCTCTGGATGTGGACATGATATTCACATCAATTCCTGATTCTCCCTCATTAAAACTCAGGGAGGAGCCCCACTCAAAACCTGATGATCATCATCCTTTTGATGATTTGTTGGATCATCAGCCAATTCTTTCGGATGTAGTTGAAGATTCTGTGTTACCTCACCTAAAATCAATCCACACAGATTCAACAATTATGTCACTTTCTATCTCCACATCATTTCCTTCTTCAACGGATATCTCTCATCCGTTGACAAGTGGTTGTTCTTCAACAGATAAGCTTAACAGCAGTTATCCGTTGATACCATCAGTTTCTACTTCAACGGATACTCCCTATTCGTTGATGGCCTCTACACACTTAACAGAAACAATTCCAACTGTAGAGGATATGGCAACTGTACAATCACTTTTAGGCTTGAGGGAAGGGAGTGATTTTTTGAGTGAGAGGCTAGGTTGCTCCCAGGCAAAAGGAGAGGTTGAGAGTCACCAAATGCATGCTATTTCTTCCAGCATGGAAAAAGTAAGTGAGAGGAGTGCCACCTTAGAAGGTGAAGGTGAAGGTGTGGGTGTGAGGGTGTGTGTGAGCCAGGGGGAGCCCCTGATGCAAGAACAGAGAGAAATTGAGAGAAAGGCAGGTACAGAAGCTATAAGGGTGGATCCAGCCATTGCTAGTGAGTTAATGAAAGTGGATGATGCAGATAAGGAAAGACAATTTCAGCAACATTACAAAGCTGTCATTGATAACATTTCCTTGGATGCTGACACTTTTACTCACCCTGTTTCAGCCTTTCAATTTTTGGCTGCTCAGGGCAATGTGGAGGCAGAACAGACACTACACATTGTACACACTTCAGAATCTCTTCTCAGAGACAAAGCTGCTGTCAACAAGCTGCCTTCTCAAGCTGGTGAGCCATCTGAAGAATTTGGAGTAAATTCTAATGATGATGACTCTAATTCTTTGAATGAGAGCATGAACTTAGGGGGAGTAGAAGGCCCAAGTTCTGCTCCTGCTCTTCCTGAATGGACACTGGCCAAATCACCAACACCAGGAGAATTTGGTGTCACTTTTGTCAGACAAGTCATGACAATTCAGAAGGCCTTTCAGGAGACTCAAGATGCTGGTACCAAGGCAATTCTTCAAGCTCATCTGGAATCTCTGCATCTCTTGCAGTTGCAGCATTACCAGCAAAATCTAAGTGTGGATGAGCTCAAGCAGGACATTGCTGATCTGAAATCCTACAATGCTGAGAAATTGGATTCAGTTATACCCTATGGTACTATGCAAGATTTGTTGGGGAGACTGAGGAAAGCATCTGATGCTGACAAGAGGCTGGCCAGATTGGAAGATAGGGTTCAAATCATTGAAGACTCTATGGTCACCATTCTTCAGAATCAACAAACTCAAACAAATCTACTCATGCAGCTGGCAAAAGCACAAGGCTTGACCCCTACCCTTGATGATAACAAAAAGGGGGAGAATAAAGGGGAAGGGGAAGGAGAGCCATCTACAACAGTTCAGATTTCTCAAGTGCTAGTTCCTGTCATCACAACTTCTCCACCAATTCAAGTCAAAGGAAAGCTAGATGGAATTGATCTAATCCAGATAGCAGCAGCTGAATTGCAAGTCAAAGAGCAAAGGAAGAAGATTGATGAAAAGATGCAACTAATATTTGGTTCTACAACTTCTCAATCACAATCTGTGAGGCATAGCACAAAAGTGAAATCAATTATTATGGAACTCAAGCCAGAAGGGAGGCATAAGGATGGAGAAACTTCTTCCAAAGATCTGCAACCTATGGTTCTCAAGCCCAACAACAGCTTCAACAAGGACTCTACAAAGAACCCTCTAAGCCTTGCTCAAATGAAAGGAGTGGATTTTCCTCTTCCAAAGCCTGATGAAGACAAGCTTTTGGGTAGAAGTATCATAAAGCTCAAAGAGAACATGGATGAGGCTGTAAGGAGGAACATGGCTGTTATCTTTAGAGAGGGAAAGAGCATCTATGTGATGCAAGGACATCCCAAATTCTCAATAGCCAAGAGGGAAGAAACCAAGAGGTTGAAGGAAGAAGCCAAACAGCTAAAGGCTAACAAAAGAGCACAAGCAAAGCTTGAAAAACAGCTAAAGTTAAGTCAGGCTGAAGAACAGAAAGAAATTGAAGACAAAGGTGAAGATAGAGCTATGGGGGACATGGTTGGTACTGAGATGGAGGAAAGAAGTAAGGAAGAATGGCAGAAAGGGAATAGAAAGAAGGTCAATGCAAAGAAAAAGATGGTAGATGAGACTGAAGAAAACCGATCAATATCCAAACCACTATCCTCTATTCCTGAACCCATTGTGCCTAACCCCTTCATAAACATTCATGGTGAACCAATCATTCCTAAGGAGGAACCAATTGATTGGGACACCATCAAATTGCCCACCTTCCTAACCTCTTTTACACCATCAAAGAAGCAGAAAAGAAGAATCAAATCAACACCCTCTAAAGCCTCAATCAAATTCACACAGAAGCCTAAGCCTAAACCTCAAACCTCTAAAGATGATTATGTTCACATCTGTGACATAAAAGAATTTTCAGACATTGAACTCTATCTGGATGAGCTGGAGGATGTAAGGGGAATAGCTGCCTACAGACAGCTACCAGAAAGACTAGTGTTCAAATATAAAGGAGATGGGGAAAGAACATGGCCTCTTCACAGAATTCTGAATGAAGGCTACTCTACCTTGATTAGAGTCTACTCAGCCATACAAAAGGATTCTGGCTTTACCAGGACTGCCAGGACTGAGATTCTCAACAAGATTGCCAACATAAGGAAAACTTGGAGGGAGCCCAATGCCTTGCCTAGAACTTTACTCATTCAAGAGAGAGGTATTACAATTCACAAATCACCTCATTGGTTGATGGAGTTCAGAGACAACAAAGGAGTCAGAAGATTTTTTAGAATTGAAGATCAGCTAAAGATTGCCAGTAATGAAACTCTCAAGGATATGCAATCTAAGTTAGATATCAATGAAGAAGATGAAGCTGAATTCTACAGACAACTTCAACTTCAAATAGAGGAGAATGACTGAAGGCTAGAAAAGAAAACCAGGGATCAAAGGAAAAGAAAGTAATTTGCTCAGGCTAAAGGAGCACCCTTGGAAACAATGTATTTCTTCAATTTCATCTCAGCATATACACTTTTGTAGCACTTTTGAATTTCTGCTTTGTTACAGTTTATATATTTGTTAAGTGTTTTGTTATCATCAAGCTAAACCCAAATTTATGCCTACAGTTCTAATAGACATAAATAGGGGGAGATTGTTAGGAATATGTGTATTAGTTTGATGATAAGTTAAGCAAAACACTTAAGTAGAAATCTAGTGTTTGTAGCCTCAACGGATAAGACCATCTTGGCTATCCGTTGAAGGAGTAGCCTTACTTAGCAATAAGTTTGGTATTGTAGCACATTTCACTCTCTGGTTTCAAGCTTTAATTCTTAGATGTTGTTAGGAAATAATCAGTCATGTTGACTACTAATGGATGTACAAATAGGAGGGCTAATTATAAATATTTCATGCCTTGTAATTTTGTATAAGTGAAGAAGTGTCAACGGATATTGAAGACCTTCAACGGATAAGAAACAAAGCTTCAACGGATGTCTCTAATGCTTCAACGGATGATATCCATCAACGGATAAGTGCTTCAACGGATAAAGCTTCAACTGCTAGAGCATCAACGGATAAAGCCATCAACGGATGAAAGCTTCAATGGATGCTCAGTCTCATAGCAGTTGATAGTGACAGTTAACAAAGCTGACAGAGGCACATGGATTGACAGAGATAACTGGAATGTGGTAGCCTATTTCAGGAACAGCAGAAAAAGCAGCCGTTTTTAGTCTGGTTCAAAATGGAAAGTCAACAGATAATTCCATATTACACTGGATAAAAATGGAATAGAAACAAGTGAAGAACTATTTTCTTATTGTACTTTATCTTTGTCTTCACTTGTAAACTTGGTGATATATAAACCAAGTAGTAGCTAGTAATTAGATGTGAATTTTCCTGAGCTGTTTAGAAATATCAAGAGAGAAAATCATCTAGTTTGTACTAGGAAGCAGCTGTGATTTAATTTTGAATCACAGATTTTCTGAAATAACACATCTCTGTTGGAACAACAAATCCACCAGAAAAGTTTTTAAGTTCTTTGTGTTCATTACATTTGTGTTTGAATATATATCTGTCTGCATCAGCTCCAAGTAATTCACACACATTTGATCACTCAAACACTTAGCCTTACAAACTGCTCAAAACTTGAAAAAGTTTTGAGATTTACATTCAACCCCCCTTCTGTAAATCTCATTGTTAGTCCACTGGGAATAACACTAGTAGTAGATAGCATTTCTAGCCCTTCACGGTACCCGGTGTATGTATTTTTTATTCAGTATTCAGGATTATATAGTTGATATACTATATTCAGAAACGCGTATGGATTAGGATGGTTTTTATTGTCCCCAAAACATAGTATGGGAGACCCTATTATATATTATCTGGTAGTTATTAAGAAATCGTCTTACCTTATTATTGCATCTTGATAGAAGCATGCAAAATATTTAAATACATGCTTACATAAAAATGAATTAATCTAAGTATGAAAATATGCAACTGTATTAACACCATTTTCATTATCGGAACGATGCCACCTCGTAGAAGAGGAAGCAGGACTCAACCCGTAGTATCTGTTAACAAACGACAGGATGAACCCAACCATATCGTAAATGAGGAAAGTGAAGAGGACCTGGACTTTAAGGAATTTGATGAATAAGTATATATAGAGGAAGAAACCGAGGATACCCACCAAGGGGAAGCCCAATGAATGAATTTATGGATCTTTTAAGGGCCAAGTTAAACCAACATTCCCTTCCACCACCGCCACATGTTGTCCAACAAACTGCTGCTACCACCTTTAGGGCATTTAAATCTCTCAAACCCCTGGAGTTTCTAGGATCTACCGACCCCGTTGAGGTACGGGCATGGCTTAAGGAGATAGAGAAGTCTTTCAAGATACTAGGTGTTGAAGCACGACACAAGACCATCTTCGCCTCTTACATGCTGAATGGGGAAGCTAACTATTGGTAGGAGTCCATGCATAACCTCGAGACTAACGCTGTAGTCCCATGGGATAGATTCACGCGGTTGTTCTTAGACAAGTATTTTCCTAGGTATATGGAGACTCAAATGAAGATCAAGTTTCTGGAGCTGAAACATGATAGAATGATAATGGTGGAGTACGAGGCCAAGTTTACTGAGTTGTCATGATTTGTACCAGAATTTGTGAATACGGAAGAGAAGAAAGTACGAAGGTTTCATCTTGGTCTAAAATAGTGGATCCAGAACTGAGTAGCGGTATTAGAGATGACAGATTATGCCACACTAGTGTAAAAGGCCTCGATTGTTGAAGCAGGCAGCGATCAGAGCTTGAAAGAGAAGGAAAGTAGGAAAATAAAAATAGGAAGTCAGGGAGGAGGAGGAACATGGAATAAGAGCCTTCCGAGCAGGTTTGTCAGAGGAATGGTGTCCCAACCTGTGAGAGGCCTCAGATTCATTCAATCAAAAACTTGAATCTGATTCTTAAGTGTTGCCAACATCATGTGATATGGTTCAAGAGACTATGCTCACCACCCAGGACCCGAATTTAGTTTGTGAGAGGCTACATGTTGGGGTAGACCTTGATGAAACCAGCACAAACACAGGGGTTTCATTAATTTTTACTGAAGACCCTGTGGTAGTTTCAAATGCACCTTCATGTGCAAATCACCTTCACATGTTGTAAGGTTTGAGGGTAGTACTCCTGAGGGGGAGCAATCTAAATTCTCTCCAATTTAATTGGAGGTTCCTCTTGAAAGAATAACTCCCATCAATACCCTAGCTGAGATTGCTCTCACAATTGAAGCTAGGAGTTCAATTTCCAATGATCCTGCTATTGGGGAGACAAGTACATCATATTCAAGTGATAGTGTTTTGAAAGTACAAGGGTTTCAGACCATGGTACATGAAACTAACCTGGTCAAATCCCCTCCAATTCTAATGGAGGTTCCCACTATAAGTGGAGGACAACACACTGTCATAACCACAGTCCAGCCTGTGAGTCAAACTGTTATAACTGTCACATGTTGTTCTATTAAGTCTCTACCCTCCACCTCAAATCCAAATGACCAATCATCTACCTCTAACCCTACTCAACCACAACCTTATTTGATTTCTCAGTGTCTGCAGGAAGCATAAGCTCAACCAATAACAATGAATGATCTATTGGTTGATCAGTTATATGGCCTTGCTCAAATTTCTCAATAACTTCTTACATCAGATATGTCTAACCAAGATTATCAAGCTATCATGCTTTCCTATCAGACAGCTGCTCAAGAACAGAATATAAAGTTTGTAAATAAAGCTGAACAGGGTGGTAATTATGATGCTTGGTTGGATAAAGGCTTCAATCTTGAGATGGAAGAGGTTTTGGACAGATTTAGAGAGGAG
Organism: Apium graveolens; assembly: GCF_009905375.1. Lineage (NCBI taxonomy): Eukaryota > Viridiplantae > Streptophyta > Magnoliopsida > Apiales > Apiaceae > Apium > Apium graveolens. Next base: position 123,608,654 of record NC_133649.1, on the reverse strand, counting down.
TACATCACCATCTTTGGGAGCAATGCCAAAGCTCTAAGTCCACAAGAAGTTTTTGATGCAATCCACAGATGTCTATAAAGCTCAACTTAAAGCCTTTCACCTCATGGGTAAAGCTCTAAAACTAACTCTGATTGATCATCAAGACAAGGAAACTGGTCAAGGACAAACTAGATGAGATCATTCCTTCTTAGGTAGAAATCAAGCAAAAATTTTCCAGATTTACAGATCAAATGGCCAAGTTTGATTTATCATCTGTGGACAAGAGAATCAAGAATCTGAGGGAATCTTTCATAGCTTTACATGAAATTGTCCAGTAGCAAATCACCAGTAATAATGACATCAGGGTCAAACTGGATCAACTCCATCAGGCTAGATATGAACCATCTGCTTTTTTGATGGAAGGAATTAGGGAAGCTGTTCAAGATACATTTGGCACTTCAACCTCTTCAAGTTCTCAACCGCCATTATCTACATCATCAAATCTCCTACTTCAATCTCTAAAACTGTTAGTGTTTGTGCCCTAGAGACAACACTATTATGTTTATATTATGAAACATTTGGATTATTAATTATGATTATATGGATTATTCTTTAGTAATTTATTATATCTTTATTTTCTGCGATAAGATGTTAGATTAATAAATGTCTTTGGAATATGATATGTAAATCTATATCTCTAAGTATGTGACTTAAAAATGAGATTATGAGAATAGTATTAATATTCCTAAAGGTCACTAGTCAAGTATTATTGTTAAGGGACGATAATAAATACATTGAGACTAGTGTATTTGTTGGCTGATGATCACATTTCATTGATCATAGGCATCGTGATAATAAAGTCAAAACACAAGCACATGTATTAAATACATGGTGCTGGATTGACCCGTTGTGAGATACTACATGTTTATAGTGTCATAAGTTAATCTCACAGTGATAATGATGTATTGGTCCTTTGACCTGAAATCATTATATTTCTATACGAGAATTAATATACTTTGATACTATTAAAAGTTATCCTTGACCGGGTAATAATAAAAGTAGACATTGGGTACATTATGAATTGTATGAGAAATATGAATGATCTAGATGGGATTTAGCCCTCCTTTATTAAAGGAGTGATATTATTGGCCTCTTGATTGAGTAAGACTATAAAATACATGGTCGTGCTCAAATACTGATTTGTTTAATAACTTACTCATTGATCAAGGAAAGAATGATTGAACGTCAACGGTGGATGACACAATGCATGCCTCGAGTTTGATCTATAATATAAGGATAAAGGGATTATATTACATTGTACATTATTCACGAAAGGTTTAATTGATCACCGATTTAATTATTATTACTTGGGTAACAATGATGTATTACTAGATGCCGCTCATTGTTTACGATTTTAAATTAGATTTAAAATTATTTCCAACATAATAATAACCTAAAGGGTCGCACAAAGAATGATAGGAGGATTATTTAATTTAAATTCGGATTTAAATTAAATGTAAGTAATTTGAATTATTTGTTATTAATTTAGTGTGACTTAATTAATTAAATAAATAGAAAATTTGAATTTAATATTAAATCCAAAATTAAGTGAGACTTAATAATACAATAATTAGATTTTTGAATTTAATAATAATAATAACTCTAAAATTCAGTTTAGGGTTGGAGGCCCATTAACTCTTACCTATATAATATCATTTTCTAATAGAATTAGGGTCAAAAACGTTTTATTTGATAAAATATAAACCCTAGCATCTTGAAGAGAGATAGAGAGAGCAAGAAGGCAGCCTCAAGAACGTGCTAGTACACACCCATCCTCCGGGCGATCATTCGTGTGGATACCTTCTAGGCATAGATCGTTCCAGCGACGGGCTATGTGGTGATCATTCAAGACCTCCATCTTTCCATTAACTTAAAACTTCTTATGGTAAACATACTTAACTATGAATTGAATATTGTTTTTTCGCATGGATCCTACGGAGGGTTTCAATTTTTAAGATTAAATTTAAGTTTTTCGTTGCGTTTATGTGCTAAAAACCCTTCAATGGCATCAGAGCTACTTGCGAAAAGTTTTTAATTCGTTTATGTGTTTAACCATTTTCGATATATGAGCATGTACGTGATTTGCCATGATTTGATGTTGATATAATATGCTTGTATATGTATGGTTTTGAATAGATGATATTCATGTGAGTTGCATAATCATAACATGATTATGTAATATGTATATATACTGATATATACATGATTTATATTTGTTCTAATTATGAGAATCGTATTAGATACGGATTCTGAATTGGCTGTTGCAGATTTGCTGAAATCTGGGCCTGGTGTCCGATTTACGCAAACGAATACCCTATTCGATAGGTAAACGAGCGTCTGAACAAAACTGATATCTGAAGCTATCATCAACTCGTCTGTAAGGCGTTTGTCGTCGTTTACTTCCCGTAAACAGTGATTCTTGTTTTTCTGATTTGATTCTGATTTTTTCTGATTTTTGTCATATTTCTTTTTATGATTAGATCATGGATAATATGATATGTTAAGATCAGATTATGTGTTTTAACATGCTTTTATGTGTTGTATAAGCATGGTGGATGGTTATGGCCTTTCGACCTTAGTGTAATGGTTTTGGTTTTGATTTTAAATACGACTTGCATGTCATCAATCTTTGTAATCATAAATCTCGAATGTAACTTGAGTTATTCTTGTAAGTTCGTTAGAGTTTCATGTAATGTAATTGAAGACTCAAGAAGGCTATCCAATGGAGGTGATTCAAAGAAAAAGATGAGACATACAAGGAGTCTAAACAAAGAAGAAGACGAGGCATACAAGAAGTCTAAAGAAATAAGAAGACTTATGTAATAAGTAGTTGTATTTATTTCCATCACCACATTAGATTGACCTTGATCTTTATCATGAGCTTGATAAGGATCACATAGGATGGGGCCATAATCAAACACATTTACTTTATTGCACTTTACATATTGATGTATGGATGTATGCATAGAATAGTTAATGATGCATGCTTTAATTAGATTAATCATGCATGAATGTATATATTAGATATGTCACCCATGCCATGCCTAAACAAGATAAAATCTGTAACGACTCAAGATTTTAAAATTTACAAACGATTAAGAGATTCTCGTGTTTATGAAACAGGGAATGAAATACGAATCTTCTTTATTTCTGACAACGGGCGATTTTCTCAACAACGGGTTCATAGAACTTGTAAGGCTGTGGATTTTAAGCGAGACCGATGTGACTCCTCCACTACCTGGAAATCAAACCATTAACGAGTATTGATTTGAAGTATTTTATTCAATGAAAAATTGGGAATCTCTTTATGATGGGATCATGATCGTTATAATACTAACAAAACCCTAATGTTTATATTAAGTTATTTAGATACCTTCCAATTTGTCCAACGCGTTAACCCCTAGATTGATAAGGAGTGGGTTCGCCAGAGCGAAGTACTCCCATCTATCGTGGGACGACGTGTTGAAGTATATGATACTTTTTAGACCTTTGAGTTTTAACTTAAATAAATTACCACAATAGGATTGTGAACTTAGAGGCATAGAGTTTGGTGAGATTTATTGGATAAATAAGTATAAACGTTATTCCACTAAACTATCCAAGAGTTATATAGTTGATATAATTGACAAATGTTGTCTACCTTATTGAATCATGTTTTAGGAGTAAAGCGAAGGCTGAACTAAAATATTGTCAAAAATTGGATCTTGGCTCACCAGAAAGTATATAGAAGATAATTTTTTCGAATTAATAGTTAGGGCTATTAATTTGATAAAATAGTGGGAGATATATATTTTAAATATATATGAATAATCACTTGAACATAATTTAATAATCATCTGTAAACTAATTTATCTTATGCACTTTAAACATTATAGATATCAAATGGCAATCAATTCAAACAACTTCTCTGTGCGATCAGTCCTTGAGAAGGACAAGCTGACAGGAACAAACTTCCTTGACTGGCAGAGGAACTTGAGGATTGTCCTCAAACAAGAGCGCAAGCTCTATGTCATAAATATCCCTCTCCCTGCACCTCTCCCTAAAGGAGCATCCCGTGCTCAACATAATGTTTATCAGAAATATATCGATGATGACACGGATGTTCAATGTCTCATGTTAGCGACCATGAGTGCTAAACGGATGTCCAATGTCTCAACATGAGAATATGGATGCTTATGATATGTTTGAGCACCTTAAACGTATATTTGAAGGACAGGCTCGTCAGGAGAGGTTTGATACATTCAAATTGTTGCATGCATGTAAGCAGGGAGAGCGCGATCCGGTTGGACCGCATGTTCTAAGGATGATTGGGTATATTGAGTACCTTGCCAAGTTGGGTGCCCTGATTGCTGTGGAGCACCAGATTGACCTAATTTTGCAATCTTTAAACAACAACTATTCTCAATTTGTGATGACTTACAATATGAATGAGATAGATAAGTACCCCACCGAACTGTTGGCTATGTTGAAAACTGCTGAGACCAACGTCAGAAAGCATCCCCTGCTCCCATATTGATGGTGAATAAGGGGAAGGCCAAAGGAAAGGGTAAATGGAAAGGAAAGAGGAAGATGTGATCTAAATCGAATGCCAATTCGATGTAACGTATATAAATATATGATATTATAAAATCTATGATGTGGCATTACTGTGCATAATTGTGAGTACATAAGTTTCTAAATATTGCTTTCCAGTGATTATGTGAATTAAGTAAATACGAGTATATTTTCTTTCGTGACGATTCGAATCTTCGTACAAATATTTAGATATGGAAATTATATGCTTAGACCATTAGATTAATTGGTATAATGCTAGATTATATTTTAAAACTTTATTTGCATTAAAATTTAATTAAATTATATCTTTATGTGGCTTGTTATAGAAGTATTATTATAAATAAAATTATTTTAAAAATTATTTTTCTTGAAAATGCTCTTATAAAACTTCTAAAATCTTAAAGTAATTTATGGTATAATTTTTGTGATTTATGGAATTGTACTTTATTTATTAAAATTCATTCTTTTTAAGCATATTTTAATTCTAGAAAAATGATTACTAGATTACAAATGTACCCTTGCATGCAAAATCCCTTATAATAGAGACCAAGGATAGGACCGTCATTTCCAACCCCACTAACTCACTTTAACCAAGCAAAGTACTCATCTACCCTTGCATGCAAAATGACTTAAGTTTGTAGGATGGGCATAGAGGTCATTTCTCAATTTCACTACCACTTTAACAAATCAAAATCCAAAAACACAAGCTTACTCTCTCATTTTGCACACACACTTCACTTTCTCCCCTCTCCTTTCTCTCCATTCGGCCGAAGCCGCCCCCTCCTCTCTTCTTTCATTTTTTTTAATTTTCTCAAACACTTTGATCAGGGAGATAATTCACTCATATTCCCACATTTTGTCATGCCCTGACTTAATAATAGATGTTATACAACTTATTAAAATAGTTAACAAAGGAAGTAAATACATCCAAATCCAAGATCTTACAGTTTAGGGTTTGGAACAGCCCAACACTATTAACTATTACAACCTGATTTTAAAATCGAGTCCTCACACAAAACGATCACTAATCTACCTGAGCTCGAACATACGAATCGGCATCAAAAGTCTAACGCGCTGTCTGCTTGAATCTAACCATATCTGCTAGCTGAAATATCAGGGTAAGCAAGTAGTGAGCCAAATGCTCAACAAGTACTATAATATACATAAACAAGAAGAATAAAAAAATAAAGGAATGAAAGATTCATCAATATAGTATTAGGAGATAAACTTTCAGGGTGATGGCATCTTTTACTTGTAATAAAACAATTCAAAACCATTTCTTCATCAAAAACCATTTTATGACGCTACGGATTACAGCCGGTGATCAGCCGCGAAGTAATCCCGAACCTCGCTGGGTTTTAGAACATTAATGGGATCCCTAGGCAACCTTTAAGCCTACAAATTAAGAGTAGAAAGGACTTGCGTCTCAGTCCAGATCCACTATTTAAAGAAAATATTTGTTCCCCTTTGGGACTGAAAATCCAAATTTTAACTTTTTCATTTTAAAAATTTATTTGATGCCAAGTGACGGTTAAACTATTGAACAATGAACATCTTTATCAAGGTTTCTAGATCAACTTTAAAGCCATGATCAATTAGACTAATACTTTATCAGATGGGATCGCATAGTTTCTATTCACAAGGAATTTGACAAGGAGGTTTAGCAGGGTTATCAGATAGTATAAAGGAACTAAGTTAAACTTGGTTCATGGTAATAGTTCCAGATATGACATAGGTATTAAAATATAAAGAAGGTGATCACCAGTTCAAAGTATAACAGGGTATCATGTTTTAGGGGTAAGAATGGGGTTATCAAGTAATCATGAACGACTTTAAGAAACAATTGACTTTTAGGTATAAAGATAAGGTTACTGAGTATAACTTGCATAGGGCTCAATATCACAATTACTTTGGTATATTAGCATGGTATGACTTTTGAATTACTTGCATAGAAATCTCCAAGCAAAGTTAAACTACTTGCAATAGATACTTGATGGTTCATGGCATTTGCATATAATACGAAAGGTAGATTTGAAACCACTAGGATCATATATTCATATATATCAAGGTGATTTAGAATACTTGCATCATCTATATAAAAGCTGAGCTAACACACACTTGCAGTGTAAACAAAAAAAAGTAGGTTGAAACACTTGCATAATATAAGTTTTCAAGGAAAGGTAATTTTCCTTGAGAGGCTTGACTACACACGACTTGTCTTGGGAGCGACGGGAGCACTACTCGACCTTGACGGCAAGCTTCCTATCTTCACTCGATCCTACAAAATAATAAGAATCCCTCATTACTATGGTTTCTTATGACACCAAACAATCCTGACACTAAATGCACAAATTGACTCCAAGTAACGCTTAGTGTCTTATATTGCGTAAGACACTAAGTTAACACACAATACCATGCACATATACGTATAGTAGCACCTTGGAGCACATAACACAGATAGGTATACTCATACTATTATTTAGACTTGGTGCTTTATTCGGGACTTGAATGATCTCACTCTCAAATCTCCACAATTCCACTTGTGACACACTACTAAACTAGTCGCGACTCTTGAAGGGCCTACACTTGGTGGTTCCAATTCTCTTAGCCAAAACCTTGACCTAACAATCTACTAATCTGTATCTAAATGAAAACACTAGGGCTCACTCATGTCTCACTCATAGGGTCCACAAAACTAAACGCTAAAAGAAAGCGTTCTCACTTGCACACTTATGGCGACATCTTAGACGACTCTCGATTTTTGACACTACTAAAGCTCGAATATTCCTAACCAAAACTAACCTACTGGATTCTTAAGTCTATAAGCTCACGTGTGCATTTGAAATGACACTAAGGGCCTTCATATATTTTCTTGGGCCTAACCTCAAAGTTGACACAACTCTAAATGGGTGTCCTAAAAACTACCCTGTTTTGTACTAACTTAAACTCTTTGGTTCTAACTCTAAACTTCTATGGTTCGACTTGAAACTCTTCCTTAAACTCCCTAGTATCAATACTAATCAAGGCCTAATGAGGGCTTACTCTTAATCCAATATTTTGACCTCCACAGGTACTAAACTCAAACTATCCCCTGTTCTGGCAGAATCTAAGTTTTGGTGTGTGCACCTCACTAAATGGTTGGGTTTCTCTAAGTTATGGCTTCTGGACTCAACTACAACCCAAGTACTAACTCCCCGTGGATTGGGCCTAACAATGCCTAAGAAATGTCCATTCAAAATTAGCACACAGCTTACATGCAAATCTGGAAAAAAAAATCAGGGTTCTATCCTAGCCTTTCCACCTTAACTCCCACTTCAAAACCACGAATTAAATCTCAACCAAGGCAAATTTACTTCTATAAGACTCTAAAATAAGGCCTCAACCAAGAATGGAGATCATTCATGCCCTATAGCACCAACATGCAAACTAAAACTTAACATGCAACTCACAATGATCACAAAAACAAGTTCGACTAAACAATGGGATTATTAGCTCATAAATTCGACTTAAAATACTAAATTACTTCAAGGGATCATGCACACTATCTTTTAACAGCTAAGATCAAACATGATATCAAGGAAACAATTTGTTTTTAGCCCATATAGGTCGAATTTAATCACAAACCAAACATGCATGTATATTGTCGAAAAAGAGAGCATATATAGCTTGATCATTCTTGAAAATAATGCCCTATCTCTAACATGCAAAGTAAAAAATGGCATTAAAACTAGAGATCAGTAGAATGCAAGTGTTTTATAGGAGTTTTAATCAAGGAAACACTTAGTTTATGGACATAAAATTATATCTCATTGAGAACTCTTTAATCCAAATGAATTAAGAGTTTCTCCTTGGAGATTACATAAAAACAACACATGCAAGCATTAAAATTCATCTCCTAAGCATGGAACTTCTTGGAAAGTGTATTATATATTAATGGGTAGTGAAATTACGCTAGAATGGCAAGGATTTGTTGAAGAAAAATTGAAGGGGATGGGGGAAGGGGGCTTCGGCCGAATGGAAGAAAGAGGGGGTGGGGGAGAAAATTTTGAGAGTGAAAATGATGAGGTTGAGTGGAGTGTAGTTTTGGATTAACTCTCCTCTTTTTGATCATCATGCACCAAGTAATGAGTGGAGTTTAGAATTTACAAGAGTGCCCTTCTCCCAAAGCTAAGCAAAATTGCATTCAAGGTTAGTTTGGTCTTTTGGTGGATAAAAGAGAGTTAGTGGGGTATGAATTATCTTTTTAGCCCTTTAAGTTGAATGGGAGGGCATTTGCATGCATGGGTATCCATGTAAATTGCTAATTACTAAACAACTAATTTCAAAGATTTACTTTTATAAAATAAAATAAAATTTCGAAAATTATAAAAGTTGTACCATAAAATAACTTGGATTTTTAGAAATTTTATGAGATCAATTTTGTGATTTGTGAATGAAATAATTTTAAAAGATAATTTTCCCATGGTAAAGAATAGTCTCTATAAATCAAGAATAAGAGCAATTAATAAAACTCTCGCTTTGAAAAATTCATATTTAAATAAAGCAATTTATAATACAGCAAATTTCATTCACACACATGTACAATCAATAAATATATTTATGATCGACTCTAATATTATACAGAGTTCACAAATAATATTACATAAAATGTCGGTCGTAACATCCTCTCCCCCTTAAAGGATTCTGTCCTCAGAATCTAAGAGAACAGATGAGGATACCGGGAACGCATATTAGACTCTAACTCCCAAGTTGACTCTTCGACCTTGGGTTTCCTCCAAAGTACTTTTACTAACTTCACCGACTTATTTCTAAGACTCTTTGCTTGCCAGTCGAGTATTTCGACAGGTTGCTCCATATACGACAAGTCTGCCTGAATTTCTATAGGCTCATACTCTATTACATGATTGACATCCGGGTTATACTTTTTAAGCAAAGACACATGAAAGACATTATGAACATGCTGATACTGCGGAGGCAGCGCTAACTCGTAAGCCACTTTCCCTACTTGATTCAAAATTTTAGAAGGACCTATATATCTAGGTGCTAATTTGCCTTTTTTTCCAAATCTAGTCAACCCTTTCCGCGGTGACACTTTTAACAATACGGCTTCGCCGACTTGAAAACTCACATCCTTTCGAGCAGGATCTACATACTTCCTTTTCCGGTCTTGAGAAGCAAGCAATCTTTTCTGGATCAGTTTGACTGTCTCCCTCATCTGTTGGACCAGTTCGGGACCTAGAATCTTTCCTTCTCCAACTTCATCCCAATTCGTTGGCGATCTGCACTTTCTTACATACAATGCTTCGTACGGTGGCATGCCAATGCTGGTGTGATAGCTGTTGTTATAAGAGAATTCCACCAATGGCTAGTGGTCGTCCCAACTTCCTGCAAAATTAATCGCACAGCTACGCAACATGTCTTCAATTGTTTGAATTGTCCTCTCGCTTTGACCATCAGTCTGCGGATGATATGCCGTACTCATGTTTAACTTTATGCCAAGACTTTCTTGAAATTGCTTCCAGAATCTCGAGTTAAATCGTGGATCTCTATCCAAAACTATTGATACAGGTACGCCATGTCGTAATACGATTTCACGCACATACAGGTGGACCAATCTGTCCAAAGAAGACCTCTCATTAATTGGAAGAAAATGTGCCGACTTCGTAAGGCGATCAACTATAACCCATATAGCGTCATGTCCGGATTTTGTTCATGGTAATCCTACTATAAAGTCCATGGCAATGTTTTCCCACTTCCATTCTGGAATCTTTGAAGGCTGAATTAATCCACTTGGTCTTTGATGTTCTGCCTTCACTTTCTGACAAGTATAGCACCTCGCAACCCATTTTGCTACTTCTCGCTTCATATTTGGCCACCAAAAATTCTGCTTCAAGTCCTGGTACATCTTGGTGCTTCCCGGATGGATTGAAAATCTAGAATTATGAGCTTCTCGCAATATCTCATTCTTCAATTCAGTCAGATGAGGAATCCATATTCTTGAGGAAAACCTTAATATACTTTGCTCATCCCTTTGAGTACAACTCTCTTCTCCGGTCAGTTGATTATTCTCCTGTTTCATCACTTCTTCCTGACATTTCGTTATCTTTTCCAACAATGATGGCTGAAAAGTCATAGTACAACAAATCTCCTCAGTTTTTCCATAATTACACAGTTCTAATTCAAATCTCCTGATTTCTCTAGATAATTCCTTTGATACCACTGCCATATTCAACCTCTCTTTCCTACTCAAAGCATCAGCTACCTCATTCGCTTTTCCCGGATGATAATTTATCGAGAAATCATAGTCCTTAATTAATTCCAACCATCTCCTTTGCCTCATATTGAGCTCCTTCTGAGTGAAAATACACTTCAAACTCTTGTGATCTGTGTAGATCTCACACCTTTCTCCGTAAAGGTAATGTCTCCAGATCTTAAGTGCAAATACTATAGCTGCTAACTCCAAGTCATGTGTAGAATACTTCAATTCATGTGGTTTTAACTGTCTTGACGCATACGCAATCACCTTGTTATGTTGCATTAGCACGCAACCCAGACCCTTATATGAAGCATCACTGAAAATCACAAAATCTCCTTGATCGTCTGGTAATACTAGTACGGAGCTGTAACCAATCTCTGTTTCAATTCTTGAAAACTATCTTCACATTCTGCATTCCATTCAAATTTCTGATTCTTCCTAGTCAACTTAGTCAATGGCGTGGCGATTTTCGAGAAATCTTTAACAAACCTTCTATAATATCCCGCCAATCCTAGAAAACTTCGCTCCGTAGGTGTCTTTGGTCTCTCCCAACTCATAATTACCTCAATCTTTGCCGGATCCACTTTGACTCCTTCATTTCCAATAACAAATCCCAAAAATTGAACTTCCTTTAAGCAGAACTAACACTTAGAAAACTTGGCATACAACTTCTCTTGTCGGAGTATCTCCAATGCTAACCATAGATGCTGCATATGTTCTTCTTCTGACTTTGAATATATAAGAATATCATCAATGAATACCACTACGAACCTGTTTAAATAATTTTTAAATATCCGGTTCATAAAATCTATAAATGCCGCGGGAGCATTAGTCAACCCAAAAGGTATTACTAAGAATTCATAATGTCCGTATCTTATCCTGAATGCTGTCTTCGAAATGTCATTTTCTTTGATCTTCAGTTGATGGTATCCTGATCTTAAATTAATCTTAGAAAAGCACTTAGCGTCTTTCAGCTGATCAAATAAATCGTCTATCCTTGGTAACGGGTATCGGTTCTTAATCGTCATCTTATTCAATTCTCGGTAGTCTATACATAACCTCATGCTTCCATCCTTCTTCTTTATAAACAGAATAGGTGCTCCCCATGGCGACGTACTCGGCCATATTACTCCTTTATCCGGCAATTCATGTAGCTGGCTTACCAACTCTTTCATTTCTGCTGGTGCCATTCTATAAGGTGCCTTCGAAACTGGTTCCGTGCCTGGAACAAGGTTGATTTCAAACTCAATCTGTCGATCGGACGGTAAACCTGGTAGTTCATCTGGAAACACATCTGGAAATTCATTGACTATATGAATATCTTCTATGCTGACGCTCTTTCTTTTTGAATCTACTAAATAAGCTAGGAATGATTCGCAACATTTCCTAAGCAATTTCTTAGCCTGGACGATTGTAAGAAACAGTCGTTCTTGTCTCTGACCCTTAAATACCACTTTCTCTCCAATCTCTGTCTTTAAATATACTTTCTTAGATTTACAATCTATCTGGGCGTTATTCTTCCCTAACCAATCCATGCCTAAGATTATATCAAACTCCCCTAACTTGAAAAGTATCAAATCTGCTGAAAATTTATGCCCCAAAATATCAATCTCACACTTAGGAAAGAATTGACTCACAGGATTCTTCTCTTGGTTCGCAATTACCACATCTATTACCTCGTTCAAGGTCATTTTATCACATTTAAGTTTATCAATGAAAGTTTCTGATATAAAAGATCTAGTAGCTCCAGAATCAATCAATACCTTAGCTTTAACGTTATTCATTAAAAGTTCACATGCTATCACCTCAGAATTCTGAACAGCGTCCTTCATCTTTAAATTGAATGTCCTTGATGTTGCTTGCTGAGTTGCGGTAGATGTGGAGGTAATGCCAATACCTCAGCTGGCATGTGTGCACTAGTACTTGCCACATTCATCAAAGCCTTGACTGGTCCAGTTGACTTGCATTCCCTAGCTATATGTCCAGTCTTTCCGCACTTATAGCACGTAACTCCTGGCTTCGGTACCTTACACTCATTAGCCAAGTGTCCCTTCTGATTGCATCTATAGCATGTCATGTTCAACTTATTACATACTCCTGGATGTCTTTTTCCACAATGCTTGCACTCTGGTCTCTGAAATCTATTTTCTCCAACTTGTCCTTGGCTTGTCTGGTTGTCCCCCTTAGAATCTTGTCTCTTGTTCAAATTTTCCTTCTCCTGAAAATTTCCGCCTTTGTGGAATCCAATCCTTTTCACACTCCTGTCTTGTGAGCTTCCGGCTTCAAACTTTTCTCCATAAAATGGAACCTTTCTCTTCTTGTTATCCTTTTCTTTCCTTGACTGTATCCCATTACTCTCAATCAGAGAAGCCTTTTCTACTAATCCAGCATAAGTATCAAGCTCAAACATAGCCACTCTATCTCTGATCCAAGGCTCTAATCCTTGATGGAATCTCTTTGCTTTCTCTTCCTCAGTGTTGGTATACTTCGTCACAAACCTTGACAGCTTCGTAAACTTCTTCTCGTATTCCAATACAGACATACTTCCTTGCTTTAATTCAAGAAATTTAAGCTCCATCTGATTCTGCATGTACTTAGGGTAATACTTTTCCTGGAATAACCTCTTAAACCTTTCCCAAGAAACCGGCTGATTTGTCTCCATAGCTTTCACTGAATCCCGCCAATAGATGACCTCCCCTTTCAGAAAATAAGTAGCATATGGCATCTTCTGATCTTCTCCCAACCGAACCAATTCAAAAGCTCTTTCCATTTCCCTAATCCATGTATTAGCTATTACCGGATCGGTGGTATCATGAAATGCAGGTGGATTCACATTCTGAAAAGCTTTGAAAGTAACAATTTGTCGAGGTGGTACTGGTGGATCAGGTGGTTGGTGTGGTTCACGGTTATCTTGGTTTTCGAATTGTTGTTGAAGAGTTAGTTGTTGTTGAGCTATATCATTTGTTTGTTGTTGTAAGGTTTCCAGCAATCGAAGAATATTAGGATCTGTGCTAGAAGTTGTTGTCGGGTTCTTCTTTTTAGGTGGCATGATCCTGAAATGAAAGTTATATCAAAACAGGTCTGAAAAATACAGATAATTCAAGGTTTGGGTACCACAAGTCATTATATTCACATATACGATCGGGTTTTATATTAAACAATAAGGGTGATACATATAAAGGCATAAGAACAATTGAAAGCAAATAGAACGATAGTGCATAATTATTGAAATTAAGGTCAAGGTACATCAAGATCGGAATAGAGTCTGATTCTAAGGACAACATGCTTAATCAAAGGAAATCAACAGGGAATTCTACAAGGTCCAACAATACAACAATATGAAAAGTAGATAATGGAAAGAACTAAGGCTCCACTCCATCAGAACGGGGTCCGGTAGTCTTCTCTTCACGAAGCGTCTTCACAATGCACTGGAGCTCGTCCGCAATCATCTGGATAGTATATTGGATGGTACGGTCTCGGTGCGATGGCATCTCATCAAGCTTAGTGTTAAGGTACTGAACCAAGGTCTCAAGTCTCGCAGTCATCTTCTCCTTAGGCTTTCCTCCATAATTTCTGCTATCCGGATACACGTTCTCCAATCGCTCTAACAGTCGATCGTACTTGCCCTGAAGCCTGTCGAACTCACGCCTCAACTCAGCATACACGGAGAAAGCAATTGTGTCAAATGGTTCAGAAGATGATGAGGAATGCGCCATTTGCTTCCAAACAATGCATAGATATATATATAAGAGAATTAGCAGCGAATGACTCGAATATCCTATACCTACACTCTCGTATAATATTCTATAAACCTATATACATATATAACCTATTTGGGCTGTCCAGGGACTCTAAACCGTAGCTCTGATACCAAAACCTGTCACGCCCCGACTTAATAATAGATATTATACAACTTATTACAGTAGTTAACAAAAGGAAGTAAATACATCCAAATCCAAGATCTTACAGTTTAGGGTTTGGAACAGCCCAACACTATTAACTATTACAACCTGATTTTGAATCGAGTCCTCACACAAAATGATCACTAATCTACCTGAGCTCGAACATACGAATCGACATCACAAGTCTTACGTGCTGTCTACTTGAATCTAACCATATCTGCTAGCTGAAATATCAGGGTAAGAAAGTAGTGAGCCAAATGCTCAACAAGTACTATAATATACATAAACAAGAAGAATAAAAAAACAAAAGGAATGAAAGATTCATCAATATAGTATTAAGAGATAAACTTTCAGGGTGATGGCATCTTTTACTTGTAATAAAATAATTCAAAACCATTTCTGCATTAAAAACCATTTTATGACGCTACAGATTACAGTCGGTGATCAGCCGCGAAGTAATCCCGAACCTCGCTAGGTTCTAGAACATTAATGGGATCCATAGGCAACTTTTAAGCCTACAAATTAAGAGCAGAAAGGACTCGTGTCTCAGTCCAGATCCACTATTTAAAGAAAATATTTGTCCCCCTTTGGGACTGGAAATCCAAATTTTAACTTTTTCATTTTAAAAATTTATTTGATACCAAGTGACGGTTAAACAATTGAACAATGAACATCTTTATCAAGGGTTCTAGATCAACTTTAAAGCCATGATCAACTAGACTAATACCTTATCAAATGGGATCACAAAGTTTCTATTCCCAAGGAATTTTACAAGGAGGTTTAGCATGGTTATCGGATAGTATAAAGGAACTAAGTTAAACTAGGTTCATGGTAATAGTTCCAGATATGACATAGGTATTAGTTTAAAGTATAACAGGGTATCATGTTTTAGAAGTAAGAATGGGGTTATCAAACAATCATGAACGACTTTAAGGAACAATTGAGTTTTAGGTATCAAGATAAGATTACTGAGTATAACTAGCACAGGGCTCAATATCACAATTACTTTGGTATATTAGCATGGTATGACTTTTGAATTACTTGCATAGAAATCTCCAAGCAAAGTTAAACTACTTGCAATAGATACTTGAGGGTTCATGGCATTTGCATATAATACGAAAGGTAGATTTGAAACCACTAAGATCATATATTCATATATATCAAGGTGATTTAGAATAATCACATCATATATATAAAAGATGGGCTAACACACACTTGCAGTGTAAATAAAAAAAAGTAGGTTGAAACACTTGCACAATATAAGTTTTCAAGGAAAGGACACTTTCCTTGAGAGGCTTGACTACACACGACTTGTCCTGGGAGCGACGGGAGCACTACTCGACCTTGACAGCAAGCTTCCTATCTTCACTTGATCCTACAAATTAATAAGAATCCCTCATTACTATGGACTCTTATGACACCAAACAATTCTAACACTAAATGCACAAATTGACTCCAAGTAACGCTTAGTGTCTTATATTGCGTAAGACACTAAGTTAACACACAATACCATGCACATATACGTATAGTAGCACCTTGGAGCATATAACACAGATAGGTATACTCGTACTATTATTTAGACTTGGTGCTTTATTCGGGACTTGAATGATCTCATTCTCAAATCTCCACAATTCCACTTGTGACACACTACTAAACTAGTCTCGACTCTTGAAGGCCCTACACTTGGTGGTTCCAATTTTCTTAGCCAAAACCTTGGCCTAACAATCTACTGATCTGTATCTAAATGAAAACACTAGGGCTCACGCATGCCTCACCCATAGGGTCCACAAAACTAAATGCTAAAAGAAAGCATTCTCACTTGCACACTTATGGCGACACCTTAGGCGACTCTCGATTTTTGACACTACTAAAGCTCGAATATTCCTAACCAAAACTGCCCTACTGGATTCTTAAGTCTATAAGCTAACATGTGCACTTGAAATGACACTAAGGGCCTTCCTATATTTTCTTGGGCCTAACCTCAAAGTTGACACAACTCTAAATGGGTGTCCTAAAAACTGCCATGTTTTGGACTAACTTAAACTCATTGGTTATAACTCGAAACCTCCATGGTTCCACTTGAAACTCTTCCTTAAACTCCCTAGTATCAATACTAATCAATGCCTAATGAGGGCTTACTCTTAATCCAACTTTTTGACCTCCAAAAGGTACTAAACTCAAACTGTCCCCTGCTCTGGCAGAATCTAAGTTTTTGTGTGTGCACCTCACTAAATGGTTGGGTTTCTCTAAGTTATGGCTTCTGGACTCAACTAAAACCCATGTACTAACTCCCCGTGGATTGGACCTAACAATGCCTAAGAAATGCCCATTCAAAATCAACACACAGCTCACATGCAAATCTGGAAAAAATTCAGGGTTCTATCCTAGCCTTTCCACCTTAACTCCCACTTCAAAACCACGAATTAAATCTCAACCAAGGCAAATTTACTTCTATAAGACTCTAAACTAAGGCCTCAACCAAGAATGGAGATCATTCATACCCTATAGCACCAACATGCAAACTAAAACTTAACATGCAACTCACAATGATCACAAAAACAAGTTCGACTAAACAATGGGATTATTAGCTCATTAATTCGACTTAAAATACTAAATTATTTCAAGGGATCATGCACACTATCTTTTAGCAGCTAAGATCAAACATGATATCAAGGAAACAATTTGTTTTAGCCCATATAGGTTGAATTTAATCACAAACCAAACATGCATGTATATTATCGAAAACGAGAGCATATATAGCTTGATCATTCTTGAAAATAATGCCCTATCTCTAACATGCAAAGTAAAACATGGCATTACAACTAGAGATCAGTAGCATGCAAGTGTTTTAAAGGATTTTTAATCAAGGAAACACTTAGTTTATGCACATAAAATTATATCTCATGGAGAACTCTTTAATCCACATCAATTAAGAGTTTCTCCTTGGAGATCACATAAAAACAAGACATGCAAGAATTAAACTTCATCTCCTAAGCATGGAACTTCTCGGAAAGTGTGTTATATATTAATGGGTAGTTAAATTACACTAGAATGACAAGGATTTATTGAAGAAAAATTGAAGGGGATGGAGGAAGGGGGCTTCGGCCGAATGGAAGAAAGAGGGGGTGGGGGAGAAAATTTTGAGAGTGAAAATGGTGAGGTTGAGTGGAGTGTAGTTCTGGATTAACTCTGCTCTTTTTGATCATCATGCACCAAGTAATGAGTGGAGTTTAGAATTTACAAGAGTGCCCTCCTCCCAAAGCTAAGCAAAATTGCATGCAAGGTTAGTTTGGTCTTTTGGTGGATAAAAGAGAGTTAGTGGGGGTATGAATTGTCTTTTTATCCCTTTAAGTTGAATGGGAGGGCATTTGCATGCATGGGTATCCATGTAAATTGCTAATTACTAAACAACTAATTTCAAAGATTTAATTTTATAAAATAAAATAAAATTTTAAAAATTATAAAAGTTGTACCATAAAATAACTTGGATTTTTAGAAATTTTATGAGATCAATTTTGTGATTTGTGAATGAAATAATTTTAAAACATAATTTTCCCATAGTAAAGAATATTCTCTATAAATCAAGAATAAGAGCAATTAATTAAACTCTCGCTTTGAAAAATTCATATTTAAATAAAGCAATTTATAATGCAGCAAATTCCATTCACACAAATATACAATCAATAAATATATTTATGATCGACTCTAATATTATACAGAGTTCGAAAATAATATTTAGCAAAATGTCGGTCGTAACACATTTATTCTTGGAAAATTTGGCTAATAAAAGGTATGTTTTATTATGTGTTGATGTGTTCTTGTAGCCAAGATTTAGGCCTTGAATTCTCATGGATTTAAGGACTAAAATCATAAGGGCTTAAAGATATGGACTTGATATGGTCTTGGAGAAGTATTTTTACTTCAACTTTCTAAGTCATAATCTTGTTCATAGCATTTGGAAATGATTTATTAAAGAGCCGAATGTATATGGATTGTTCTTTAGAAATTTCTATGAAAATGACTTTGCATGTTGCTTATAAAACATTTTTGCTTCTAAAAATGATGAATTATAATGTTTAAACTCTTGAATGCTATGTATTTTTTTCAAGTATATTAAGTTTTAAGACTTGCATGTTAGTTATAGCCCTTGCATGGTGAAATTAACCTTTGCATGTTGATTTACAAGTGATTTTAGACTAGGAAACCATACTTGCTTGCTATGAGCTTTGATACTTAATTTTTATGAGGTGCATGCCACGAATTATGTGTTAAATTGATAGTTTAAATATGTCATGATTAAAAGAGATTAAAATCAGTAAGTATCAAGTTCTTAACCTAAGTGTATAATTCGAATTATGCTTAGAACTTAGAGATATGAAGTTGTCTAGCTAGTTGCCTCTCTTGACCCCTTGATAATTGGAAATAATGGTAAATAAAATGAAAATCAACCTTGTGCACTATAGGTCAGTAGGTGTTATCATGATATTAGTCTTGGTTGTTGGTTTGTTCATTGGTTTTGGTGGTTAAGAAGGGAGTTAAGGTGGAAGGGATGCATTAGTCCTATTTGGACAAAATTTAGCACTAGAAGTTTAGGTCATTTTAGGTATACATTGGTGAGGCCTTGTTAGACCCAAGTTTAGTGGAGTTAGGACTTGGTATGTACTTTAGTCCAGAAGCTTTAGATTGGATAAAATCATGCATTTGATTAGGTGCACAAGCACAAAACCTGAGAGAAACTTAGAACAGGGCAGATTTGGTACAAGTCCATATTTGACCCATTACAACCATGTTTTAGGATAGACATTCATTGGGACTTGGTTTATAATAGTATAATAAAGTCTTAGGAAGCTTAACAAGTCATTAAAATCAGTAATTGAACAACTTAAGTGAGTTTTAAGTTGGTAAAATCAAGGCAGATTGGTAAGCAGGGAATGCAGATTTGTTTCAACTTCTACTTAGGGCCTAGGGAGGCCTGAGTGAGGTATTTGAGTCATTCCAACTTTGAGAGTTATTTTAGAATCTTAGGAACCTCAGAGAATTGGTTTGGAGTGAATTCACAAGGTGGAGATACCCCATTTCCACCAAAACACCCGAGAGTCACCATAAGAGTTGCATGAGTGCATTGTGTTTAAGTGCTTTATGAGTAAGGCCTTGATGTCAAGTCAAGTTTGGGAGTTGCGTTATGTCATAAGAGTCTATTGAAATCATAATTAAGTGAAGGCCCATGGTAGAAATATATATTTATGCGGAGGCACACAAGTGGTGCCAAGGCGTGCATCCGGGAAGAGTTTAGAGTATGCATTAGTTTTGTGAGTCATTGTGAGTGAGGCCTAAGTGTTCCTTACTAATTTTGGGATAAGTTGAGGTCTGTAAAAGAAGATTAATAGTATTAATCATAATTTTTGTGTGTTACTTGTTCATGTGCATAAGAATCTGAAATAGTGTATTGAGTATAAGTATGTACTATTAACTAAATGTTATATTGCCATGATTATGTGTTATGTGATTTCTTTGATGCATATGCTACTTGTATCTAAATAAGCCTGCATATATACATGTGTATATATATATATTTGCATATATAATTATACGCGGAGGGGTAGTTAGCAAGTGTTATTGATAAGAGTACCATTATTGTAGGTTCAAGTAGGAGGCCAGGAAAGGAGCCCGTAGACGATTCCATTCAAGTACTCAATAAGCGTAGTTCAGGCAAGTGAACTCTCAACTTATCTTTATAATTCCATTTCTTGTGATTGAATACCCTGTGAATGCTTGACTATCATTTAATAATATTGATCAGTCCCTGACATCACTCAATGATAGGATCTTGAACTTAGTTAATCGCTTCCATACTTGAATTGACCCCCTTTTCATCACATATTACCTAGTATCCCTCTGAATACCCTACCAATAGTTCCTTAATATATATCCAGTGAAACCTAAAACCCTCATACATTAGATTCATTTCCTTTGGAAACCCAAACACTAATATCATCCTCTCATTTGAACTTTGTTAATACCAACCCTTGTGATATTGTCCTTGATCAAGAACCCTTTTAATTTGAAATGAGTTATAAAAAAAGAATTGAATGATATGATGAGACTGAGGCGCCAGTCACTGTTATAGTTTTAAAACCTCAGAGCGGGGAGCCTGATGGTTTATATGGCCAATGTGTGCCTTGGATCCTCAATAGTAGTGAATCACTTGTTATGTGGTTCGGAGTTTTGATGTGGGATGATCACCCCTCATTGCTCATAGCGCTGTGTGATTTCAATTCCATTCACTTATTAAAATCTTGAACTTTTACTTAAAATTTAATATTGTTGATTTACCTTCTGTTATTGTTTTATTGAAGCATATGATGAACTTTTTTTACCCTATTATTCACTTGTTGAGCATTTTGCTCATTAATATTATTATTGATGTTATCCATTCAGTGAAACCCGAAGATGGTTCGTCTCAAGCAAACTGCGCGTAAGACTTCTGGGGACTCGGGGTATGCCTACCGTCAGATGTTGGAGTCCCTAAGGGTTGTAAACCTTGGGTTTAAAACTTGTGTAGTAATTTGGCTTTAGATATTTTTGGTCTGTAATAATTAAGATGTTAGATGTTGTTAAAACTCATTCCCGTGGATTCGGGGATTGTGGTTAAGGGTTGTAGTTCTAATATTCTATCTTTTGTAGTTCTTACTGTTTAATCTATATTTTGCATATTTCTGCTAGTTAGTATTGTGGGTCCATCACAGTTTGGTATCAGAGCCACAGGTTTGAGTCACTGAACAACATAGGATAAATGAATATAAGATAGGAATTTAGAGAATAGGATGACCATTCTCCCTGTACGAGCAGATGGTAATTATGGTTGATCGACTGGAAGGAGAGAACGCGAATCTTCAGCATAGGGTGGACTGACGAGCTTCGCCGAGTGATTAGCCATCTCCGTGCCCCTGTTCCCCTACCACCTTCCTCTTAGACTATCATATAGTCTACCTATCCCCAACATTGTTGTTGATTAGTACTTTGATTTCCATTTGTACCTTGTACCCGGATTGTTTTGGGAAGACTTTATTTGCATTTATTTCCTGTTTGTACTCTATTTCGCACTTTTTATTCGAACTAATGTTAAATTCTTACTTTGATTATCTCTATGATATTGTCATCTCATTACCATGCTATACACTTGCTTAGATAAAAATTGTTGATTAAATTATGTTGACCTCTTTAAAACTTGATAATGTCTAATTGTTTCCTAAGATATCTTTTGAATAAAATCTCAGTGCTTAATATTTACCCTTGCTATAACTTGTCTATGCAAATATTGAACTGTGAATAATCCTTTCTTGTCTACATTCAGAATCATGCCTCCTCATAGAGCCCGCAACACCAACATCAGGGATCATGAAGACCCACCACCCAACTTGGCTCAACTTATGCAAATACTTCACCAACAATCTGTTACCCTTGCTCAACAACGACAACTTCTTCAGCAACAACTTCAACAACCACCTCTACCACCGCCAACCCCTAAAACTTTCAAATCATTCCAAGCTGTGAAACCACCAGAGTTTTGTGGAACTCAAGACCCTGTAGAAGCTCAATCTTGGCTTAAAGAGATGGAGAAAGCTTTCACGCTAGCTGTAGTTAGGGAAGAAACGAAGGTCGATTATGCATCTTATTTTCTGAAAGGTGAAGCGAACTATTGGTGGGAGTCAGCCCGTGCTCTAGAAGAGGAAAAAGTTATTTCTTGGGATAGATTCAAGAAGATTTTCTTAGACAATTATTTCCCGAGGTATATGCAGACTCAAATGGAATTGAAGTTCTTTGAATTGAAGTAAGAAGGAATGACTGTGGGAGAGTACGAGAAGAAATTCGCCGAATTGGCTAGGTTTGTTGGAGATTACGTGGACACAGATGAGAAGAGAGCGAAGAGATTTCAACAAGGATTGAAGCCTTGGCTATGAAGCAGAGTGGCTGCTTTTAAATTGGCCATATATGCTGAAGTGGTCCAAAAGGCGATGGTGATCGAAGGAGAAAATGACCAAAACTCGAAGGAGAAAGAGAGTAAGAAAAGAAAGTTTGGAAGTAGTGGAGAAGGATCGGCTCATAGAAGCCAAAGTGGAAAGAATTTCAAGAAGTTTGGATTCCAGAACCAAGGAGGACCCCAAAGCTTTAAGAAAGGTGATAATAAGAGTCAGAGGAATAGGATTCAAGGGCCAGCAAGCAACAAATCCGGAGTGTAAATTTTGTAACAAGAGATACACGGGTAATTGCAATAAGGCTGACATCGTCTGTTACAAGTGTAATACAAAAGGTCATTATGCAAATGAGTGCCGAAACTCGAAGCCTTCTATTACATGCTTTAAGTGTGGAAATTCTGGTCACATGTTGAGCGATTGCAAGGCCCCCGGAAACAACAAGTTGATACAATTGACGGCCGCTCCTTTCAATCAAGCAATAACATCTTCTGTCCCAATTCTTCAACTTCCTTCAAATCAACCTTCTGAATCTGCAACTCCAGTGTTTCCTCCCTCATATTCTGCTCAGGCCTGGACATTCAACATGAACATCAAGGATGTTGTTCAGAGTTTTGAAGTTGTGGCAGGTACGCTTTCTGTCAACAACATCAATGCTAAAGTGCTATTTGATTCCGAAGCTACTAGATCTTTCATATCTGAATCTTTTATTGGCAAGTTGAATTGTGAAATTGAACTGTTAGTTGAACCATTATCTATCATTTTGGCTAATCAAGAGTGA
This sequence comes from Apium graveolens, assembly GCF_009905375.1. Lineage (NCBI taxonomy): Eukaryota > Viridiplantae > Streptophyta > Magnoliopsida > Apiales > Apiaceae > Apium > Apium graveolens. Next base: position 123,585,149 of record NC_133649.1, on the reverse strand, counting down.
GTATCTGTTAAAGGTGTTTGCCCTCGATATAAAGTAGAGATTTCAGGCTATAGTTTCCCTGCTTCCCTCATACCTTTTCAACTAGAAGAATTTGACATTATATTAAGAATGGATTGGTTAGCAGAGCATGGTGCTCAGATAGATTGCAAGAAGAAGAAAGTGATTCTTAAGACCCCTCAAGGAAAGAAAGAAGAGTTTAAAGGACAGAAACAAGTTAAAGCATTTTTGTCAATGATTCAAGCTAAAAGATTGTTAAAACAAGGGTGTGAAGGGTATTTGGCTTATGTAATTGATAGATCTAAGGAGACGCCGAATATAGGAAGTATTCCGATAGTTAGCGAATTTCCCAATATATTTCCGGACGAACTTCCAGGATTGCCGCCTGACCGTCAAATCAAATTTTCTATCGACTTAGCGCCCGGCGTGGAACCTGTATCGAAGGCACCTTATCATATGGCACCAGCAGAAATGAAGGAATTGGCCAAGCAACTACAAGAATTATTGGATAAAGGAGTCATAAGGCCGAGTGTATCTCCATGGGGTGCTCCAGTTTTTTTTTGAAAAAGAAGGACGGAAGTATGAGATTGTGCATTGACTATAGAGAGTTGAACAAATTGACCATCAAGAATAAGTACCCGTTACCTCATATTGATGACTTATTTGATCAACTTAAAGGAGCGACTTATTTCTCAAAGATTGACTTGCGATCGGGATATCATCAGTTGAAGATTAATCCGGAAGACATACCAAAGACTGCTTTCAGAACCAGATACGGACATTACGAATTTCTAGTTATGGCATTCGGATTGACAAATATGCCAGCCGATTTATGGATTTGATGAATCGAGTATTCAAGGAGCATTTGGATAAGTTTGTCATTGTGTTCATTGATGACATTCTAATATATTCGAAGACCGAGGAAGATCATGTTGAACACTTGAGAATTGCTCTGGAGACCTTAAGAAAAGAGAAGTTGCATGCAAAATTTTTGAAGTGTGAATTTTGGTTGTGAGAAGTTCAGTTTCTAGGACACATTGTCAGTAGTGAAGGGATTCGAGTTGATCCAGCAAAGATAGAAGTTGTAATGAACTTGGAGAGGTCGAAGACCCCGACTGAAGTTTGAAGTTTCATGGGATTAGCCGGATATTATTGAAGATTTGTGAAAGATTTTTCTAAGATTGCGGTACCATTGACGAAGTTAACCCGAAAGAATGAGAAGTTTGAATGGACTGAGAAGTGTGAAAAGAGTTTTTAGGAATTGAAGCAGAAGTTAGTTACCGCTCCAGTATTATCCCTGCCAGATGATCAAGGAGACTTTGTGATATTCAGTGATCCGTCATACAAAGGATTGGGTTGTGTTTTAATACAACACGGGAATGTGATAGCCTACGCATCAAGACAACTTAAGCCTCATGAACAAAGGTACCCAACTCACGACTTGGAACTGGCTGCAATTGTATTTGCCTTGAAGCTGTGGAGACATTATCTATATGGAGAGAAATGTGAGATATATACGGATCACAAGTATGACGACCTCAACCCCGGGGTCAGGAGTTGACGTCACAAAACACAATTACCAAAAATATAAACAACAAAATTATTATTAAAATATACTAATTTGACCCCGAACCAAGATCCGATCCAGGTTCAAGTATAATTCAGGTTCTCATTATTACAAACTCTTTATTCAATATCTAAGACACACTAACTCTATTCAGCAACTCCTCAGACCTCATGGTCTGATACAAACTACCTCAGAGGAGCCAGGTCCAGTAGGGGCGGGAACACGGGTCGGTCTGACTGATTCTCTAGGCATCTGCGAAATATACATAACAGTTTGCAAGGGTGAGCATAATAGCTCAGCAGTACCAAATATGAGTAACAGATTAAAACAGTAATATAACAATAACGGGAATAGAGGTGTAATCATAATATTAACATTTCATAATGATAATCAAAGCAACTGGATATCACTAATTAACATGCTTTGTGAAAACAATATAGTAGTGTGCTGCGTAATACCAGAGTCCAATTTTAGCATGCTAATCATTTTATAAAACCGCTGTATCAATCAATCATACTTTTATATAATTCACAAATCCCAATCAGATACATAGCGGATATGTGAAGACAGCTGATCAGGCTATCAACACCAGACGGCTCTAACTGCCATCCCATTTACCTGTTCCGGAACTCAGAGACTAGCTAGGTCTCTGACCTGCTGGCCTAATTGGTTTTATAATGCGCGTAACCGAATTAGCCTCTTATGCCACCTCAATAGGCCTACTCTGGCCCAAATGTATCCCATATCTGACCGTTTTATCCAGTTTTCAAAACACTTCTACCTATCTCATTTTCAAAATCATTTATTTAACCAGCACACATATAAAATTCGTTTCGCAAATCATTCCATTCAAGATAGGTACCTTTCGAAGTTACTTTTCCCCAAAACAATTTGAAAACAGTAATTTTATAACTACAGAGGATACGTAACTTAAAACGTTTATGTTCCATTACGAGAATAAGCATTTAGCTATTCATATGCACTGAACCATAAAAGAATGGTCAGGGCTACTTGCCTTGCAACGCTTTACAAAACCCTAAGTAGCTTTCACACTGACTTTGATCCTGGAACAACTCGATTGGGATCTACAATTACCAAAATAACCTAATTAGTTATATCGACATGCTTGATATCCTCAAATCCCAATAACCCAATCCGACAACCCGACTCGTATTATTATTATTATACACATAATCATGTAATCACATCTCTCGAACATAAATAGGGGTAACACGTAACACATAATTATGTACGATTACAAATATATTTTTAGAAAATTTTGGTAGCAACTTCTTTATTTATAAGACTACCCGTCTATTATAATCGACGTCAACAATTCTCAACAATCCACAACATTATTCCGTACAACCCAACACCAATCAAAATTAATTATTTAAATCCAAACATATTTTACATAATTATTTTATTTTATTTATTTATATAATTTAAGACTCAGAACATCGTCATCACCGTTCACCGTTGACTCACCGAAGTTCATCGTCAACGGCGGCACAATTTATTGGCGCCCGATATATTACGGGTTCCCAAATAAATTATACCGATTATTGTAAAAACCAATTCCAACACGAATAATTAATATCACGAATATTAATAAATAATTCCCTGCAATAAAATGAATTAAATTAAAATCTGCACAATCCAAACCAACAACACCCAAACGGCCCAACAAGGCCCAACAACAAAACCCAACTGTCAGGCCCAATAATAGGCCCAACAGAACCAACAGAATCGAGCCCAACAGAATCCAACACAGGGAAACAGCACAGCACAGGAACCAACACGACCACAGCACACACGCGTCGCGGCTCGCGCGCACACACAGCAAACAACATACACAACTCACACACACGACACACACAACACACACACACAATCACAACACACACACACAAGCATATACAGATGAACAGAGAAGCAAAACCGAGTGGCCGGAAAAAGAACCCACCGGAAAATGATGACGGCAACCGTACCGAGAAGCAATAGGAGAACGAAAAAGAAAAAGGAGGAGGAAGAGTGGAGAGATGAGAGATAATGAGATATGAGAGAAGAGAGACTGTAGAGAGATCGAGATAGAGAGACAATGAGCCGAGAACGGGGATGAAGGGGGGGTTTGTTATTTTTTTTATTTACAATTGCTCCTGCTGCAACACGTATCACAAAATTAAAGGAAACGTGTCAATTCATTTATATATGAAATTGACACGTGTCCAAATGTTAACCGGGGACCAAAAATTGCACTTATCGAACCGCCGCGACATTTAAAATGATCCCAGAAAATCATACAAACCATCTTAACATATCATAAATATCCTGAAGAAAATAAAAATGTAACTTCCAAAATTTTAAAATAATCTTTAAAACACACTTTATGCCCGCATTTTAACAAATAACGAAACAACGCGCGGTTAAACCAACTTTCGAAAATTTCCAAAATAATTTTAAAATTCTCAGAATAATACGAACTTAATAAAATATAAGTTTCATAATTTTTAAAGATTCCCATAATTAAATATGGATTTTAGCATTTAACACACTCAGAAAATCATTTAAAAATGAATAATTAACAAAATATTGATTTCTTAATTTTATAAAGTCCTAAAAATAATTATTGAAAATATAAAATTAGAAAACCAATTTTAAAGATAACCCTGTTATGGATTAAAAACTAATATATATAATTGCTGTATTTAATACTAAGGAACGTGGGCTTCGAAGCTCGATTTGACTGCTCTTGTGTTTCGTGACTCAATCTGCCTTAACAAGATGCCTACGTACCTTGCTGATTGCCAAGGATCAAGTCAAAAAACGTAGTTCTGATCTGTGGGGTGAGACCCCTTATATAGATGTTGGTGGTCCTTGAATTGGACTTGGTATAGGAGACTTGGTGGGCAAGTCTCATAATTAGAATGGACTTTGGAGTCCTAGATAGTAGGAAACTGATTCCTTATCCTTTTAGGTCCCCTTGAGGCTTATCTATAAGGATTTATATCCTTATCAGGACTCTTCTCAACAGTGATTTTTCCCTTATTAATTAATTACGAAATTAAATAATAATCAGGGCTTTTGGGCCATTTTTATTCGACCAGACCTGATCTGATCCATCAGGCTTAACCTTTCTGGTCTGAATATCATACATCTTCATATTGGGCCTAGCAGCCCATTAATTATAAAATCAGGACTTATTTATCCCTATCATTTGCCCCCCAACTTTTGGGAAACATTGATTAGGTTTCGCAGAAGTTAAATCTATTCGTTCCCTTACAGGGTTTCATTTTTGCGTAAAGTGTGGAGTGACCTACACATTTACAACGAATCTTCCTTTTATTCAGAAATTATCTTAATTTCCAGGAATTTTTCCCTAATTTTCTGGAATTTTCCCTAATTTTCTGGGATTTTTCCCTAATTTCTGGGATTTATCCTAATCTTCTGGATTTTTCCCTAATTTTCTGGGATTTTTCCCTAATTTCTGGGATTTATCCTAATCTTCTGGATTTTTCCCTAATTTTCTGGGATTTTTCCCTAATTTCTGGATTTTTCCCTTAATTTCTGGGATTTATCCTAATTTTTCTGGATTTTTCCCTTAATTTCTGGGATTTATCCTAATTTTTCTGGATTTTTCCCTTAATTTCTGGGATTTATCCTAATTTTTCTGGATTTTTCCCTTAATTTCTGGGATTTATCCTAATTTTCTGGATTTTTCCCTTAATTTCTGGGATTTATCCTAATTTTTCTGGATTTATTCCTTATTTCTGAAAATTTTAATATTTTTCAGAAATTATTTAAGGAATTTCCTTTTTTTTTTTTGTGATTTTCCAGGATTTTTCTTCCTTTTCTTTTTTTTTTTTTTTTTTCTATATAATTTTCGACCAGGAATCCATTCGATCAGGATCCTGGTCGAATTAACCCCCATATTGCCCTGGTCGACAGCTTTTCGAGCAGGAGTGTTTCGAGCAGAAGTCCTGGTCGAATTTCGGCCAGGATTTTTTCCCTTTTTTTTTTTTTTTTTTTTTTTGAACAGAAATCTTCGACTAGGATTTTCGGTCAGAATACATTTTTTGACCGATTTAGCCTTTCTTTTAAGCCCAGATCGACAAAAATTCGGGCAGGTTCTATTCGACCAGGTTTTTACCTTGCTTCCTGGTCGACAGGGTCAGGAAAAGGTCAGAAATCATTCAGGCATTCTGGTCGAATGAAACAAAATATTCTTTTCTTCCTTTTTCGATCAGGAATTTTTGGTCAGGATTCTTTTCTTGACCGAATTAACCTCCATATTGTGCCTTGATCGAAGCTTTTTTGAGCAGGATTGATTCGACCAGGGTTTTCATTTGATTTCTAGTCGAATGAGTAAGAAATGATCATTTTCATATCCTTTTATCTTGAAGTTGGGCCATATGTTTGGGCTGGACTCTCTCTTTTTTTGATTTGGGCCTAGATTCTTTTGGGCCAACCATTCAGTGGGTTTTTCCTTTTTGGGCCTTTGATTTTCAACTATTTGGGCCCTTTTCTGGGCTCGCTTCTTATTGACCATCTTTTCCACAGGCCTTTTAATTGGGCTCCCAACTCTGGGCTTTCAATTTGGGCCAAAAATTTAGTTGGGCTTCTTTTTTATTGGGCTTCAGAGGCCTTTCAAACACTTGGGTTGTCAACTGGGCATGATTATTTCCTCAGGAACATTTTGGTATTGATAAATATTTTTGACCGAATTAACCTCCTTTTCTAGCCTTGGTCGAAGCCTTTTCGATCTCAACTAATTCGACGATGAATACAACATGAAACCTGATCGAATTGGGTCTGGGATTTGGGATATATTACTTTCTGTGACTCCACATATTTGATTTGGGCCCTAAGTCTGGGCTGGATTTTTTCCAATCTCAAATTTAAGCCTAAGATTTGGGCCTGAATTCTTTTATGGGTACTTTATTTTTGACCCTGGGCCTTTTCCAAACCAGGCCTTTACCTTGGGCCTTCCCCTTTTTTGACTGGCTTTTTGTATTAGGCCCCTTACTTTTAACTGGGCTTCTTTGGTCCACCCTAAATTGGTCTTTAATTTGGGGCCATTTAATTTTCTGCTAATTGGGCCCTTTTCTGGGCTTACCTCTTATTGGGTTGATCTTTGCCCTAAACCTGGGCTAGATTTATGAAACCTTGTATTGGGTTTCAACTTGGGCCCTTCTAGGCTTTGATCTTTAATTGGGCACTTAGTATTGACCCTGGGCTTGATTTATTGATCCCTATACTGGGTTTTTTTCTAATTCAAGTAGGATTAGGCCTTATTTTTGGGCCTTCATTTATCCAAATCCTTTTTGGATTTGGGACTTATTTCTGGTTTTTGAAGATAATACTCATATATATTTTCTTCCAGTTTTTGGACCCCGGGTGCTGGGCTTTGAATATTTGGGGCCCTTATCTGGGCTTGACATACTTCCAGGCCCAACAAGTTTTAACTTTTTTTTTTTTTGAATTGGGCCTTTTTATAGGGCTTTTATATCATGCATCTAATTTAATTGCCATGCCATAGAGATTCAAACATATTTTGAAAAATTCTCTGAGCTTCAAAAATTGTTTGGGATTCATCCCTTACACAAGTCTTAATAAACTTCATAATAAGACATATAAATCCTAAGCAAAGCTTCAAGGTGCTTTTCAACCTACTCTCCATCATGACAAGTGAGAATCGTATCCAACTGCCCTACACATAGTAAACCTTCAGGTTTTGTGCATGCCAAGTTCTCGGGACTTCAAAACCATCCATAGTCTCCAGCTTGTAGGTTCCTCTACCCTGAACACTCTTGACTCTGTACGGCCCTTCCCAATTCGGGGCAAGCTTCCCTTTTTGTCCTACACCAGATGCTTCTATCTTCCTCAAGATTAGATCGCCTTGTTTAAAAAACCTTTCTTTAACCCTTAGGTTGTAGTAGAATGAAGCTTTTTTCTGATATTCTACTATCTTTGCATGTGCTTTATCTCGCACTTCATCAATTAAATCCAGGGCTAATCTCTGCCCTTCCTCATTTTCTTTCTCATCGAAAGCCTGAATCCTTGGAGAGGAATGTGATATCTCCACGGGAACTACTGCTTCCGCCCCATATGCCAACATGAAAGGAGTTGCATCTGTCGTGACTCTACAAGTAGTCCTGTAGGCCCATAATATTGGAAGTATCTCATCTACCCAATTATTTCTTGACTTCTCGATCCTCTTCTTTAGTCCATCCAGGATTATCCGATTTGCTACCTCCGCTTGCCCATTGGCTTGCGGGTGAGCCACAGAGGTGAACCGTAACTCAATTTCATTTTCTTCGCAATACTTCTTGAATTCCTCGTTGTTGAATTATGTTCCATTGTCAGTGACGAGGATACGGGGAATTCCATATCGGCACATAATGTTTTCCCACAGGAATTGTGCAACCTGCTTAGTTGTGATTTTGGCCAAAGGTTTGGCTTCGATCCACTTGGTGAAATAATCAATGGCTATAATCAGAAACTTCCTTTGTGCTGTGGCCATAGGAAAAGGCCCTAGAATATCCATCCCCCACATAGCAAAGGGAATAGGTGAGTTGATAGAGGTCAGCATCTCGGGGGGTTGTCTGGCGACTGGTGCATGCTTCTGACAACGATCACACTTCTTTACATATTCTTTGGCATCAGCCATCATTTCTGGCCAATAGAAGCCTAAACGAGTTATCTTATGAGCCAAGGCCCTGCCCCCCAAGTGTTGCCCACAAATACCTCCATGCACTTCCTCAAGAGCTAAGCGTGCCTTATCGGGCCTGAGACACCTCAAGTAAGGAACCACGAAAGATCTTTTATATAGAATCCCATCTATCAAAGAGTACCTTAGTGCTCGAACAGTTAACTTCCGTGCCTCAATTGTATCGCTTGGCAACCAACCGGTCTGAATGTGAGCCTTGATGGGATCAATCCATGACGTCCCCAAGCCTACGGGAGCCACAAGCTTAATATCTATGCTTCGTGTCTTCAAAACACGGAAGTACACACTTCCTGAACTTTCTTCAATCTCAGATGAAGCAAACTTTGATAGCGCATCTGCTTTAGCATTTTCTTCCCTTGGAATGTGTTCAACATGGCATTCATTAAATTGGGTCATCAAAGCCCTTACTAGGCGAACATACTTTGCCATCGTATCATCCCTTGCTTCAAATTCTCCCTTTACCTGGGATATGATCAACTTCGAGTCTCCACGGACCTTTAAGTTTTTGACTCTAAGTGTCCCAGCTAGACCAAGGCCAGCAATCAGGGCTTCATACTCTGCCTCATTGTTTGTGGTTGGGAAGTCTAGCTTCATGGCATACTCAATTAAGAATCCATCAGGGCTTTGCAAAACCAATCCTGCTCCACTGGAATTTGTTTTTGATGCTCCATCAAAATAGAGAACCCAATATTCTTTCTCCTTGTCCCCATTGTCGACTCCCTTGTCTTGAGGTGTGGTATCTTCCTGCCCCCCGACTTCTTGGTTGGGTATGGTACATTCCACCACGAAGTCAGCTAGTGCCTGGGCTTTTATGGCCATACGTGGCTTATACTTGAGATCGAACTCTCCCAACTCTATTGCCCACTTAATCAGTCTCCCACTTGCCTTGGGACTGTGAATGATATTTCTCAGTGGCTGATTTGTTAGCACTTCAATTTGGTGAGCTTGAAAATAAGGACGCAGCTTTCTTGAAGCCATTACCAAGGCTAAAGCGAATTTCTCAATGGCTGAATAATTCAACTCAGCATCATGCAAAATTTTGCTGACATAGTATACGGGTTTCTGGACTTTCAGTTCCTCCTTAACCAACACCGCGCTCAAGGCGCTTTCTGAAACAGCCAAGTACAAGAATAAAACTTCACCCAGAACTGGCTTGGCCAACAACGGGGCCTGGCCCATATACTTCTTTAACTCTTCAAATGCCTTCTGATTTTCCTCACTCCATACAAAGTCTTTAATGTTCTTTAATGACTTGAAGAATGACAAGCACTTGTCTCCTGACTTGGGATGAATCGTCCTAGCGCAGCAACCCTTCCTGTGAGTTTCTGAACATCCTTGACAGTTTTTGGGGGTTCCATGTCCAGGATTACCTTTATTTTATCGGGGTTAGCCTAAATTCCCCTCTTTGAGACCATCAATCCCAAGAATTTTCCAGATCCTACTCCGAAAGCACACTTCGTGGGATTCAACATCATCTTGTGGTACCTCAGGACCTCAAAAGCTTCCCTCAAATGGGTTATATGATCAGTCTTTACTAGACTCTTGACTAGCATGTCATCAACATAGACTTCCATAGTCTTCCCAATAAGATCCTTAAAAATTTTATTCACCAACCTTTGATAGGTGGCTCCTGCATTCTTGAGACCAAACGCCATAACAAGATAACAATAAACACCAAAGTCAGTGATAAATGATACCTTTGGAATGTCATCCTTATGCATTTTGATCTGGTTGTATCCGCTAAACCCATCCATGAAACTCAGCATCTCATGTCCAGCGGTGGCATCAATCAAAGTATCAATTCTAGGCAGCGGAAAACAGTCTTTGGGGCATGCATCATTCAGATCGGTGAAGTCTATACACATCCTCCACTTTCCATTAGCCTTCTTCACCATTACAGGGTTTGCTAACCACTCCGGAAATTGAATCTCCTCAATGAAACCAGCCTCTAAGAGCTTTTCCACTTCCTGCTTTATAGCCTCTTGTCTTTCCGGGGCAAAATTTCTTTTCTTTTGTTTCACTGTCTTCCGGCTTGGATCCACGTTTAACTTGTGGGTAATTAACTCCGGGTCTATGCCTGGCATATCAGCTGCTGACCATGCAAACACATCACTATTTTCTTGCAAAAATTTCACTAACTTCCCTCTAAGGGGCTCCTCTAATGTAGCTCCAATGAAAGTCATCCTCTCAGGATTCTTGGGATCTAAAGGAACCGAAACCAATTCTTCTGCTGGCCTTCCTCTATTCTCATCATTTTCTCGAACATCCATATCTTCAATAGGAAGAACCTGCCCCCCGACTCCATCTGCCCTCAAAGAGGCCACATAACAGCTTCTAGCCATTTTTTGATCTCCTCTCTCTTCTCCAATCCCGTTTCGGGTGGGAAACTTCATGACTGAATGGTAGGAAGAGGGGACTGCCTTGAAGGCATGTATCCCTGTTCTCCCCATGATAGCATTATAAGTTGAACTAGCCTTTACCACCACAAAATCCAGCATCTGCGTTGCTTGCCTTGGCTCCGTACCTATGGTGGTTGGCAATTTAATTATCCCTTCCACAGGACATTCTACTCCAGCAAATCCATATATCGGCATGTCGGTTGGTGTCAACTGGGAGTCATTATACCCCATCCTTAGAAAGGTGTCGTGGAGCAAGATATCCACAGAAGCACCATTATCCACAAGGACCCTCTTAACCGGGCTATTTCCTATTATCGGCGTTATGACCAGCGGGTCGTCATGGGGAAACTTCACACCCTCTAGGTCGGAATCATCAAAAGCCAATGTTACTTCTGTCCTGGCCCTCTTCGGGGCTTCTCCAACAATATGCATAACCTCTCTAGTATATGCCTTTCTGGAATTTTTGGACAATCCAGCAGCAGTTGGACCTCCAAAGATCGTGTTTATCACAGGCCCTCGAGGTCTCGGCCCTCCATAAATGGTGTTTATAACTGGTCCTCTAGGTTGGGGGTTTCGCCCCTGATCGTCTTGGTCCCTCCTACGATCTTCAAAGTTCTTCCTTCCATTATTATTTCTGTCCCCTCCATCTCCAGTATACTTGTTCAATCTTCCTTTTCGAATCAAAAACTCAATTTCATCTTTCAATTGCCTACACTCATCGGTGTCATGGCCAACATCTTTGTGAAACCTGCAATACTTGCTCTTATCTAGCTTGGCTGGATCGGCCTTCAAGGGCTTAGGCCAACAAACATCTCGATCTTTCTCGATCTCCATCAATATCTGGCTTCTGGGAGCATTCAGCTTAGCGTATTCGGTGAACTTTTGCCCAGGTCCTCCCTTCTTGGGGGTTGAATCAGGGTTTTGTTCGGTTTTAGGATACTTATCCTTAGCGATATACTCCAGATCAGTTTTCCGCTTCTTGCCTCCAGTGGGCTCATTACTTACTACGGTCTTTCTCATGCTTTCTTCAACCTTGATATACTTCCCTGCCCTCTCTTGGAGCTGCAACATATTTTCAGGGGGACGTTTGGCCAAGGACATCTTGAAAAACTCATCCCTAGTTCCTTGTTGCAGTGCTATCATAGCTACCTTATCATCAAGGTCTGGGACTTTTAAAGCCTCCTTTGTAAAACGATTCAGGTAATCTCTCAAGGATTCCTTAGCTTCTTGCACAATACTCATAAGAGATGCTGAACTTTTCTCATGGACTTTTCCACTGATGAACTGCTTAATAAAAGCCTGACTTAACTCTCTGAACGATCCAATAGAGTTTGGGGGCAAGCGACTGTACCATCTTTGAGCCATACCTGACAGGGTTTGAGGGAAGGCCCGACACTTTATAGCATCATTCACGGGTTGCAGCAACAGTGCATTAGAGAATGTCCTAACATGATTAGCGGGGTCTCCCGTACCATCATAGGCTTTGATAGTGGGCATCTTGAATTTCCTTGAGATATGGGCATTCATTATCTCTTCTGTGAAGGGTGGAGTTGGATCATCAGGATCTCCAAGGGGAAGGAGATTGCTTGGATCAGTTCTTGGGACAACAGCCCTTCTTCTTACCGGACCATCCAGGTCTATGACAGGAGGAGGATTTCTCCCCCTAGGAGATATCTCGGGTCTGGTGGCCTGGTGAGCCTCCAAATCACGCCTCAGCCTTTGGATTTCAGCCTCATGAGCCCTGATCTTTTCCTGCACTTCTTGGGGATTCGCCCCTGGGGTGCTTTGTGGGCGTTGCCTTCCGTCGGTCATTGGCTCTTTTCCAGGACGCCTCCTTCTCGGGGCCACTTCATCATCCGAAGATTCGGAGTCTCTCTCAGTATAAGGACCAGAAAATTCCCGATCCTCAGGAATAGGACCCAAACCTCGTATATAGGGGGGTGACTGCCCTCGTGCTTCGCCTCGCCTAGCATATCCGCTTCCTCCAACCTCAGGGCGAAGGGGCATCCCATAAGGGGGGTTAGTAGTAACAATAGCTGAATATTCATACCCGACGGGTCGAGAATTCACAGGTATATGTATTTGTTGAACTTGAGGATTCGTACCTTGAATAGTCGGGGGAGTTGTCCCTTGTGGCTGAGGATGAGTTGCCCCTGTCTGGGCTTCCCCCTGAGTAGATGCATAAGTTGAATGGGGAGCAACCTCCACGGTTGATGAAATCACCTGGGTTGCCTCTGATGGTGTTCCTTCCTCTAGAGCTCCAATTGTTCTCCGTGTTCTCGCCATGGTTGTTGTTGCTTTCCCACAGACGGCGCCAAATGTTATGGATTAAAAACTAATATATATAATTGCTGTATTTAATACTAAGGAACGTGGGCTTCGAAGCTCGATTTGACTGCTCTTGTGTTTCGTGACTCAATCTGCCTTAACAAGATGCCTACGTACCTTGCTGATTGCCAAGGATCAAGTCAAAAAACGTAGTTCTGATCTGTGGGGTGAGACCCCTTATATAGATGTTGGTGGTCCTTGAATTGGACTTGGTATAGGAGACTTGGTGGGCAAGTCTCATAATTAGAATGGACTTTGGAGTCCTAGATAGTAGGAAACTGATTCCTTATCCTTTTAGGTCCCCTTGAGGCTTATCTATAAGGATTTATATCCTTATCAGGACTCTTCTCAACAGCTGATTTTTCCCTTATTAATTAATTACGAAATTAAATAATAATCAGGGCTTTTGGGCCATTTTTATTCGACCAGACCTAATCTGATCCATCAGGCTTAACCTTTCTGGTCTGAATATCATACATCTTCATATTGGGCCTAGCAGCCCATTAATTATAAAATCAGGACTTATTTATCCCTATCAAACCCAAATATTTATGGAATTAAAATTACAATAAAATCACTTTTACAAGTAAAATAAAATCACGTAACTCACTAATAAATCACACAATTCAATTCCACATATCAACAAATCATAATTAATTAAGTACAATCAATAATGCTGCCAAAAACCATTATACACCTTCTATTTATTTATTTAAACCTTTATTACACTTCCAAATAAAATAAAAATACACGAGTCGTTATATCCTTTCCCCCTTAAAAAGATTCTGTCCCCAGAATCTGACTCAACTAAACAAATGAGGATATTTATCAAGCATGTCTGACTCTAATTCCCAAGTAGACTCTTCTACACGAGGATTTCTCCACAAAACTTTTACTATAGGAATTGACTTATTCCTAAGGACTCGTTCCTTACGGTCTAGGATTTGAACCGGTTGTTCTACATAGGACAAATCTGGTTGAAGCTCAATCGGTTCGTATTCTATGACTTGATTCGAATTAGGAACATAGGGCTTCAACATAGACACGTGGAATGCATTATGAATGTGCTGCCACTGTGGTGGTAACGCTATCTCATAAGCGACCTTTCCTACTTTCTTCAAAACCTCAAAGGGTCCTATGAATCTAGGGCTAAGTTTACCCTTCTGACCAAAGCGTACTAACCCTTTCCAAGGTGATTCCTTTAGTAACACCAGAGCTCCTATCTCTAAGTCCATGTCTTTTCTATTGAAATCTGTATATTTTCTTTGTCTGTCTTGAGCTGCTTCCAACCTTTTCTGAATCAACACTATGGCATCCTTAGTCTACTGAACCAACTTAGGTCCTAACACTTTCTTTTCTCCTACCTCATCCCAATACAACGGTGATCTGTACTTACGCCCATACAAAGCTTCATAAGGTGGCATCCCTATACTAGCATGGTAGCTGTTTTTGTACGAGAGCTCAATCAAGGGTAGGTGCTCATCCCAATTACCCTTAAAATCTAAAACACGGACTCTCAACATATGTTCTATGGTCTGAATCGTCCTCTCACTTTGGCCATCCGTCTGAGGATGATAGGCGGTGCTCATATTCAATTTCTTTCCTAAGCACTCTTGGAATTTAGTCCAAAACCTGGAATTAAATCTCGGGTCTCGATCCGACACTATAGAAACAGGAACTCCATGTTTGGTAACTATCTCATCCAAGTATAACTTCACTAGCCTTTCCAACGAATACCTTTCATTAATCGGAAGAAAATGCGCCGACTTAGTCAATCTATCAATGATTACCCAAATAGCATCATGATTCGCTCTCGTCTTTGGCAATCCCACTACAAAATCCATAGCAATATCTTCCCATTTCCATTGGGGAATCTCCAAAGGTTGTAACAATCCACTCGGTCGTTGATGCTCTGCTTTCACCGTCTGACACACGTGACATTTACTTACCCAATTGGCAATATCCTTCTTCATTCCTGGCCACCGAAAATTTCTCTTCATATCCTGGTACATCTTGGTACTACCTGGGTGGATAGATAACCTAGAGTTATGTGCTTCCTACAATACTTCGTTCTTCAACTCCGTTACATCAGGAATCCAAATGACATTACTAGAAACTCGTAATGGCCATACCTTGTTCTGAATGCAGTCTTGGGGATATCCTCTGGCTTTATTTTCAATTGATGATAGCCAGATCTTAAGTCAATCTTTGAAAAATAACATGCTCCCTTAAGCTGATCAAACAAATCATCGATTCGCGGCAAAGGATACTTATTCTTTATCGTCAACTTGTTCAGTTCTCTGTAATCAATGCACAATCTCATACTTCCATCCTTTTTCTTCACAAATAACACTGGAGCACCCCACGGGGAAACACTAGGTCGAATAACTCCTTTATCCAATAATTCCTGAAGTTGCTTAGCCAATTCTTTCATTTCCATCGGGGCCATTCTATATGGAGCCTTAGAAACTGGTTCAGCTCCAGGTATCAAATCAATGGAAAACTCTATCTCACGATCAGGTGGCAATCCTGGTAATTCTTCTGGAAAAACATCAGGGAATTCTCTTACTATAGGGATCTCATCCAAAATGGGGGTCTCTTTCTTGGTATCCACTATATGAGCCAAGTACGCTTCACATCCTTGCCTCAACAATCTTCTTGCTTTCATCACTGAGAGAAACTTCCTATCTTGCCTCTGCCCTTGGTAACTGATCCTTCTATTATCTGAGGTGTACATAACAACTCTCTTTTTCTTACAATCAATATTTGCCCTATATCGAGACAACCAGTCCATACCTAAAATAACATCAAAGTCTTCCAACTCGAAGGGTATTAAGTCAACAGGGAACATATACCCCGAAATTTCTAGGAAACAACTAGGACAAAATCGCTTTACAGGTACTTTATCTTTATCAGTCACTTCTATAGTTAGAGGTTCGTCTAAGTCTTCTATCATCAATCGCATTTTATTCACACAATTCACAGATATAAAAGATTTGGACGCTCCCGAATCAAACAAAACATTAACAGGTACGGAATTAAGAGTAAGCATACCTGCCACCACATCAGAATCATGAACTGGAGACTTCTGGGTCATCTTAAAAGTCCTAGCTCTCGCAGTACTGGT
Source organism: Apium graveolens (assembly GCF_009905375.1). NCBI lineage: Eukaryota > Viridiplantae > Streptophyta > Magnoliopsida > Apiales > Apiaceae > Apium > Apium graveolens. Next base: position 123,569,001 of record NC_133649.1, on the reverse strand, counting down.
TGCTGGTCCTTGGGACACACTCTTTCCAACATTACCTTGAGTCACTGACTTGCAATTCCTAGCTATGTGTCCCACCTTGCCGCAACTAAAACAAGTAACTCCTTGAATTTCAGACTTACACTCTGTGGAATAGTGACCTTTCTGTCCGCATTTAAAACAATTAACATTCTCTCGACACTGTCCACTGTTCTTTTTCCCACACGTCTTACAATCAACCACTGGCTTACTCATCCTCGTCGGGGTAGAGTTAACTGATGTTGTACCGGGCTTAACTTGGGGAAAGTTCTGCCTTTTAAACTTTTTATTCTTATTCTTGCCAAACCAACGCTGGAACTTTCGACTTGCTATTCCTGATTCTGACTTTGCAGGTCCACTTTCAAATTTCCTCTTCTTCTCACCCTGCTCCTTTGCAGCTAACTTTTGATCACTCTCTATCACCAAGGCAGCCTGGACTACCGAAGTATAAGTCTTAAGCTGTAAGGCTACAACTTCACTCCTTATTTCTGGCTTCAACCCTTGTTGAAACCGCTTCGCTCATTGGGCTTCTGAACTCACATATTCCGGTGCTATACGGGCCAACTCCGTAAACTTTACTTCATATTCCGTGACACTCCTATTTCCTTGTTTCAGCTCCAAAAATTCCATCTCCATTTGACTTTGGAGACAGGCTGGAAAGTATTTTCCCAAAAACAATTCTGTAAATCTGGTCCAGGGAATTGGACCTTCTCCTTCTAAGGCTCGTGTAGATTCCCACCAATAATTCGAATCATTCCTCAGAAAATAACTAGCATAATCAGTTTTTAAATCCTCACTCACCTTGGTGAGCGCAAACGCCTTTTCCATTTCCTTTAACCATATCCTGGCAGCGACAGGATCTACTTCTCCTTTAAACTCTGGGGGCTTCACTGCTTGAAAAGACTTAAAACTAACACCTTGATTTGCCCCTCTCATCTTATGCTGCTGTTGAATTTGTAGTTGCTGCTGTTGGATTTGCTGTTGTTGTTGCTGTATGAGCTGCTGTTGCTGTTGTTGTTGTTGCAATTGTTGCTGCTGCTGCTGGAATTATTGTTGCTGTTGGGCCAGCTGTACAGTCTACTGACGTAACAAGTTCATCAAGTCACTCATGGAAGGATCCCCAGCAGATCCGTTATTGGGCTGAGAATTTCTCTTTGGTGGCATCTTCTGAAACATGATAGTCATATATAAGAAAATGGATTGCTCCAGCAGTTTATTTTTATGCATCAGGAGAGCGTTGCCACTAAGACAATATTCTCATCCCCCATTATAATTGGATCTGTCCTGAGTGAATGATTATAGTCTAAAAATGCCAGCAACAGAAACAACAATAATAATAACAACAATAATAGTAACGCACAATATATAAAAACTGAACAATAATATAAAGCAGCTGAACTACAGTAACCAACAGAATCCAACTAGTACAACTGAAAATCCAACTAAAAAGAACCATCCGAATACACACCAAAATTGGCTGTCATAACAGCCTCGCCTACTACAACCTATCACAATATAATATACATATACAAGGTAAACAACTGCAGAACTCCTGGAGGTCAAGTCTAAGCTCTGCATCCCTCTACTGCAGCTCTGTCTAGCCACTACCACTGCCACCAATGGAACCTAGCTTAAACACTAGCCAGTTTACTAGGTCCTGATACTGCACAGCTCTGAACTCTGAACTAATGAAACGGTCGACAGATCTAGCCCTCTCTACAGCCATCTGGGTCAATGCTCTCACAGGGGCTCGCACCTCAGGGGAAAGGGCAGAAATACCCTGAAATGGTATAATAGGTACCTGGTCCAACTGGGCAGCAAACTCTGGACTCTGATCTCTGATAAAGGAAGTATTCACCGCCCTATGGACATGATAAGGGATCGGTGAAGAAGTACCACTAGGGGCCACAGGAGGTACCGGAGGTCTCATCATGGAAGAACTGGGACCGCAGCCGGGAGGGAAATCCCTGACAGCAGACACAGACCTACGTACCCAACGGGGACGAGGACCAGATCCAGGGATGTCTCGAGGCACAAAAGAAGGAACTGGGGGAGGAGGTATAGGAGTCTCCTCAGTAACAGCATCATGGGGTCTCTCAGAATCCGAGCTATCCGAATCAGAAGGATTCTCCCGAGATGGAGAACTCGAAATCGCAATAGGTCACTGCCAACATAATAAATATAGAGGCAAGACACAACCAGGTCAAGGCAATTCTATCAAAACATTTAATAGATGCCAGGGTAATGCCGTCGGAACCCTCGACTGGCTCTAAAGGTTTGCTCCTCTATATGAGTTGCTGACTCACACTTAAAGACTCACGTTATCACCTACTTGACACAATCCCTAACCTGAATCAGGGACTTGAACCTGTAGCTCTGATACCAACTGTGACGGCCTCAACCCCGGGGTCAGGAGTTGACGTCACAAAACACAATTACCAAAAATATAAACAACAAAATTATTATTAAAATATACTAACTTGACCCCGAACCAAGATCCGATCCAGGTTCAAGTATAATTCAGGTTCTCATTATTACAAACTCTTTATTCAATATCTAAGACACACTAACTCTATTCAGCAACTCCTCAGACCTCATGGTCTGATACAAACTACCTCAGAGGAGCCAGGTCTAGTAGGGGCGGGAACACGGGTCGGTCTGACTGATCTTCTAGGCATCTGCGAAATATACATAACAGTTTGCAAGGGTGAGCATAATAGCTCAGCAGTACCAAATATGAGTAACAGATTAAAACAGTAATGTAACAATAACGGGAACAGAGCTGTAATCATAATATTAACATTTCATAATGATAATCAAAGCAACTGGATATCACTAATTAGCATGCTTTGTGAAAACAACATAGTAATGTGCTGCATATTACCAGAGTACAATTTTAGCATGCTAATCATTTTATAAAACCGTTGTATCAATCAATCATGCTTTTATATAATTCACAAATCCCAATCAAATACATAGCGGATATGTGAAGACAGCTGATCAGGCTATCAACACCAGACGGCTCTAACTGCCATCCCATTTACCTGTTCCGGAACTCAGAGACTAGCTAGGTCTTTGACCTGCTGGACTAATTGGTTTTATAGTGCGCGCAACCGAATTAGCCTCTTACGCCACCTCAATAGGCCTACTCTGGCCTAAATGTATCCCATATCTGACCGTTTTATCCAGTTTTCAAAACACTTGTACCTATCTCATTTTCAAAATCATTTATTTAACCATCACACATATAAAATCCGTTTCGCAAATCATTCCATTCAAGATAGGTACCTTTCGAAGTTACTTTTCCCCAAAACAATTTGAAAATAGTAATTTTATAACTACAGGGGATACGTAACTTAAAACGTTTCTGTTCCATTACGAGAATAAACATTTAGCTATTCATATACATTGAACCATAAAAGAATGGTCAGGGGTACTTGCCTTGCAACGCTTTACAAAACCCTAAGTAGCTTTCACACTGACTTTTATCCTGGAACAACTCGACTGGGATCTACAATTACCAAAATACCCTAATTAGTTATATCGACATGCTTGATATCCTCAAATCCCAATAACCCAAATCCGACAACCCGACTCGTATTATTATTATTATACATATAATCATGTAATCACATCTCTCGAACATAAATAGGGGTAACACGTAACACATAATTATGTACGATTACAAATATATTTTTAGAAAATTTTGGCAGCAACTTCTTTATTTATAAGACTACCCGTCGATTATAATCGACGTCAACAATTCTCAACAATCCACAACATTATTCCGTACAACCCATCACCAATCAAAATTAATTATTTAAATCCAAACGTATTTTACATAATTATTTTATTTTATTTATTTATAAAATTTAGGACTCAGAACATCGTCATCACCGTCCACCGTTGACTCACCGAAGTTCATCGTCAACGGCGGCACAATTTATTGGCGCCCGATATATTACGGGTTCCCAAATAAATTATACCGATTATTGTAAAACCAATTCTAACTCGAATAATTAATATCACAAATATTAATCAATAATTCCCTGCAATAAAAGGAATTAAATTAAAATCTGCACAATTCAAACCAACAACACCCAAACGGCCCAACAACAAAACCCAACTGCCAGACCCAATAATAGGCCCAACAGAACCAACAAAATCGAGCCCAACAGAATCCAACACAGGGAAACAGCACAGCCCAGGAACCAACACGACCACAGCACACACGCGCCGCGGCTCGCGCGCACACACCGCAAATAACACACAACTCACACACACGACACACACAACACACACACACAATCACAATACACACACACAAGCATATACAGATGAACAGAGAAGCAAAACCGAGTGGCCGGAAAAAGAACCCACCGGAAAACGATAAAGGCAACCGCACCGAGAAGCAATAGGAGAACGAAAAAGAAAAAGGAAGAGGAAGAGTGGAGAGATGAGAGAAGAGAGACTGTAGAGAGATCGGGATAGAGAGACAATGAGCCGAGAACAGGGATGAAGGGGGGGTTTGTTAAATTTTTTTTATTTACAATTGCTCCTGCTGCAACACGTATCACAAAATTAAGGATACGTGTCAATTCATTTATATATGAAATTGACACGTGGCCAAATATTAACCGGGGACCGAAAATTGCACTTATCGAACCGCTGCGACATTTAAAATGATCCCAGAAAATCATAAAAACCATCTTAATATATTATAAATATCCTGAAGAAAATAAAAATGTAACTTCCGAAATTTTAAAATAATCTTTAAAACACACTTTATGCCCGCGTTTTAACAAATAACGAAACAACGCGCGGTTAAAACAACTTCCGAAAATTTCCAAAATAATTTTAAAATTCTCATAATAAAACGAACTTAATAAAATATAAGTTTCATAATTTTTAAAGATTCCCATAATTAAATATGGATTTTAGCATTTAACACACTTAGAAAATCATTTAAAAAAATGAATAATTAACAAAATATTGATTTCTCAATTTTATAAAGTCCTAAAAATAATTATTGAAATTATAAAATTAGAAAACCAATTTTAAAGACAGCCCAAATATTTATGGAATTAAAATTACAATAAAATCACTTTTACAAGCAAAATAAAATCATGTAACTCACTAATAAATCACACAATTCAATTCCACATATCAACAAATCATAATTAATTAAGTACAATCAATACTGTTGCCAAAAACCATTATACACCTTCTATTTATTTACTTAAACCTTTATTACACTTCTAAATAAAATAAAAATACACGAGTCGTTATAACAAGAGCCTGAAATACATTTTCATTCAAAAGGAATTAAACATGAGGCAACGGAGATGGTTGAAGTTGATTAGGGACTACGATTGCACAATCAATTATCATCCCGGGAAAGCGAATGTAGTAGCGGATGCTTTCAGTCGCAAGGAGAGACTGAATATGTTGACTATGGCCCCAGAGTTATCAAAGGAATTTGAGAAGATGAAAATTGAAATTCGAGCTCCAAGTACACCAACTGAAATGAACTGTGCAATGGCTTTTCAACCAGAGTTGTTAGGAAGGATTAGGAATTATCAAGAAGAAGTGATGAATCAAAGAATGAACGAGTTGGTCAGAGAAGAGATTTGTACTCAAAAAGATAACCAAGGAATTTTAAGATTCTCATCAAGGATTTGGATACCAAATGTGGAGGAATTGAAGAATGAGATTTTGAAGGATGCTCACAACTCAGAATTCTCTATTCACCCAGGAAGTACAAAAATGTACCAAGATTTGAAACAAAATTTTTGGTGGCCAGACATGAAGAAAGAGATTGTGTAATGGATTAGTAAGTGTTACACGTGTCAAGGGGTAAAAGCCGAACATCAGAGACCAAGTGGACTAATTCAACCCTTAGAAATACCAGAATGGAAATGGGAGCGTATCACAATGGATTTTATAGTTGGATTATCTAGGACCAGATCTAACAATGATGCTATTTGGGTAATAATCGATCGATTGACTAAGTCAGCTCATTTTCTACCGATTAACTAGAGATTTTTGATGAACAAGTTTGTTCATATGTACCTAAAGGAGATTGTCACTAATCATGGAGTTCCAGTGTCTATTGTGTCAGATAGAGACCCCCGTTTCAACTCTAGATTTTGGAAGCAATTTCAAGAACATTTAGGAACTCGACTCAAGATGAGTACTGCCTATCACCCATAAACAGATGGACAAAGTGAGTGTACGATTCAAACCATAGAAGACATGTTGAGATCTTGTGCCTTAGACTTTAAAGGAAATTGGGAAGATCACCTACCTTTAGTGGAGTTTTCATATAACAATAGCTATCATGCCAGTATTGGAATACCTACGTATGAAGCCCTTTATGGAAGAAAGTGTAGATCGCCGATATGTTGGGACGAAGTTGGAGAATGAAAAATAGTTGGCCCTGAATTGATTCAACAGACAAAAGAAGCGGTATATGTGATTCGGAATCGATTGATCGCGACTCAAGATAGACAAAAGAAGTATGCTGACCTACATAGAAAGAATGTAGAATACGAAATAGGAGAAGTTGTCCTGTTGAAGGTGTCTCCCTGGAAAAGGATCATTAGATTTGTCAAAAAGGGAAAGTTGAGTCCAAGATTTGTCGGACCTTTTGAGATTTTGGGTAAAGTTGAAAAAGTGGCATACGAGTTGGCCTTACCACATCAAATGCAGCACATTCACAACATTTTTCACGTATCATTGCTTAAGAAGTTCAACCCCAACACCAAATGTATCATAGAGAATGAACCAGTGGAGATTGAGCCAGATTTTTCTTATGTCGAGCAACCAGTTAGCATTCTAGATAGAAAGGATAAAGTGTTAAGGAATAAGATAGTTCCTTTAGTTAAAGTTTTATGGAGGAATCCCAAAGTTGAAGAGTCAACATGGGAATTAGAAAGTGATATGTTAGATAAGTATCCTCATCTGTTTGCTTAGATTCTGGGGACAGAATCCTTTAAAGGGGGAAGGTTGTAACGTCTGTAAATATTATGATATTATAAAATCTATGATGTGGCATTACTGTGCATTATTGTGAGTATATAAGTTTCTAAATATTGCTTTCCAGTGATTATGTGAATAAAGTAAATACGAATATATTTTCTTTCATGACGATTCGAATTTTCGTACAAATATTTAAATATGGAAATTCTGTGCTTAGACGATTATATTAATTGGTATAATGCTAGATTATATTTTAAAACTTTATTTGCATTAAAATCTAATTAAATTGTATCTTTATGTGGCTTGTTATAGAAGTATTATTATAAAGAAAATGCTTTTAAAAATTATTTTTCTTGAAAATACTCTTATAAAACTTCTAAAATCTTAAAGTAATTTATGGTATAATTTTTGTGATTTATGGAATTATACTTTATTTATTAAAATTAATTCTTTTTAAGCATATTTTAATTCTAGAAAAATTATTACTAGATTACTAATATACCCTTGCATGCAAAATCCCTTATAATAGAGACCAAGGATAGGACCGTCATTTTCAACCCCACTAACTCACTTTAACCAAGCAAAGTACTCATCTACCCTTGCATGCAAAATGGCTTAAGCTTGTAGGAAGGGCATAGAGGTCATTTTTCAATTCCACTACCACTTTAACAAATCAAAAACCAAAAACCAAAAACACAAGCTCACTATCTCATTTTGCACACACACTTCACTCTTTCCCCTCTCATTTCTCTTCATTTCGCCGAAGCCACCCCCTCCCCCTCTTCTTTCATTTTTTATTTATTTTCTCAAACACTTTGATCAAGGAGCTAATTCACTCATATTCCCACATTTATACTTGGAAAATTTGGCTAATAAAAGGTATGTTTTATTATGTGTTGATGTGTTCTTGTAGCCAAGATTTAGGCCTTAAATTCTCATGGATTTAAGGACTAAAATCATAAGGGCTTAAAGATATGGACTTGATATGGTCTTGGAGAAGTATTTTTACTTCAACTTTCTAAGTCATAATCTTGTTCATACAATTTGGCAATGATTTATTGAAGAGCCGAATGTATTTGGATTGTTCTTTAGAAATTTCTATGAAAATGATTTTGCATGTTGCTTATAAAACGTTTTTGCTTCTAAAAATGATAAATTATAATGTTTAAACTCTTTAATGCTATGTAGTTTTTTTCAAGTATATTAAGTTTTAAGACTTGCATGTTAGTTATAGCCCTTGCATGATGAAATTAACCCTTGCATGTTGATTTACAAGTGATTTTAGACTAGGAAACCATACTTGATTGCTATGAGCTTTGATACTTGATTTTTATGAGGCGCATGCCACGAATTATGTGTTAAATTGATAGTTTAAATATGTCATGATTAAAAGAGATTTAAATAAGTAGGTATCAAGTGCTTAACCTAAGTGTATAATTCTAATTATGCTTAGAACTTAGAGATATGAAGTTGTCTAGCTAGTTGCCTCTCTTGACCCCTTGATAATTGGTAATAATGATAAATAAAATGAAAATAAACCTTGTGCACTATAGGTCAGTAGGTGTTAGCATTATATTAGGCTTGGTTGTTGTTATGTTCATTGGTTTTGGTGGTTAAGAAAGGAGTTAAGGTGGAAGGGATGCATTAGTCCTATTTGAACATAATTTAGCACTAGAAGTTTAGGTCATTTTAGGTATGCATTGGTGAGGCCTTGTTAGACCCAAGTTTAGTGGAGTTAGGACTTGGTATGTACTTGAGTCCAGAAGCTTTAGATTTAATAAAATCATGCATTTGGTTTGGTGCACAAGAACAAAACAGAGAGGAACTCAGAACAGGGCAGATTTGGTACAAGTCCATATTTGACCCATTATAACCATGTTTTAGGATAGACATTCATTGGTAATTGGTTTATAATAGTATAATGAAGTCTTAGGAATCTTAACAAGTCATTGAAATCAATAATTGAACAATTTAAGTGAGTTTTAAGTTGGTGAAATTAAGGCAGATTGGTAAGCAGGGAATGCAGATTTGTGTCAACTTTTACTTAAGGCCTAGGGAGGCCTGAGTGAGGTTTTTGAGTCATTCCAACTTTGAAAGTTAGTTTAGAGTCTTAGGAACCTCAGAGAGTTGGTTTGGAATTAAGGCCCAAGGTGGAGATACCGTATTTCCACCAAAACACCCGAGAGTCACAATTAGAGTTGCAGGAGTGGATTGTGTTTAAGTGCTTTACGAGTGAGGCCTTCTCAAGTGAAGTTTGGGAGTTACATTATGTCATAAGAGTCTGTAGAAATCATAATTAAGTGAAGGCCTAAGGTAGAAATATATATTTGTTCTGAGGCACACAAGTGGTGCCAAAGCGTGCATCTGGGAAGAGTTTAGAGTATGCATTAGTTTTGTGAGTCATTATGAGTGAGGCCTAAGTGTGCCATACTATTTTTGGGATAAGTTGAGGTATGTAAAAGAAGAGTAATAGTATTAATCATAATTTTTGTGTGTTACTTGGTCATGTGCATAAGAATCTGAAATAGTGTATAGAGTATAAGTATGTACTATTAACTAAATGTTATATTGCCATGATTATGTGTTATGTGATTTCTTTGATGCATATGATGAAAGAGATATGTCATAAGTCCAATCATGTATGAGGATTTAGAAATAACTTTTATGTAATATGTTTTGATTTCATTGATATTAATAAAAGACTTGTTTTGTTTTTTTATTGTGGGCTCCATCTATTTTAAGTGTTTAAATAAGATATACCACAGTTTAGAGTAAAGCTTTTTATGGATTGTGATGAGATCATAATAATGAGACCTAAAAGATGATAACTTTAAACTTAAATAGTTCCTGGTTGTAGGATTACTAACTGGTAATTAATAATCCGCAAAGATCGGTACATACTATGCTTGCTTCATTATGAAGGATGTATGTTCTCATAGACATTTATATGGTGACACTATAGCTAGTATATAGGTGCTTATTATAGAATAAGTTCACTGAACATGACTCACACAGCTGAACAACTGATGGAGTTCACTCACGTGTCAGCAGTTGTTCACATAGTGATAGTTGTACAAGTATCCTTAGACTTGAGGTCATCATAGTCATCTTGTGTACACTGAACTATGCTTTGGTTTAGTTCTTAGTCTCAAGGGACAATTATAAGGGCTCTACTGGGTATAGGAATTTGTACACGAAGATAGTGTATGATAAATAAAGGATCTATCCCTTCCAGTGAAGGAAGCGAATGTTCAATGCTGATCCACTTATGCTAGTTCAGGAATCTCTAGCCAGAGTGAATGAAATTACAAAGGAGTTTCTAATTTACATTAAATAGAACTAAGCATAGTGAATGGGAAAGCAAGTGATTAAATAAGATAGGCTTGAAACAAGTTTCATGCCTTGTATTTAATCATGACATTGCAGGGTAGAAGGAATTGATTGTACGGTAACTACTCACTGAATAGGTTCTTGGTATTCTGAGCAGTGAATTCGTATTATCCGGATAGTCGCGATATGCTGAGAAGTATCCCTCACGATGTAGAATAAATATGATTAATTAATTAATCATATTTAATGAATTAGAGAATTTATATAAATAATGATAAAATAGTTTTATTATTATTTATTTCTACTACCGGCTTAATATTGAACCTACAGGGTCACACCATAAAAGAGAATGATTTAATGGTGGAGGAATTAATTAATAATGGTTGATAATTATTTATTTATGAAATAAATAATTAATTGGCAAATTTAATAATTGATTAAATGAGATTTATTTGATTATAAATTAATTAAGAAAAAGTTCTTAATATTATTAATTAAGAATTTAATTTTTGGAAATTAAATCAAGTGAGAGAATTATTTCTAAAGTGTTTAGAAAAATGATTAATAATTAAAAGGTGTTTTAATTATTAGTGAGAATAATAAAGGGTTAATAATAATAATATTTTATGGGAAAATTTTCAGCTGAAAATTTTGCCTATAAATATACTATTATAAACCCTATTTTTGCCTCAACCTAAAAAATTTACAAAACCCTAATTCTCTCCACCTCGTCCTCCTCCATTACATCGATTTCTTGGTGAATACCGGTGGAGTGCTTCAAACTTGAGGAGCAGCTGCTAAGGATCTCCGCTCGTGGTTCTTGGATCACTTTTAAAGGTTAGAAACGATCCCTCGATTTAAACCATGATCTGTATGTGTATTATATGGATTTTATATCAATAAAAATGTTTTACCATGCTTCCGTGATAGATAAAATCCTACAATGGTATCAGAGCATAGGTTGTATGCATATAGATCTGTGATAAAAATTTCAGAATTTTATGTGCTTGTATGAATTAATTATGATTTTTACAATTTATATCATGGATTAATTATGACTGATTAGAAATTGTTTCTCAGAATTATTTTGACTGTAGATCTGGGTTCTACAAGTGTTGTAGATCGTCTGGGTATTTTTTTCATAATTTTATGATGAATGGATTATTTATTATGAATTTTTGAAGTTGCTTTAATTAAATTCGTAATTAAATAAACATATATATATATAATTTGTTAGTATATATATATGTTAAAGATCTGCTGTGTTTTGTTTATGCTGATGTGATTGGTGAGGCACGGCCTCCAATGGAAAAGAAACGGTGGCACGTTTTTCTGTGCAAAAACAAAGGCGGCGACGACTGTCAGGAAAGAGGGGAGGAGCGCGCGTCTGGCATGCGCGCGTGGGGCACACGCGCTTGTGTGTCACGCGCGGCGTGTGTCAGACACGCGTGGGTCAACGTTCAGCCTTGTGCTGACGTCATCGTCATGCTGACGTCAGCTTAGGTTTTAGGGCGCGTGGAGCGCGTGTGCGCGTGGGGCGCGTGGGCGAAAGTCAGACACGCGCCTGACAGTGCGTGTGCGTGTGACGGCGCGTGGGTTTTCTTCTCTGGGCGCGTGTGGGCGCGTGCTTGGTCAGAATGGGGCGTGCTTGGTGCATTTGGATTCGTCTTTTCGAGACGCATCTAATGGTATATTATATGATATTTTCTGAAATTGTTTCGGACTGTTTATAACTAACAGTAGTGTTTTAAAGCTGTTTTTGACTATTTTAATTGCTTTTAAATGCCTCATGTGATACATAGAGATGTATAATGCTTAGACCAATATGCTACATGATTTAACATGCCTACCTTTACGTTTATTCATGCTTATATATGTGATATATGCTTAGTTTATCATGCGATGATAGATTTAGGTGAACTTAATTAACATAAGGCGTTTGTTAGACAATCTAGTATAGTGAAATTGTTTCATGTCCTTAATTTAAATATTATGAATACGATCATGAGATTCTTGTGTTTATGAAACACGTAATTGAATATGAATTTTCAATATTGAGAGAAAGGATGATTCTTTCAACACCAGATTTCTATCTGTAAGAAACAGTTATTAAGTGACGCCTCTTGACAATGCTCCACCCGATCTGGGAATCATCTGATTATCGATTATTGATTTGAAATATTTAATTTAAAAGGAAGAATCTCTTTATAATATGATTATGATTGTAACGTAATATAATCCCTCTAAAATTAAATAATATCAAGTAGTAATTGGCCAATGACACAAAGGGTTTCTGTCGGTCATAGCCTTCCAACATGATAGAAAGTGGTTCTTATTTTTAAATCATTGTCATTTCGTGCTACATCCGAGGGCTTTGATTTCGAAATAAGAAATACTTGTCTATTACATAGAGATGTGTACATTGAATTAGAATCTAAAGGTCGTTACGTGCTACAGCCGTGGGCCGTTAGAGACTGATTCAATTGTATGAAATATTGGGTTAGACTTGACTTAGAATATTGAGTTTGTCGTGCTACAGCCGTGACTCAATTATTCAAGAGGCTAAAGTTATATTAGGGAATAACATAAGATGTAATTGACAAGAGTTGTCTGCCTATTGAACATCACATGACGTTTCGTGCTACAGCCGAGGTTGTGTGATGGAATGTAGGACCACTATTCCTACTAGCATTATGATTGCTTAATTTTCACTTAGGGGTTGTATAAATTAGATAACTAGTGGGAGCCACTTATGAATAAAGACCCGATTCATATAGTGCTTTGAAATGAAATTGAATATTTGCTAAGTGTTGTTATGTGTTTATCATTTACAGATTTTCTATATTCGTTATGTCTTCTACACTATCACTCCGGAGCATACTAGATGCTCACAAGTTGACTGGTCCTAATTTAGCTGTTTGCTTTCACTGTAACAAGTTGGGGCACTGGAAGAGGAACTGCAAGGTTTACCTTACAGAATTGAAGAAGAAGAAGGGTAGTGAGACTACCGCTTCTGATTCAGGCATGTTCATGATCGAAGTTAATATGTAACTAGGTCAAATTTCTACTTGGGTATTAGATACCCCCTGTGGTTCTCATATTTGCAATTCGTTGCAAGGACTAAAGGGAAGTAGGACTCTTGAAAAAGATGAGGTGATTCTACGTATGGGCAATGGAGCAAGGGTTGCGGTCATATCTGTAGGATCATTTAGTTTACATATGCCTACGGGCAAGACTATTATTTTGAATAATTGTTATTACATTCCCTCTATTGTGAGGAATATTGTTTCTATTCCTATGTTGGATTTGGATGGGTTTTCATTTATTATTAAGAATAATGAATGCTCTATTCTTAGAGATAATGTTCTTTATGGATGTGGTATTTTAAATAATGGTATGTATGTATGTGACGTAGAGCATGATTTACTTTAGATTAAACAAACTAATAAAAGAAAACGAGATGATGAAAATCTGACCTATTTATGGCACTGTAGGCTAGTTCATATTAGTGAAAATAGACTGCGGACATTGCATAAGGAAGGGTTACTTGACCCCTTTGATTTTGAATCATATCATACATGCGAGTCTTGTCTATTGGGTAAAATGACCAAATCTCCATTTAGTGGACATGGAGAGAGGGCTGCAGATTTGCTAGGATTGGTACACACAGATGTATGTGGACCAATGTCTACGCAAGCCATGGATAGATTTTCATACTTCATTAATTTCATAGATGATAAATCTAGATTCGGATATGTGTATTTGATGAAACACAAGTCTGAAGCCTTTGAAAAGTTCAAAGAATATAAACATGAAGTGGAGAAACAAACCAAACATAGTATTATAACTCTTCGATCAGATCGAGGTGGTGAATACTTGAATGGAGAGTTTCTAGATTATCTCAAAGAAAATGGTATAGTCCCCAAGTGGACTCCTCCATATACTCCACAGTTGAATGGGGTATCTGAAAGGAGAAATTGAACTTTGTTAGACATGGTTCGGTCCATGATGAGCTATGTGAATCTTCCAGTATTCCTATGGGGTTATACATTGGAAACCTCGGCATATTTACTGAATAAGGTGCCTTCCAAATTTGTTCCTCAAACTCCATATGAGATATGGAAAGAAAGGAAACCAAGTCTTAAACACGTTAAGATTTGGGGATGTCCAGCTTATGTCAAGAAAGTTGACCTAGATAAGCTGGAATCTCGATCCGTAAAATGTAATTTTGTGGGATATCCTAAAGAGACTTTGGGGTATTACTTTTACACCGATCATCGGGTGTTTGTCTCCAGACATGCTATCTTCTTGGAAAAGCAGTTTATCCTTGAAGGAAACAGTGGGAGCAAAATTGAACTTGATGAAGTTCAAGAAGCACAAACTACAACGGATCAAGTAGAAACACCTGTTCAGACTGAACAACCTTCTGTGGAACAGCCCATTCGTAGGACAGGGAGAGTGTCTCGCCAACCTGAGAGGTATTATGGCCTTGTCATTGAGAATGGAAATGAGTTGTCAATCATTGATGATGACGACCCTGTGACCTATAATGAGGCTATGAGTAGTGTTGACTCAGAGAAATGGCATAGTGCCATGAAATCCGAAATGAAATCTATTTATACCAACCAAGTATAGACTCTGGTTGAGGCGCCTGAAGGTGTTAAGCCTATTGGGTGCAAGTGGGTATACAAAAGAAAGATTAGAGCAGATGGTCAGGTGGAGACCTATAAGGCCAGGCTCGTGGCAAAAGGATTCAAACAAAGGCAAGGGATTGACTTTGATGAAACTTTTTCGCCTGTAGCCCTGTTAAAATCAATTCGGATTTTGCTTGCGATTGCTGCTTACTACGACTATGAGATCTGGCAAATGGACGTGAAAACGACTTTCCTCAATGGGGAACTTGAGGAGGAAGTGTATATGACACAGCCAAAGGGTTTTCTTTCCAAGGGAAATGAACACCTAGTGTGTAAGCTGCTGCGAACCATATATGGTTTAAGGCAGGCTTCTCGTAGATGGAACATCCGTTTTGATGAGACAATCAAAGAGTTTGGTTTTATCAAAAACATAGATGAACCATGTGTCTACAAGAAGGTTAGTGGGAGTGCGGTAACATTTCTTGTATTATATGTAGATGATATACTTCTTATAGGAAATGATATACCGATGCTGTAATCAGTCAAAGTATGGCTATCAAAGAACTTCACCATGAAGGACTTGGGACATTCTCGGTATGAAGATCTATAGAGATAGATCTAGAAGAATGATAGGTCTTACCCAGGGTACAAACATCCAGAAAGTGCTTAAAAGGTTTAGCATGGAAAACTCCAAAAGAGGTCTCATACCGATGAGCCATGGAGTGTCCCTTTCCGAAAAAATGTCTCCTAAGACACCTGAGGAAAGAGAACGTATGAGTAAGATTCCTTATGCTTCAGCAATAGGATCTATCATGTAAGCGATGTTGTGTACAAGGCATGATGTTGCTTATTCAATTAGTGTGACGAGCAGATATCAGTCCAATCCAGGTGAAGACCACTGGAAAGCAGTGAAAAACATCCTTAAGTACTTGCGAAGGATTCAGGACATTTTTCTTATTTTTGGTGGTGAATCTAAGTTAAAAATAGAAGGTTATACTGACTCTAGTTTTCAATCAGAAAGTGATAGCAAATCCATGTCAGGGTATGTGTTTACTCTGAATGGTGGTGCGATTAGTTAGAAGAGTTCCAAACAGTCTACAACAGCTGACTCCACAGCGGAAGCAGAATACATAGCTGCAAGTGAGGCTGCAAAAGAAGCCGTTTGGATGAGGAAATTTGTTTCTGAGTTGGGAGTTGTTCCTAGCATTGAAGAGCCTATTGTGTTGTATTGTTATAACAACGCAGCAATAGCACAAGCCCAAGAACCTAGGTCTCATAAAAATTCCAAACATGTCCTGCGGCGCTTTCATCTGATTAGGGAGATTATTGAAAGAGGAGATGTCAACGTCGAGAGAGTTGACACACATAACAACATAGCAGACCCTTTAACAAAGCCACTTTCTCAAAGTCACTTTGATCGTCATAAAGACAAGATGGGTATTAGATACTAGAGTGATTGGCTTTAGTACAAGTGGGAGATTGAAAGAGATATGTCCTAAGTCCAATCATGTATGAGGATTTAGGAATAACTTTTATGTAATATGTTTTGATTTCATTGATATTAATAAAAGACTTGTTTTGTTTTTTTATTGCGGGCTCCATCTATTTTAAGTGTTTAAATAAGATGTACCACAGTTTAGAGTAAAGCTTTTTATGGATTGTGATGAGATCATAATAATGAGACCTAAAAGATGATAACTCTAAACTTAAATAGTTCCTGGTCGTAGGATTACTAACTGGTAATTAATAATCTGCAAAGATCGGTACATACTATACTTGCTTCATTATGAAGGATGTCTGTTCACATAGACATTTGTGTGGTGACACTATAGCTAGTATGTAGGTGCTTATTATAGAATAAGTTCACTGAACATGACTCACACAGCTAAACAACTGATGGAGTTCACTCACGTATCAGCAGTTGTTCACATAGTAATAGTTGTACAAGTATCCTTAGACTTGAGGTCATCATAGTCATCTTGTGTACACTGAACTATGCTTTGGTTTAGTTCTTAGTCTCAAGGGACAATTATAAGGGCTCTACTGGGTATAGGAATTTGTATATGAAGATAGTGTATGATCAATAAAGGATCTACCCCTTCCAGTGAAGGAAGAGAATGTTCAATGTTGATCCAGTTATGCTAGTTCAGGAATCTCTAGCCAGAGTGAATAAAATTAGAAAGGAGTTTCTAATTTACATTAAATAGAACTAAGCATAGTGAATAGGAAAGCAAGTGATTAAATAAGATAGGCTTGACACAAGTTCCATGCCTTGTATTTAATCGTGACATTGCAGGGTAGAAGGAATTGATTGTACGGTAACTACTCACTGAATAGGTTCTTGGTATTCTAAGCAGTGAATTCGTATTATCCGGATAGTCGCGATATGCTGAGAAGTATCCCTCACGATGTAGAATAAATATGATTAATTAATTAATCATATTTAATGAATTAGATAATGTATATAAATAATGTTAAAATAGTTTTATTATTATTTATTTCTACTACCGGCTTAATATTGAACCTACAGGGTCACACCATAAAAGAGAATGATTTAATGGTGGAGGAATTAATTAATAATGGCTGATAATTATTTATTTATGAAATAAATAATTAATTGACAAATTTAATAATTGATTAAATAAGATTTAGTTGATTATAAATTAATTAAGAAAAAGTTCTTAATATTATTAATTAAGAATTTAATTTTTGAAAATTAAATCAAGTAAGAGAATTATTTCTAAAGTGTTTAGAAAAAGGATTAATAATTAAAAGGTGTTTTAATTATTAGTGAGAATAATAAAGGGTTAATAATAATATTATTTTATGGGAAAATTTTCAGCTGAAAATTTTGCCTATAAATATACTATTATAAACCCTATTTTTGCCTCAACCTAAAAAAATTTACAAAACCCTAATTCTCTCCACCTGCTCCTCCTCCATTACATCGATTTCTTGGTGGATACCGGTGGAGTGCTTCACACTTGAGGAGCAGCTGCTAAGGATCTCCACTCGTGGTTCTTGGATCGCTTTTAAAGGTTAGAAACGATCCCTCGATTTAAATCATGATCTGTATGCGTATTATATGGATTTTATATCAATAAAAATGTTTTACCATGCTTCCGTGATAGATAAAATCCTACATATGATACTTGTATCTAAATAAGCCTGCATATATACATGTGTATATATATATATTTGCATATATAATTATACGCGGAGAGGTAGTTAGCAAGTGTTATTGATAAGCGTACCATTATTGTAGGTTCAAGTAGGAGGTCAAGAAAGGAGCACATAGACGATTCCATTCAAGTACTCAGTAAGTGTAGTTCAAGCAACTGAACTCTCAACTTATCTTTATAATTCCATTTCTTGTAATTGAATACGCTGTGAATGTTTGACTATCATTTAATAATATTGATTAGTCCCTGACATCACTCAATGATTGGATCTTGAACTTAGTTAATCACTTCCATACTTGAATTGACCCCCTTTTCATCACATATTACCTCGTATCCCTGTGAATACCCTACAAATAGTTCCTTAATAAATATCCAGTGAAACCTAAAACCCTCATACATTAGATTCATTTCCTTTGGAAACCCAAACACTAAATCATCCTCTCATTTGATCTTTGTCAATACCAACCCTTGTTATATTGTCCTTGATCAAGAACCCTTTTAATTTGAAATAAGTTATTAAAAAGGAATTGAATGATATGATGAGACTAAGGCGCTAGTCACTGTTATAGTTTTAAAACCTCAGTAGCGGGGAGCCTGATGGTTTTATATGGCCAATGTGTGCCGAGGATCCTCAATAGTAGTGAATCACTTGTTATGTGGTTTGGAGTTTTGATGTGGGCTGATCACCCTTCATTGCTCATAGCGCTGTATGATTTAAATTCCATTCACTTATTAAAATCTTGAACTTTTACTTGAAATTTCATATTATTGATTTACCTTCTATTATTTTTTTATTGAAGCATATGATGAACTGTTGTACCCTATTAATTACTTGCTGAGCATTTTGCTCATTAATATTATTATTGATGGTATCCCTTCAGTAAAACCCGAAGATGGTTCGTCTCAAGCAAACGGTGCGTAAGACTTCTGGGGACTCGGGGTATGCCTACTGTCAGATGTTGTAGCAGGTAGGGAACTAGTAGTTCCCTAAGGGTTGTAAACCTTGGGTTTAAAACTTGTGTAGTAATTTGGCTTTAGATATTTTTGGTCTGTAATAATTAAGATGCTAGATGTTGTTAAAATTCATTCTTGTGGATTCGGGGATTGTGGTTAAGGGTTGTAGCTCTAATATTCTATCTTTTGTAGTTCATACTATTTAATCTATATTATGCATATTTCTGCTAGTTAGCATTGTGGGATCCATCACATCCGAAACCTGATCCGACCAAGGCTTTGAAGCCTAAAGGTGGTGTTCCAAAGGTTGCTGATTGTCACTATTACAAGAAACCAGGTCATTGGAAGAGGAACTGTCATGCTTATTTGGAGGATCTGAAGAAGAACAAGGTTGTTGTTACTGCTTCTGATTCAGGTATTTATGTTATAGAAGTCAATTTGTCTACTTCTACATCTTGGCTATTAGATACTGGATGTGGTTCTCACATTTGTATAAATGTGCAGGAACTGCAGGGAAGTAGGACATTGGCGAAGGGAGAAGTCGACCTATGAGTTGTCAATGGAGCAAAGGTTGTTGCTTTAGCTGTAGGGACTTATCGTTTATCGTTGCCCACTGGGCTTATTTTAGAACTAGATAACTGCTTTTACGTGCCTGCGATTTGCAGAAACATTATTTCCGTTTCTTGTTTGGACAAGAAAGGTTTTTCGTTTTTGATTCAGAATAATAGTTGTTCCTTTTCATTCAATGATGTTACCTACGGGATTGCACGTTTGTTTAATGGTTTATATGTTCTTGATATGGATACTCTTGTCTATAACATAAATAATGGTAATAAACATATTAAGATGAAAGACTCAAATCAAACATACCTTTGATATTGTCATTTATGTCACATAAATGAGAAACGCATTTCTAAATTACATAAAGATGGTTACTTGGATAAGTTTGATTTTGAATCGTACGAAGAATGCAAATCTTGTCTCATTGGCAAAATGGCTAAAGCTCCTTTTACCGGACAAGGTGAAAGGGCCACCGAACGATTAGGAATTATACATAGTGATGTATGTGGTCCAATGCGTACGATGGCAAGAGGTGGCTTTTACTACTTTATTACTTTTACTGATGATTTCAGTAGATATGGATATGTGTATCTTTTGAAGAACAAATCCAATTCTTTTGAAAAGTTCAAAGAATACAAGGCTGAAGTGGAAAAGCAAATAGGGAAAAGTATAAAAGTTTTACGATCAGATCGTGGATGAGAATACTTAAGCCTCGAGTTTAAAGGTTTCTTGAAGGAGTGTGGTATCGTATCACAACTTACTCCTCCTGGAACGCCTCAATAGAATGGAGTTTCTGAGAGGAGAAATTGTACCTTGTTGGATATGGTGTGATCGATGATGAGTCTAGCAGATCTTCCAATAAGTTTCCAGGGTTATGCTCTAGAAATGGCTGTATATACACTAAACCGAGTTCCAACTAAATCGGTTCAAAAGACTCCATATGAGATGTGGACTGAGAAACGTTACATCATGTCTTTTATGAAAGTATGGGGATGTGAAACATTTGTGAAACACTTGGTGTCTGACAAGTTGGGACGAAAATCAGATAAATGTTATTTTGTGGAATATCCTGAAGAAACTAAAGGGTATAGTTTTTATAATCCTACCGAGAACAAAGTGTTTGTTGCTCGTATCACTGTATTTCTTGAAACAGAGTTACTTTTAAAGAAAATTAGTGGGGGGACTATAGATCTCGATGAAGATCAAGTTGTATAAAATAATATTGAACCAGAGTTGGAAAATGGGTAGGAAGTACATCAAGATGTTCCTGCTCCGGAAACACAGGTGTTCATAGATCTAGTAGGTCTCGTCATGAGCCAGAGATATATTATGGATTTCTCTTGACTCAAGATGATGATTTAATGCTCATAGATAATGATGAGCCTCTTACCTACCAAGATGCTATATATGGACAGTCCAGACTCCGAGAGATGGCTAGAGGCCATAAAATCCGAAATGGAATCCATGTATCAAAATAAAGTATGAACTTTAGTTGGTCCACCTGAAGGGGTAAAACCTATAGGATACAAGTGGGTTTTCAAGAAGAAAACTGACATGGATGGTAAAGTACAGACCTATAAAGCGCGACTGTGGCAAAAGGTTTCAATCAAGTTCATGGTATAGACTATGATGAGACCTTTTCACCAGTTGCTATGGTCAAGTCCATCAGGATTTTGCTAGCAATAGGTGTTTACTACGATTATGAGATTTGGCAAATGGATGTCAAAACCGCTTTCTTAAATAGGAGCCTTGAAGAGGATGTATACATGATACAACCTAAGGGTTTTGTCGATCCCAAGTTTGCTAAGATGGTCTGTAAGTTACTTCGATCTATTTATGGATTGAAGCAAGGCTCAAGGAGATGGAATCGTCATTTTGATGAAACAATCAAAGAATTTGGCTTTATTCAAAATAAAGATGAACCAAGAAGGTTAGTGAGAGCCATATGGCATTTCTAGTACTAATGTAGATGACATATTACTAATAGGGAATGACATACCTTCTCTATAGGCTGTTAAGACTTGGTTGGGAAATAGTTTCTCGATGAAGGACTTAGGTGATGCTACCTATATATTAGGGATCAAGATCTATAGAGATAGGTCAAGGAAATTAATCGGCCTAAGTCAGAGTACATACATTGATAAAGTATTGCATCGTTTCGGGATGCAAGAGGAAAAAAGAGGATATGTCCCAATGTCTCATGAGATATTGATCTCAAAAGACAACTGCCCTAAATCATTAAATGATAAGGGCCGTATGAGCAAAGTTCCATATGCTTCGGCAATTGGATCTATAATGTATGCGATGATATGTACTCGTCTTGACATTTCGTATGCCTTGAGCATGACGAGCAGATACCAGTCTAATCCTGGTGAGGGTCACTGGACAGCTATCAAGAATATTCTTAAGTACTTGAAAAGGACTAAAGATTCATTCTTGGTGTATGGAGGAGATGAGAAGCTGGTTGTAATGGGTTACACTGACGCCAGTTTTCAGACAGACAGAGACCATTCAGTATCTCAGTCAGGTTTTGTGTTTTGCCTTAATGGAGATGCTATAAGCTGGAAGAGTTCAAAGCAAGAGACATTAGCTGATTCTATAATGGAAGCTGAGTATATTGCTTCCAGTAAAGCAGCTAAAGAGGCTGTTTGGATACGGAAATTCATAACGGGACTTGGTGTGGTTCCATCGATCACAGATCCAGTTGATCTTTACTGTGATAATAATGGAGCCATCACGCAGGATAAAGAACCAAGGTCCCATTCCCGGGCAAAGCATATACTTTGGAGATATCACCTCCTTCGAGAGATTAATGAAAGAGGAGATATACATATATATAAAGTGCATACTGATGATAATGTTGCATACCCACTGACTAAGGCTTTGTCGCAGCAAAAGCACGAAGGTCATACTAGTTCCATGAGTATTAGATACATGGGTGATTGGCTCTAGTGCAAGTAGGAGATTGTTAGTGTTTGTGCCCTATAGACAATATTATCATGTTTATATTATGAAACATTTGGATTATTAATTATGATTATATGGATTATTCTTTAGTAATTTTTTATATCTTTATTTTCTGCGATAAGATGTTAGATTAATAAATATCCTTGGAATATGATATGTAAATCTATATCTCTAAGTAAGTGACTTAGAAATGAGATTATGAGAATAGTATTGATATTCCTAAAGGTCCCTAGTCAAGTATTATTGTTAAGGGACGATAATAAATATATTAAGAGTAGTGTGTTTGTTGGCTGATGATCACATCTCATTGATCATAGGTATAGTGATACTAAAGTCAAAACACAGGCACATGTATTAAATACATGGTGCTGGATTGACCCGTTATGAGATACTATATGTTTATAGTGGCATAAGTTAATCTCACAGTGATAATGATGTATTGGTCCTTTGACCTGAAATCAATATATTTTTATACGAGAATTAATATACTTTGATACTACTGAAAGTTATCCTTGACCGGGTAATAATAAAAGTAGACATTGGGTACATTATGAATCATATGAGAAATATGAATGATCTAGATGAGATTTAGCCCTCCTTTATTAAAGGAGTGATATTATTGGCCTCTTGATTGAGTAAGACTCTAAAATGCATGGTCGTGCTCAAATACTGATTTGTTTAATAGTTTACTCATTGATCAAGGAAAGAAGGATTGAATGTTAACAGAGGATGACACAATGCATGCCTCGAGTTTGATCTATAATATAAGGCTAAAAGGATTATATTACATTGTACACTATTCACAAAAGGTTTAATTGATCACCGATTTAATTATTATT
Organism: Apium graveolens; assembly: GCF_009905375.1. Lineage (NCBI taxonomy): Eukaryota > Viridiplantae > Streptophyta > Magnoliopsida > Apiales > Apiaceae > Apium > Apium graveolens. The sequence continues at coordinate 123,545,538 of NC_133649.1, read as the reverse complement.
AATTGGGTAACAATGATGTATTACTAGATGCCGCTCATTGTTTATAATTTTAAATTAGATTTAAAATTGTTTCCAACGTAATAATAACCTAAAGGGTCGCACAAAGAATGATTGGAGGATTAGTTAATTTAAATTCGGATTTAAATTAAATGTAAGTAATTTGAATTATTTGTTATTAATTAAGTGTGACTTAATTAATTAAATAAATAGGAAATTCGAATTTAATATTAAATCTGAAATTAAGTTATTGGATGATTAAGTGAGACTTAATAATACAATAATTAGAATTTCGAATTTAATAATAATAATAACTCTAAAATTCAGTTTAGGGTTGGAGGCCCATTAGCTCTTGCCTATATAATATCTTTTTCTAATAGAATAGGGTCACACACATTTTATTTGATAAAACATAAACCCTAGCATCTTGAAGAGAGATATAGAGAGCAAGAAGGCGGCCTCAAGAACGTGCTGGAACACACCCATCCTCCGGGCGATCATTCATGTGGATACCTTCAGGGTGTAGATCGTTCCAGCGATGGGCTACATGGTGATCATTCAAGACCTCCATCTTTCCATTAACGTAAAGCTTCTTAAGGTAAACATACTGAACTATAAATTAAATATTGTTTTTCGCATGGATCTTGCGGAGGGTTTCGATTTTTAAGATTTAAATTTACATTTTTCGTTGCATTTATGTGCTGAAAACCCTTCAAAAACATCAAGTTTCAACTCTACAAGCCTCTAATGAGTCACTCACAGCTCAGGTTCAAGCTCTCACCTCTCTAGTGCGGAGTCAACAAAATGACATCAGAACCTGGTAGACTCCCACAAACATCTTCAAAAACAAAAATTAGTTCATTTGGGAGCTATCATGTGTGCCTTGAATGTTCCCTTACCTGCTCTTTCTGAAGCTATGAGGCCAGAAATTCCCAATCCACTACTTCTTCCTGCCAACAAGACTAACGCAGAGATAGAAGCTAGGATTCAACAGTCCGAGGAAGCTGGTAAATCTACACAATTTTAAGAGGCTGAAAAAACTACTACTCACTTCGGTAAAAGTTCTATGCCATTAAAAATCTCTCAAAGTGTCAGTAAAGACAGGCTCCAGAAAGCTGCAGAAGGACCCTGTCAAGATAAGAAGTTCAATGAGCTACTGGAAGTTTTAAGAGTCTCTCTAGTTAATAACTACATTACCTACAAGAGAGCTTTGGCTAACAACATCCATTTCTTGAGAGTGGTAATAGTGAAAGTTGACAACTTTTTGGAAAAAAGAATAGTAGCCAATGTCAATGACTGTGGCTTGGACAGATGTCTCTAGGTGTCTCTCTCAAATCTATGAAGAATGAGAGCATTTGAGATGGATGTGATAATTGACCGAGTTAATCCGGTAATTTCAGAGGATACCCAACTGCTCAGAGAACTCAAGAAAGCTCAGATAGCTGCATTTCCTGAAGCCTATCTTCATCCAAGAAAGAGGGTGGCCTACATCTGTTTACAAACTAAAAAGTGCAAGTTCTTGACAGTTCCAAAGAATTGTGTAAGAGGAAATGTGAGTTTGATAATGACCCTTGAAACTGATCTTAAGTCCAAGAAGAACAGAAAAATTGAAGATGAGGAGATGATCGGAATCTTGGGAAGATATCATCAAAATACTGATACCATGTTGCCAAACTCACAAATCAACTTAAAAGATGACAAGGATGATGATGAGCAGAAGCATGATGAGCAAAAACATTCTGGCTCAAATCCAAGTCATTCTTCTAAAGCAACTGGTAGCAAAGTAGAAAAAAGGAAGCAGGATGAGAAGAAGAAAGGAGGCTGAGTGACAAACTAGATTCTTGACCCCGTATTTGGGGGCGTTACAACCGTGTTATGTATTGTCTAGCACAAGTATTGTAATTTGATGATTTATAAACCAAGTAGCAGCAATGTATTCTCTAAGAAATAAGAACATATAGTTTTTAATAAAGCTTAGTCGAGAGCAGTATCTATTAGAAAAATACTATAAAAAGCAGTTGTGAATTCTTGTAATTTCACAGATTATTTCTGAAAGAGATATGTCCTAAGTCCAATCATGTATAAGGATTTAGGAATAACTTTTTATGTAATCTGTTTTGATTTCATTGATATTAATAAAAGACTTGTTTTGTTTTTATTACGGGCTCTATCTATTTAAGTGTTTGTGTGGTGACACTATAGCTAGTATGTAGGTGCTTTTTATAGAATAAGTTCACTGAACATGACTCGCACAGCTGAACAACTGATGGAGTTCACTCACGTGTCAGCAGTTGTTCACATAGTGATAGTTGTACAAGTATCCTTAGACTTGAGGTCATCATAGTCATCTTGTGTACACTGAACTATGCTTTGGTTTAGTTCTTAGTCTCCAGGGACAATTATTAGGGCTCTACTGGGTATAGGAATTTGTACACGAAGATAGTGTATGATCAATAAAGGATCTACCCCTTCCAGTGAAGGAAGAGAATGTTCAAAGCTGATCCACTTATGCTAGTTCAGGAATCTCTGGCCAGAGTGAATGAAATTAGAAAGGAGTTTCTAATATACATAGAACTGAGCATAGTGAATGGGAAAGCAAATGATTAAATTAGATAGGCTTGACACAAGATCCATGCCTTGTATTTAATCAGGACATTGGAGGGTAGAAGGAGTTAATTGTACGGTAACTATTCACTGAATAGGTTCTTGGTATTCTAAGCAGTGAATTCATATTATCCGGATAGTCGCGATATGTTGAGAAGCATCACTCACGATGTAGAATAAATATAATTAATCAGTTAATTATATTTAGTGAATTTTAGTATTCATGTAAATAATTAATAAAAGTTTATTATTATTTATTTCTACTACCGGCATAATATTGAACCTACAGGGTCACACCATAAAAGAATATTTTCTTTGATGAAAAAATGAGAGAGAGAATTATTTTCTAAATAGTTAAGAAAAGAAATAATGATTAAAATAGTTTTAATTATTATTAAAGCATTTTATAAAGATAAAATGTGGGGGTTAATATATATAAAGATATATTATAAAACCCTAGGAGAGCCCTATAAATAGAATGAGATGGATGGCTCATTCTAATTGACACACAATTTTGGTTTTGTAAAAACCCTAGTCTCCATCTTCTTCCTCTCTCTCTCTCTCCCAAAAACTCCATTTTATAAAAGCTCGGTTTTATAAAAGGTTCATCGAAGAGGATCGTTCTTGGTGGATACCGGTAGAGTGCTTCACATACTGAGGAGCAACTGCTAGCACTCCAATTTTATAAAGCTTCGATTCACGAGGTATGGTTACGATTCCTCAATTTTTCCCATTTATATATTTTTCTATATGTGCGGTATATGTTTTTTTACGGATTAAATGTTATTTCACGCTTCCGCTCATCCGTAAATTTCATCAATGGCATCAGAGCTAGGTTCTGCATATAGAGATTCATATAAAAAAATTTAGATTTTTTTTATGCATGTATGGATTTATTATGATTTTGCAAGTTTATTTAGATTTAATTATGAATTAATTTGAAATAATTTTTGCATGAGATTTTGACTACTGATCTGGGTTCTACAAGTGTTGTAGATTGTCTAGGTATTTTTTTCATAATTTTGTGATGTGTAGATTATTTGTTATGAATTTTTTTAAAATTATTTTAATTAAAAATTCATGAAATAATTATGCATGTGAATAATTATGATTAAAATTTGGACAAGGACCATGGCTGATTTGATAATTTTCTGCTACTGCCTGATTTAAGAAATCGTATTATTTTGTTTTTTATTAATTTATTAATTAAATGTTAATTAATTTATTAATAATAAAATTAAAATAATAAATTAATAAAGAGTTATTAAGGAAGGGAGTAAAAGGAAAGGGGGTTACATTTTTTTTTGTAACGGCAGACAAATAGCAACGGCAGGAAGAAGAAACAAACGAAAAAAAAAACTGCTGCGGCTGTGCCAGGCGCGTGCGCTGCACGCGAGGGAGGAGTCTGTTGCGTATTCCGTGAATGCGTTACACACTGTTGCGCATTTACGGAATGCGTTACACGCGTAAATGGCTCAACAGTGTTGTAACGCATTACGTACATGCGTTACAGCCCATCTGTCTTTTTAAAATTTGTTTTTTGGGAGTTTCGTAACTCCGTTTTGGGCGTGTAATATATCGTTGGATTCGTTTTTCCGAGACGGATCTAATGGAGTGGTCAAATATTTTTTATATAAAAGTTTTGAACTGTTTATATTCCCGAAAGTGTTTTAAAGCATGTTTTAATTGTTTTAATTGCTTTTAAATGCTATAATAAATCCATACATCATTATATCAGTGTGTGACATGATATTACTTGCATACTTTCTTGTTTATTTATTTTTATATATGAGATATATGCCTGTGTTTACCATACGGTGATAGATTTAGGTGAACTTAAATCAAAATAAGGCATGCTCTAGAAAATCTAGAATATGAATCGTTTTCTTGCCTTGACAATAATATTATGAATACAATCATGAGATTCTTGTGTTTATGAAACACGTAATTGAATATGAATTTTCAATATGAGAGAAAGGATGATTCTGTCAACAACAGATTTCTATCTGTAAGAAAGGGTTATTAAGTGACGCCTCTTGACAATGCTCCACCTGATCTGGGAATCATCTGATTATTGATTATTGATTTGAAATATTTAATTTAAAAGGAAGAATCTTTTTATAATATGATTATGATTGTAACGTAATATAATCCCTCTAAAATTAAATAATACCAAGTAGTAATTGGCCAATGATACAACGGGCTTGTGTCGGTCATAGCCTTCCAATATGATAGAAAGTAGTTCTTATTTTTAAATCATTGTCGGTTCGTGCTACAGCCGAGGGCTTTGATTTCGAAATAAGAAATACTTGTCTATTACATAGAGATATGTACATTGAATTAGAATCTAAAGGTCGGTACGTTCCACAGCCGTGGGCCGTTGGAGACTGATTCAATTGTACGGAATGTTGGGTTAGACTTGACTTAGAATATTGAGTTTGTCGTGCCACAGCCGTGACTAAGTTTGATTAGGGAATAACATAAGATGTAATTGACAAGAGTTGTCTGCTTATTGAACATTACATGGCGGTTCGTGCCACAGCCGAGATTGTGTGATGGAATGTAGGATCCCTATTCCCACTAGCATTATGAATGCTTAATTTTTCACTTAGGGGGTTGAATAAATTAGATAAACTAGTGGGAGCCACTTATGAATAAAGACCCGATTCATATAGTGTTTTGAAATGAAATTGAATATTTGCTAAGTGTTGTTATGTGTTTATCATTTACAGATTTACTATATTATGTCTTTTGCACTATCACTCAGGAGCATACTAGATGCTCACAAGTTGACTGATCCTAATTTAGCTGTATGCTTTCACTATAACAAGTTAGGGCACTGGAAGAGAAACTGCAAGGTTTACCTTGCAGAATTGAAGAAGAGGAAGGGTAGTAAGACTACCGCTTCTGATTCAGGCATGTTCATGATCGAAGTTAATATGTCACTAGGTCAAATTTCTACTTGGGTATTAGATACCGCCTGTGGTTCTCATATTTGTAATTCGTTGCAAGGACTAAAGGGAAGTAGGAATCTTGAAAAAAATGAGGTGATTCTACGTATGGGCAATGGAGCAAGGGTTGCGGCCATATCTGTAGGATCATTTAGTTTACATATGCCTACGGGCAAGACTATTATTTTGAATAATTGTTATTACGTTCCCTCTATTGTAAGGAATATTGTTTCTATCCCTATGTTGGATTTGGATGGTTTTTCATTTATTATTAAGAATAATGAATGTTCTATCCTTAGAGATAATATTCTTTATGGACGTGGAATTTTAAATAATGGTCTGTATGTATGTGACGTAGAGCATGATTTACTTCAGATTGAACAAACTAATAAAAGAAAACGAGATGATGAAAATCTGACCTATTTATGGCACTGTAGGCTAGGTCATATTAGTGAAAATAGACTTCGGACATTGCATAAGGAAGGGTTACTAGACCCCTTTGATTTTGAATCATATCCTACATGCGAGTCTTCTCTATAGGGTAAAATGACCAAATCTCCATTTAGTGGACATGGAGAGAGGGCTGCAGATTTGCTAGAATTGGTACACACAGATGTATGTGGACCAATGTCTACGCAAGCCATGGGTGGATTTTGGTACTTCATTACTTTCATAGATGATAGATCTAGATTCGGATATGTGTATTTGATGAAACACAAGTCTGAAGCGTTTGAAAAGTTCAAGGAGTATAAGTATGAAGTGGATAAACAAACCAAACACAGTATTATAACTCTTCGATCAGATCGAGGTGGTGAATACTTGAATGGAGAATTTCTAGATTATCTCAAAGAAAATGGTATAGTCTCCCAGTGGACTCCTCCATATACTCCACAGTTGAATGGGGTATCTGAAAGGAGAAATCGAACTCTGTTAGACATGGTTCGGTCCATGATGAGCTATGCGAATCTTCTAGTATTCCTATGGGGTTACGCATTGGAAACCTCAGCATATTTACTGAATAAGGTGCCTTCCAAATCTGTTCCACAAACTTCATATGAGATATGGAAAGAAAGGAAACCGAGTCTTAAACACGTTAAGATTTGGGGATGTCCAACTTATGTCAAGAAAGTTGACCCAGATAAGCTGGAATCTCGATCCGTAAAATATAGTTTTGTGGGATATCCTAAAGAGACTTTAGGGTATTACTTTTACACCGATCATCGGGTGTTTGTCTCCAGACATGCTACCTTCTTGGAAAAGGAGTTTATCCTTGAAGGAAACGTTGGGAGCAAAATTGAACTTGATGAAGTTCAAGAAGCACAAAGTACTACGGTTCAAGTGGAAACACCTGTTCAGACTGAACAACCTTCTGTGGAACAGCCCATTCGTAGGTCAGAGAGAGTGTCTCGCCAACCTGAGAGGTATTATGGCCTTGTCATTGAGAATGACAATGAGTTGTCAATCATTGATGAAGACGACCCTAAGACCTATAATGAGGCTATGAGTAGTGTTGACTCAGAGAAATGGCAAAGTGCCATGAAATCCGAAATGGAATCTATGTATACCAACCAAGTATGGACTCTGGTTGAAGCGCCTGAAGGTGTTAAGCCTATTGGGTGCAAGTGGGTATATAAGAGAAAGATTGGAGCAGATGGCCAGGTGGAGACCTATAAGGCTAGGCTAGTGGCAAAAGGATTTAATCAAAGACAAGGTATTGACTTTGATGAAACCTATTCGCCTGTAGCCCTGTTAAAATCCATTCGGATTTTGCTTGCGATTGCTGCTTACTACGACTATGAGATCTGGCAAATGGACGTGAAAACGGCCTTCCTCAATGGGGAACTTGAGGAGGAAGTGTATATGACACAGCCGGAAGGTTTTCTTTCCAAGGGAAATGAACACCTAGTATGTAAGCTGCTGCGAACCATATATGGTTTAAGGAAAGCTTCTCGTAGATGGAACACCTGTTTTGATGAGACAATCAAAGAGTTTGATTTTATCAAAAACATAGTACATACATCCAGAAAGTGCTTAAAAGGTTTAGCATGGAAAACTCCAAAAGAGGTCTCATACCGATGAGTCATGGAGTGTCCCTTTCTGAAAAAATGTCTCCTAAGACACCTGAGGAAAGAGAGCGTATGAGTAAGATTCCTTATGCTTCAGCAATAGGATCTATCATGTACGCGATGTTGTGTACAAGCCTGATGTTGCTTATTCAATAAGTGTGACGAGCAGATATCAGTCCAATCCAGGTGAAGACCACTAGAAAGCAGTGAAAAACATCCTTAAGTACTTGCGAAGGACTCGGGACATTTTTCTTGTTTTTAGCGGTGAATCTGATCTGAAAATAGAGGGTTATACTGACTCTAGTTTTCAATCAGGAAGTGATAGCAAATCCATGTCAGGGTACGTGTTTACTCTAAACGGTGGTGCGATAAGTTGGAAGAGTTCCAAACAGTCGACAACGGCTGACTCCACAGCGTAACCAGAATATATAGCTGCAAGTGAGGCTGCAAAAGAAGCTGTTTGGATGAGGAAATTTGTTTCTGAGTTGGGAGTTGTTCCTAGCGTTGAAGAGCCTATTGTGTTATATTGTGATAACAACGCAGCAATAGTACAAGCCAAGGAACCTAGGTCTCATAAAAATTGCAAACATGTCGTGCGGCGCTTTCATCTGATTAGGGAGATTGTTGAAAGAGGAGATGTCAACGTCGAGAGAGTTGACACACATAACAACGTAGCAGACCCACTCACAAAGCCACTTTCTCAGAGTCACTTTGATCGTCATAAAGACAGGATGGGTATTAGATACCAAAGTGATTGGCTTTAGTACAAGTGGGAGATTGAAAGAGATATGTCCTAAGTCCAATCATGTATGAGGATTTAGGAATAACTTTTTATGTAATCTGTTTTGATTTCATTGATATTAATAAAAGACTTGTTTTGTTTTTATTACGGACTCTATCTATTTAAGTGTTTGTGTGGTGACACTATAGCTAGTATGTAGGTGCTTATTATAGAATAAGTTCACTGAACATGACTCGCACAGCTGAACAACTGATGGAGTTCACTCACGTGTCAGCAGTTGTTCACATAGTGATAGTTGTACAAGTATCCTTAGACTTGAGGTCATCATAGTCATCTTGTGTACACTGAACTATGCTTTGGTTTAGTTCTTAGTCTCCAGGGACAATTATTAGGGCTCTACTGGGTATAGGAATTTGTACACGAAGATAGTGTATGATCAATAAAGGATCTACCCCTTCCAGTGAAGGAAGAGAATGTTCAAAGCTGATCCACTTATGCTAGTTCAGGAATCTCTGGCCAGAGTGAATGAAATTAGAAAGGAGTTTCTAATATACATAGAACTGAGCATAGTGAATGGGAAAGCAAATGATTAAATTAGATAGGCTTGACACAAGATCCATGCCTTGTATTTAATCAGGACATTGGAGGGTAGAAGGAGTTAATTGTACAGTAACTATTCACTGAATAGGTTCTTGGTATTCTAGGCAGTGAATTCATATTATCCGGATAGTCGCGATATGTTGAGAAGCATCACTCACGATGTAGAATAAATATAATTAATCAGTTAATGATATTTAGTGAATTTTAGTATTCATGTAAATAATTAATAAAAGTTTATTATTATTTATTTCTACTACCGGCATAATATTGAACCTACTTGGTCACACCATAAAAGAATATTTTCTTTGATAAAAAATGAGAGAGAGAATTATTTTCTAAATAGTTAATAAAAGAAATAATGATTAAAATAGTTTTAATTATTATTAAAGCATTTTATGAAGATAAAATGTGGGGGTTAATATATATAAAGACATATTATAAAACCCTAGGAGAGCCCTATAAATAGAATGAGATGGATGGCTCATTCTAATTGACACACAATTTTGGTTTTGTAAAAACCCTAGCCTCCATCTTCTTCCTCTCTCTCTCTCTCCCCCAAAAACTCCATTTTATAAAAGCTCGGTTTTATAAAAGGTTCATCGAAGAGGATCGTTCTTGGTGGATACTGGTAGAGTGCTTCACACATTGAGGAGCAATTGTTAGCACTCCAATTTCATAAAGCTTCGATTCACGAGGTATGGTTACGATTCCTCAGTTTTTCCCATTTATACTGTAATAACCCTAAATTTTGGAATTTTTGAAACCCTTATGAATAGTGCTTTTTGCCGATTATGCTAAATAAGAAAACTTTTCATGCCACACTATGTAGGGGTTCTTTTATTGTTATTCTGAGATCGTATTAGTACTCTATATGATAAATAAGTGTATGTAAAGATCGTCAGAATCCAAATCTGAACACTTTGATTTTTCCCGAAAATCCACCAGATACCGAAAGAATTGAGTATAAGGTAACATGATTAAAAGGATTTAAATTCAAGGATTATAAGAGAGGATCATAAAAGGAATATAATGTATTGAGAAAGGTTAAGGGAACCCAAGTAATAAGATCCCGAGTATGATCTCTCAAACGATAAACGAGAACGAAAGTTAAGCGAACCGTAGAACAGATCAGCGGTCATTAGCCAAGTAATTAGGGGTTAATCAAAGAGGTTAGTGGGTGATGATGTCATCATACCAATAAGAAGGAAACAAGTGTAAAAGGATGACATAATCAAGATGACCTAAGCATGACCTAGTAGATATTTTGAATTGGTGGAATATTAGCCAAGTGTTTTTAACCATGGTAAATTCTAAATATGGTTAATTAAAATAAAAGAGAAGCAACCAAGTAATTCACCACAGAATTAGTCAAAGGGCAAAACAAGAAGCATTTCACTTTCTCCCCCTTGAAAGCTTGCTCTCGGCCAAAACCAGAGTAGCAACTTCAAACTGCCATATCTCCTTCAATACTTACTCAAATGATGTGTTCTATAGCTCGTTGGAAAGGTATTGAGATGGCCTACAACTCTTGTTCACAAGTCTATTCCAAATAAGTAAAGTAAGATCCTCATATTTACAGTTCTTTCAATCTGACTTTTAGAAACTTCAAAACCTATCTTTGTGTTCTTGATTTCTTTGGAAAGATCAAGCTTGTAGGAGCCTCCCTAAGGTTTCCTAGCAACTTAACACCTCCCAAGGAAGGTATAAACTTCAAACCCTAGCTTTGATTTTATGATTCCATTAAGTTTTATTGAAGCATTGTTAGTATTAAGACTTGATCTTTGATTATAAGTAGTTTTGGTGGATTTGTATTGGATTTGAATATTGGGTCTTTGATTGGTTGGATAAATTGGTAAAATTTGGAGTTGGAGACTGGGTTGTATTATGATGGTTGAATATTTTTTTGTTGGTGGTTGTGAGTGAATTGATGAGAATTTAGAGTGATAATTAAATTGGAAATCGTGTAAACATAACCGTCATAATGCCCGATTTTCCTTAACTGTTCTGTTCTGAACTTTAGGACCCGTGAACTCACTGTAAGATTATAACCTTTTCCATGTTTAGATAGTTCATGTTACGAGCTTCGTTTTGATATGTCGTTCTCCTAAATCCGAGTTACGAGCGATGAGAAATGACCGTTTTAAGTAACGGCGTTTCGCGAACGAACCATTACCCCTCGCCTTACTTTGAAACCTTGTTTAAGGACTTTAAATGACTAATTGGGATATGAACCAATTATGTAAAGTGTATTAGGCAGTTGGTAAGGCACTCGCAAAAGAATCGCCTTAAAACTCTTAATGATTAATTTATTAAAAATGGTGGAGCCTAGGGTACTCGAACGACTTAGGTGATTCGTTAAGCGTAGGAGTGACCATAAGCGAACGTTAGGGTTCAATTGGTTAAAGTCTAGTTTCTTAAGCGACCGGGGTTTAATTCCGACTTATGTTGTTGTTCATAGGTTATCGGACCCACTCTAAGCTTAAGTCAATCCGGGAGCACTCAGGCAAGTTTTCTACCCGTTATACTGTTGTTGTGATGTATACATATGTATATGCATTATCTTGTGATAGATGCATGATGGTTAATTAGCAAATTCTTGCGATATGGTATATATGCATGCCTGTTTCGTATTCTTGATACATATATCTGTTGATTCAGTTGATAATACATATGCTAGAGATAAGCGGTAATTTGCATATACCCTTAGTATAGGGGACCCAAAAGTGAACATTTTTTTAAAACCGGGAGTCGATGTTCCCGAGTATAATATATATATATATATATGAATAGTTTTCAAAACTATTATTCGGATAAGGTTTATTCGATAACTTTATTTTATTAATGAATATTATTTTGAATATTCATTCGAGGGCTTATGACCCCGTTTATTTTATTAATGAATATTATTTTGAATATTCATTCGAGGGTTTATGACCCCGTTTATTTTATTAATGAATATTATTTTGAATATTCATTCGAGGGCTTATGACCCAGTTTATTTTATTAATGAATATTATTTTGAATATTCATTCGAGGGCTTATGACCCCGTTTATTTTATTAATGAATATTATTTTGAATATTCATTCGAGGGCTTATGACTCCGTTTATTTTATTAATGAATATTATTTTGAATATTTATTCAAGGGCTTATGACTCCGTTTATTTTATTATTGAATATTATTTTGAATATTCATTCGAGGGCTTATGACCCCGTTTATTTTATTAATGAATATTATTTTAAATATCCATTCGAGGACTTATGACTCCGATTAATTACTAATTATTATTCTTTATTTTATTAAGGAATAATGTGTCGATGATCAAACTCACTTTTGATTATTCAAATAAAGATAGTACTTTCGTATAAATATATCTTTGATTATTTAATATTCATTGCAAATATAAGTTTTAAAACTTCTACTTCAATTATTTTTATAAAGATTATTCTTTATGAGAATATTATTTAAATAATAATATTCAGATATTTCTTAATATATTGGGACTGATTTATTTTATTAAATCAGCATCACTCCAAACATTCTTAAAAATGTTTTGCGAGTCTTCAAAATGATTTTAAAAGTTAGAGCGGATCCCAAAACTCATTTTTATATTTAAGATCCTCCTTTCGAAGGGGATTTAAATACTCGCTCAAAACCTGAGGGATCCGGCTCTGTGGTGTATTGTATATTCGCAACAAGGTTGCTATTTTGATAAAAGAATTTTTGATTACTTACCCAACACTCGGGAAGTAAAATTCTTGGAACAAGTTAATCCATTAACAGGCATCGCCTGTGAAATATCGGTGAGTTCTCCTTTCCAACTAGATACGACTTCTTGGTGGAGCCGTATCAACAAGTTTCTACTTGGGGAAAGGGGGAACGAGCTTTACGTTTCAGAGTCATGGATTTCATGTAATAACCCCAATTTTTGGAAATTTTTGAAACCCTTATGAATAGTGTTTTAGCTAAATGAGAAAACTTTTCATGTCACACTATGTAGGGGTTCTGTTATGGATATACTGAGATTTTATTAGTACTCTATATGGTATATAAGTGTATGTAAAGATCGTCAGAATCCAATTCCGAACACTTTGATTTTTCCCGGAAATCCACTAGATACGGAAAGAATTGAGTATAAGGTAACAGGATAAAAAGGATTTAAATTAAAGGATTATAAGAGAGGATCATAAAAGGAATATAATATATGGAGAAAGGTTAAGGGAACCTAAGTAATAAGATCCCGGGTATGATCCCTCAAACGATAAACGAAAACCAAAGTTAAGCGAACCGTATAACAGATCAGCGGTCATTAGGCAAACAATTAGGAAGTTAATCAAAAGGATAAGAGAGGATGGTGTCATCCAACCAATAGAAAGAGGACAAAGGAGGGGTGATGATATCACAAAGTGATGCAAGCATGACATAAGAGGGAAGGAAATGTGGTGGAATATTAACCACACAAAATTAAGGGTAAATGGGTAATTGACCTAAAACAAAACAAAAAAAAACCTAGCAACCAAGCAAAACAAATCATAAAACACCAAACCCTCCATTTCTTCATGAAGCTCTCGGCTTCTTTCTTAAGAATTGGGAAGTCCAAGCTCCTCCACTTGCTATTTTACAAGGTAATTATCCTAGCTTCTCCTAGTTAAGTTACATACTTCCTAGAAATCTTAGCTTCAAAATCCTTTCCTAGCATTTCCTATAAATCATTCAAGAAGATGGTGAATAGTACTTTCTAAAAATTAATTTTTGTGTTCTTGATTTCTTTGAAAGAACAAGCTTGTAGGAGGTTATATTAAGGCTTCCATGGGCATTCCAAGGACCTTTCATGGATTAAAAGCTTCAAGGAAGGTATAACTCTTCATGGTCTTAGTTTTAAGTTTTATTGTTTAGATTTCCTAATGTTTAGATGATGGGTTAGTGTAATGGGTGTGTAATCATGTTTAGAGCTTGTTATGAGTAGTTTAGTTGGTGAGAGGCATGATTATTGTGTGTTTAGAGATTGGTTGATTTTGTGATATTTTTGGAGTTGGAAATCTTGGTTATTAATTAATGAACTTAAGTAAACTCTTAGTTCATAATTGAGAAATAAGTATGAATTGGAAATATTGAATTGTTGGGGCTGTTGTAGTATGGTATGGATGGATGTTGTTTGTATGAATGATTTGTGGTTGAATTGTGGTTGTTTTGAATTGGTTTAAATTTGGGAAATCGCGTAAACATAGCCGTCGTAATGTTTGATTTACTTTAGACTGCTTGTGTTCATAACATTAGGACCCGAGAACTCACTGCTAGGTTTTGACCATTTCCATGTTTAGATAGTTCATGTTACGAGCTTCGTTTTGATATGTAGTTCGTTTGATTCCGATGTACGGTTTAGGAGAAACGGCCGTTTCAAGTAACGACGTTTCGCGAACGAAACTTTTCCCCTCGCCTTACTTTGAAACATAGGTTAAAGACCAAAAAGGGTTAATTAGTGTATGAAACAATTATGGTAAGAGTGTTAGGCAGTTGGTAAGACACTTGCGAAGGAATCGCCTTAAAAATCGTAATGGTTAAATTATTAAAAATGGTGGAGCCGAGGGTACTCGAGTGACTTAAGAGAATCAGTAAGCGCAAAACAAGCGTTAGAGTCTAAGTTAGTTAAAGTATAGATTTACAAGTAACTTTAGTTTAATTCCAACTTACTTGTTGTTTATAGGTTACCAGACTCATCCCGAGCCATTTGTAACCCCCAGTCGCTCAGGCAAGTTTTCTACCCGTTATATTGTTGTTGTGATGTATATGTGTATATGCATGATCTTGCGATAAATGCATATTTGTTATTAGCAAATTCTTGCGATATATTGTAGCATGTAATATGGTATATATGCATGCCTGTTTCATATTCTTGGATTATATATCTGTTGGTTAAAATGCTTACAGTTGCATAATACCTATGCTAGAAATAAGCGGTATTGAGTTTACCCTTAGTATAGGGGATCAAAAAATGAACATATTTCTAAACCGGGAGTCGATGTTCCCGAGTATAATATATATATTTATATATATGTGGTTATAGTTTTCAAAACTATTAATCGAATAAGGTTTATTCGATAACTTTAACTTTATTTTATTATTGAATATTATTTCAAATATTCATCCGAGGACTTATGACTCCTTTATTTTATTATTGAATATTATTTTGAATATTCATTCGAGGGCTTATGACTCCTTTTATTTTATTAATTGAATATTATTTGAATATTCATTTGAGGATGTATGACTCCTTTATTTTATTTAATGAATATTATTTATAATGTTCATTCGAGGTATTATGACTCCGCTTATTACTGAAATATATTCTTTATTTTATTAAAGAATAAGGTGTCAATAATCAAACTTATTTTCGATTATTCAAATAAAGATAGTACTTTCATATAAGTATATCTTTGGTTATTTAATATCCATTTCAAGTATAAGTTTTAATACTTCTACTTCGATTATTTTTATAAGGATTATCTTTATGAGAATATTATTTAAATAATAATATTCAGACATTTTCTAAATATATTGGGACTGATTTATTTTGTTAAATCAACATTACTCCAAACACTCTTTAAAGTGTTTTCGAGTCTTCAAAATAATTTTTAAAAGTTAGAGCGGATCCCAAAACTCATTTTTATATTTAAGATCTTCCTTTTTAAGGGGATTTAAATACTCGCTCAAAACCTGAGGGATCCGGCTCTGTGGTGTATTTTATATTCGCAACAAGGTTGCGGTTTTGGTAAATGAATTGATTACTTACCCAACGTTCGGGAAGTAAGTCCATCTATTTGAGTCGGCATAAGCAACATGGGCTCAGCGGGCGTCCATGATAGTGTAAGTGGCTCAGTGGGAGTCCATCAAATGCATAAGTGGCTGAGTGGCAGTCCAGCATAAGGTCCTATTGCGACCAGGGTGATGACCAGTGGGGAATTCGTCCATCTACTAGTAGAAAAGGTTACTTATTGGTATCTTTGCCTGATCAGCAAGATATCAGGTTTATGCCAAAATTCTTTTCCTTTCCAAAATTCATTGGATATTACAACTTTGTTCATACTTTACATGATAGAGATTTTCAGGAAATGTATGAGATATATATATATATATGGATATATATATCAGGACTTAATGAAGTATCTCGTAACTTCATTATTTATAATGATATTTCAAAGATTGAATCTATTCAAGTATTATCTTGTAGTCTCATCTGGGTGATAAACTTTGAAACTGATTATAACTTGAACGGTGGTAGTTCAAGTAGTATTTGGATATAAGTATATTGGAGTATCTTGTAACTTCATTTTTTTAAACTTATATCTAGTAAATGATTATCTTATGCATGACAAAGATTTTCAGAAAAACGTTGAGACAAGGTTAGATATATGAAATCACCTTACAACGATATTTTTATACAGTTATACACTGGAACTCTGTGTGTATTAGTCATGGAAGAGGACTTCCAATATTTTGAAAAGTATATATGTATATATATATATATACTGAATATTTTGCGACTTCATCGCATTAAGATATCAAACTTGGTTCATTTCTTTTGACCAAGACTTTCATGAGTACTATGAGAAGGCTCATATATTGTTAATCATTATACATATTATTTTGGTGGGCTTGCTGCTCACCCTTGCTTTTTTTTTCATCACACAACAACAGATAGAAAAGATGAACAGGACCAAGCTCCCGATTCGCAAGCAATTAGGAAACGTTCCGCAGTTTCCTATAGGCGTTGATGTCGCTGTAGCTGAGGTAGGAACTACCAATAGGCTAGGTTTTTAACTTATGATGTACCAAACTTATGTATAATTATGAATTGTAATAATGGCAAAGAAATGTAAATTTATTCAGAAACCTTTTTAAGGTGTATTGACATATAATTGTGGAATAAAATGACTTGTGATTATTTTTGGATATTCATCTCTGAGACTATAACTTGTGGTGTGTGTGTTTATTATGGGGTCACAGTACAGAGTAGTTGATTGTGTATTAAGATTGGGTGTTATTAAGGGAAATGGAACTCGTGACAACCCGGATCCCCGACCCCGGATTTGGGGGTGTTACAGAAGTGGTATCAGAGCTAAGCGTTATAAACCTCAGAGATGATGTGACGTAAAGATAATAAGTTCACTAAGATAATAAGAACTTTTGCCAAGTTCATAGTCGGGCTACCTAACGTAGTACTGACAGTTAAAACCCTTATGGGAACCCTTATAAATATCATGATAGAAGCGTAGTTCGTTATCGTATATGGTAGCGGGACTCCGAACCCTGAGGTTGAGGAGCAACAGCGCGATGATGTTTTATTACTAATTGGAGATCGGATTGTGGATCTGATAGAGTGTCCTAATGCAGGACCGGATGATGTTGATATTGAGAATGTAGCGGTTGAGGATATTGTCCTAGAAGGGATAGTTGCTGAGGAGGATCCCATGGAGGATCCTGACAAGAATGAATAAAGGACCACTAATGAATTAATGACCATGGTTAGGTCGCCTACCAGAAGTAGGATTGGTCGATCACTACCGGAGGTTCGTTCAAGTTTGTAAAGATGGTAGCCCCTTTAACGCGGCTTACTCGTAAGACTGAGAAGTTTGAATGGACAGAGAAATGCGAGAACAGCTTTCAAGAACTGAAGCAAAGGTTGGTGACGGCCCCTATGTGGGCGTTGCCGAATGAAAAAGGAGATTTTGTGAATTGTAGTGACGCTTCGCATAAGAAATTAGGGTGCTTCTTATACAGCACAACAAGGTAATCGCGTACGCGTCAAGACAATTAAGGGAATATAAAATTCGATATCCTCACCCATGAGCTTAGGCTCGTGGCAATAGTTTTACCCTAAAGATTGGAGGCACTACTTGTATGGAGAGAAGTGCGGGATTTACACAAACCATAGGAGCTCTAGTACATTTTTACGTAGAAAGAGCTCAACATACGCCCGAGGAGGCGGTTAGAGCTAATCAAGAATTATGATTGGGAGATTCTGTAGCATTCGGGGAAAGCCCATGTGGTGGCTGATGCCCTTAGTGTAAAGGAGAGACTCAAGATGATAATGTCTTTGGGAGAGTTGATAAGAGATTTTGAGAAAATGGAAATAGATAAGAAGGTAACCGGAGCCGGTACCGAAAAGCTATTTGAGATTGCAATACAGACCGAATTTTTGGAAAAGAACATATTGTGCCAGAAAAAGTGATGAATGAAGGTAGAGAGTCAATGACTGGTGAAGAGATCCACACCGAGAAAGATGATAAGGGGATAGTGAGGTGTTCCTACAGAAATTGGGTTCTAAAAGTTCAAGAGCTTAAGGATGAGAACTTAGATGAGAGCCATAGTTTGAGGAATAAGATTTAGGGCAAACCCTGAATGTGATAGTCAGGGAGGTTGCCATCAAGAAAGAAAGAACCCATAACATAATAGAGTGGAAAACAAGGTTTTTAATGTATAAGATAACCATGATTATGGGAGAAGGTTGAAACATTTCATACTAAGGAAACAGAAAGTCGAGTAAGGGAAGGAGACCCGAGATGGCACTCCTATACGGCAATTCATGGACCTGTCTAAAAAGGACTTAGACTATTATCCCCAACCACCACCCTGAGGAAACAATGCGGTGAGAAATTCTTTCAGGACCTTTAAGCCGCTAAGCTCTCAGAGTTTCAAGAAACAAGCTGACCCAGCCGAGGCAAGAGCCTGGCTAAAGGAAATAGAGGAATCATTTGAGATTCTAAATGATTGACGAACCACAAAAGACTGTTTTTGTCACTTACCCTCCTAAGAGAGAGACCACCCGCTGGTGAAAGGCCAAGGAAGGCACGGAGCAAGAGATTATAATAAACTGATTTAAGTTCAGTCAATTGTTTTCAGAAAAGTACTTCCCAAGGTTATGGAGATAGTGTAAAAGCTTTAGAGCCAGAACAAAGGTAGACGAGTATGATGAATTATGAATCTAAGTTGTAAAAGTTGTCAAGATTCGTTCTGAGGACACGAATCCAGAATGACGGGATGTTTGAAATCAATGCTTATGTTGTGTTGGTTCATGAAATAATGATAAGAGAAAGGAAAATAAAAAGAAACTGAAGTGGAAAGGAATATAAAGGCAATAGAGTTTGAGGTATGATAAAGGAGTTGGGTATGAGGAAACCCTAAAGACTCGTAGCAATAGAAATAGAAAAGTATGCATTCGTCAGGATGAGGGTGATTCACCATGAGTTAAAATTGATGGTTGAAGGCATAAGAGATACATATATTTTATCCCCTGTAAGTTGGGCGGATTCGAGGAAACCTTGAGATAGTTCGAAGGATAAATAATGAGACGCGGATAGACTGAGGAGACAAGGAAGTAAGAAATTAGGAAAATTGAATGAAGGAAGTGACCTTCAAGAATGTGAAGTGTAAGACCGGTGGCTTGATACCCAGAAAGGGAGACGCCAGGTATGAAAGATATCCCAACATTGAGATGACTGTTGAGATAAACAACAAAAGTAAATAAGGAATTATTAAGAAGAAGTTCACGTTGAACACGACCAATATCTTCCAGAACATCCTTGTTATCGTTACCAAATTAGGCAAGAAAAGCGGATAACCGTTGTTATCTTTTGGAGGCCATATTGATTGACCTCATGTTGTATACAGATGTTATTGTGAAATTAGGCATATACTATCGAGGTGGGAATGATTGAATAAGACACCCTTATCAGTGATATATGACTTGATTTATCCATGGAAGGATGCAGGTACCTTTTAAAGGTGGAATTAAGGATAGAACATCGGTAACTTAAAATGAATCCTAGGGGAATGCATAAAGGTTGGCATTTCACCCTTAATAGGGACAGTATGAGTTTTGACAGTATGATTTGGAAAGGGTTAAGGTAACAATAACCTTTAAGAATTAGTGGAGAAATTTTTCAGACGTATATAGACAATGGTTCTAGTAATAGTGAATGGTATTTTGATATGCCCTGTATCTAGGAAATACAGGAGGAACGATTGAAGGATAACCTTAGAGGTTTTACAAGGAGAAAGGTAATATTCAAAATTCTCAAGAATAAAAATGTTGATAAAAGAAATATGACGTAATTATAATGATGCCAAGTGGGGCACGTGTTAAACCACGAGAAAGTATGGATCGAACCAGTAAAGGTCGAAATTGTTCAGGGCAATTAGGACCTAAGATAAAAGATGTTCTAAGTATGATTGAGAGTCAGTCGTGACAGTGATTAACCTCTAAAGATTGAGGCAATAACTTATGGAAAAATGGTGATTTTTTTTATTTACTCATCAGATATTAAAGAAAAGCATTTTCACATAAGCAGTGATTGAAATAAGGTAGAAAATTTATTTGGAGGTGGTTAAAATGACATTGACTGTAAGGAAATTTTACTATCAGGAAAGGCCAAAGAGGTGGCCGACACTTTAAAGGTAAGAGGATAATTATAGGCGCTTGTGCCAAAAGAATACAGTGATGATGGTTAAAGCTGTGAAGGTTGTATTATGGTTTAGAAGATTGACATTCCTTCTGATGACTGTGCAATACCCAACCGTAATAGTAGTTGGTAAAGGTTTAATTCGTGTAATCGCCATGAACGGGCTATCTATCTTAGAAGGTCCTCTCTTGAGAATAATCCAGGGCCATATTTCAAAAAGGACTAAACGAACCTTGGAGTTAAGTCTTCTATTGAAGGCATACGATTAAGAATGGTATTAACCTGCTATCGTTGCTTTGATTGAAACTCTTCTGTAATTTTATCTGCTTCATGTCATATGTACGTCAAGTTCAGGAGTGTTCTTCATGAATCAAGAACGGTGATTATGTTAACTCCTTAGAAGAATTAGATACGACATATATGGACTCCGTATGGTTAGATATTAAGATTTCATGGAAAGTGAATGATGACAGTAGGTCAGTGGTGGACCATAGTAAGGCAGCAATGATTCTGCGAGTAACGAGCTGATTACAACCGTGAGAGTTGTATTGGAATGGATGTTGAGATTGAGTACCACTAAACGGGTCGTGGTAGTGTATAAGTTATCATTGATAGACTAATTAAGTAGAGTATCTACCTATTGAATATTTATTCTTTCTTATCAATAGAGAGTCGTATTATTATACGAGGAAGGTTACGGTGCAAGCATAGAATTCTAGTAACAATGATGTCTAGAATGAGATCCCAGATTCGATTTTCGATATCGAGGGAGTTTCAAAGGTGATTGTGTATAAGCTCAAGGAAGAGCATGGGTCCATAGAATGATGGACGGAATAGCAAAAATATTTAGGCATGTGAGATACGATGCTATAATACTTGATGTTGATATAAATACATATATGTTTTGTTCTCCTATGACAAACCTCTATAGTTCAGAGGTAGATTCCAAGCCAGATATTTTATGGCAATAAATTTTTTTTACGAATATACAATTCTCTTCAGTTCGTTCTTTTCTCTTCTTTTCATTTCATGTAAGCTGAGAAGAACAACCCTTCCAGAAGGGGAGGTATTGCCGAATGACTATCTATATGTGTGATAGAAGCCTAGTAGGATACCATCTATTGTTTAATTGCTTGTCAAGTACTAAAGGCTGGCCACCTTCTGTACTAACTATGCAATAGAACAAGTGTTCGTGATCATAGTGATCTCTCAACAAATTCCTTTACTTATATATGATTGATCAAACTTTGGGAAATAGAAACAGCTGAAAAAGGAGTAATAAAGTTGTGGTAGTATTCGGAATGGAAACACATTCGTGATACTGAGGTTGACGTGGTTATTAAAAGGTTATAGAACGCTAACGAGCAAAAGTATAACCAGTATAATATTAGGAACGGAAGGTAGTAGCGATTACGAACTGGAAAAGAATGGGTATTAAGAAGCAAAAGCTCTAATGCTAAAAGCTATAATGAGAGTCTGTGCAATAGACTTGAAAGAATCTGGAATGATCACTTAACGCGGATTAAGTTATCTTACGATAATAGATCATATGTAATTATCGAGATGTCGCCTTATGAGATCCTTGAGGGAAGATAATGTCGATCTCCCTTATGTAGGATGAAGTTGTAGAGCGCAAGATACTCGGACCAGCAGTGGTCCAAAGGACCAAGGATATAATAGATCTAATCAGAGGACGGCTGATAGTAGCCCAAGATGGACATAAGAAGTATGTTGATTTGGCACGAAAGGACAAGGAATGAGAAGTAGGGGACCTAGTGTTATCATAGGTATGCCCTTGGAAGGGGTTATTGAGATTCGGAAAGAAAGGAAAGCTAAGTCCACAATTTGTCGGACCCTTGGATATATTAAAAAGTATTGGGAAGTTAGCATATGAGATAGCCCTACCCCCAGAACATGTAGCAAGTCATAATGTGTTCCATGTGTCAATGTTAAGGAAGTGTAATTCGGATGCCAGATAAATAGGGGCATATGAGCGCATAGAAAAGCAACCCGACGTAACCTATATAGAGCAACGAGGAAGGGTTATAGATCGAAAAGGGACAAGTGCTTAGGAGAAGGGTTATTAAACTAGGCAGAGTTTGGTGGTAGGACCACAATGTGGGAAAATTTACTCGAGAGTTAGAAAGTGCAATGCTAAGAGAGTATCCCGATTCATTTTCTATTTTGATTCCGGGACAGAATCCTTTTAAGGAGGGGAGACTGTAATAACCCCAATTTTTGGAAATTTTTGAAACCCTTATGAATAGTGTTTTAGCTGGATGAGAAAACTTTTCATGCCACACTATGTAGGGGTTCTGTTATGGATATACTGAGATTTTATTAGTACTCTATATGGTATATAAGTGTATGTAAAGATCGTCATAATCCTATTCCGAACACTTTGATTTTTCCCGGAAATCCACTAGATACGGAAAGAATTGAGTATAAGGTAACAGGATACAAAGGATTTAAATTAAAGGATTATAAGAGAGGATCATAAAAGGAATATAATATATGGAGAAAGGTTAAGGGAACCTAAGTAATAAGATCCCGGGTATGATCCCTCAAACGATAAACGAAAACGAAAGTTAAGCGAACCGTATAACAGATCAGCGGTCATTAGGCAAACAATTAGGAAGTTAATCAAAAGGATAAGAGAGGATGGTGTCATCTAACCAATAGAAAGAGGACAAAGGAGGGGTGATGACATCACAAAGTGACGCAAGCATGACATAAGAGGGAAGGAAATGTGGTGGATTATTAACCACACAAAATCAAGGGTAAATGGGTAATTGACCTAAAACAAAACAAAAAAAAACCTAGCAACCAAGCAAAACAAATCACAAAACACCAAACCCTCCATTTCTTCATGAAGCTCTCGGCTTCTTTCTTAAGAATTGGGAAGTCCAAGCTCCTCCACTTGCTATTTTACAAGGTAATTATCCTAGCTTCTCCTAGTTAAGTTACATACTTCCTAGAAATCTTAGCTTCAAAATCCTTTCCTAGCATTTCCTATAAATCATTCAAGAAGATGGTGAATAGTACTTTCTTGAAATTAATTTTTGTGTTCTTGATTTCTTTGAAAGAACAAGCTTGTAGGAGATTAGATTAAGGCTTCCATGGGCATTCCAAGGACCTTTCATGGATTAAAAGCTTCAAGGAAGGTATAACTCTTCATGGTCTTAGTTTTAAGTTTTGTTGTTTAGATTTCCTAATGTTTAGATGATGGGTTAGTGTAATGGGTGTGTAATCATGTTTAGAGCTTGTTATGAGTAGTTTAGTTGGTGAGAGGCATGATTATTGTGTGTTTAGAGATTGGTTGATTTTGTGATATTTTTGGAGTTGGAAATCTTGGTTATTAATTAATGAACTTAAGTAAACTCTTAGTTCATAATTGAGAAATAAGTATGAATTGGAAATATTGAATTGTTGGGGCTGTTGTAGTATGGTATGGATGGATGTTGGTTGTATGAATGATTTGTGGTTGAATTATGGTTGTTTTGAATTGGTTTAAATTTGGGAAATCGCGTAAACATAGCCGTCGTAATGTCCGATTTACTTTAGACTGCTTTTGTTCATAACATTAGGACCCGAGAACTCACTGCTAGGTTTTGACCATTGCCATGTTTAGATAGTTCATGTTACGAGCTTCGTTTTGATATGTAGTTCGTTTGATTCCGATGTACGGTTTAGGAGAAACGGCCGTTTTAAGTAACGACATTTCGTGAACAAAACTTTTCCCCTCGCCTTACTTTGAAACATAGGTTAAAGACCAAAAAGGGTTAATTAGTGTATGAAACAATTATGGTAAGAGTGTTAGGCAGTTGGTAAGAGACTCGCGAAGGAATCGCCTTAAAACTCGTAATGGTTAAATTATTAAAAATGGTGGAGCCGAGGGTACTCGAGTGACTTAAGAGAATCAGTAAACGCAAAACAAGCGTTAGAGTCTAAGTTAGTTAAAGTATAGATTTACAAGTAACTTTGGTTTAATTCCAACTTACTTGTTGTTTATAGGTTACCAGACTCATCCCGAGCCATTTGTAACCCCCAGTCGCTCAGGCAAGTTTTCTACCCGTTATACTGTTGTTGTGATGTATATGTGTATATGCATGATCTTGCAATAAATGCATATTTGTTATTAGCAAATTCTTGCGATATATTGTAGCATGTAATATGGTATATATATGCATGCCTGTTTCATATTCTTGGATTATATATCTGTTGGTTAAAATGCTTACAGTTGCATAATACCTATGCTAGAAATAAGCGGTATTGAGTTTACCCTTAGTATAGGGGATCAAAAAGTGAACATATTTCTAAACCGGGAGTCGATGTTCCCGAGTATAATATATATATTTATATATATATATGGTTATAGTTTTCAAAACTATTAATCGAATAAGGTTTATTCGATAACTTTAACTTTATTTTATTATTGAATATTATTTCAAATATTCATCCGAGGACTTATGACTCCTTTATTTTATTATTGAATATTATTTCGAATATTCATTCGAGGGCTTATGACTCCTTTTATTTTATTAATTGAATATTATTTGAATATTCATTTGAGGATGTATGACTCCTTTATTTTATTTAATGAATATTATTTATAATGTTCATTCGAGGTATTATGACTCCGCTTATTACTGAAATATATTCTTTATTTTATTAAAGAATAAGGTGTCAATAATCAAACTTATTTTCGATTATTCAAATAAAGATAGTACTTTCATATAAGTATATCTTTGGTTATTTAATATCCATTTCAAGTATAAGTTTTAATACTTCTACTTCGATTATTTTTATAAGGATTATCTTTATGAGAATATTATTTAAATAATAATATTCAGACATTTTCTAAATATATTGGGACTGATTTATTTTGTTTAATCAGCATTACTCCAAACACTCTTTAAAGTGTTTTCGAGTCTTCAAAATGATTTTTAAAAGTTAGAGCGGATCCCAAAACTCATTTTTATATTTAAGATCTTCCTTTTTAAGGGGATTTAAATACTCGCTCAAAACTTGAGGGATCTGGCTCTGTGGTGTATTTTATATTCGCAACAAGGATGCGGTTTTGGTAAATGAATTGATTACTTACCCAACGTTCGGGAAGTAAGTCCATCTATTTGAGTCGGCATAAGCAACATGGGCTCAGCGGGCGTCCATGATAGTGTAAGTGGCTCAGTGGGAGTCCATCAAATGCATAAGTGGCTGAGTGGCAGTCCAGCATAAGGTCCTATTGCGACCAGGGTGATGACCAGTGGGGAATTCGTCCATCTACTAGTAGAAAAGGTTACTCATTGGTATCTTTGCCTGATCAGCAAGATATCAGGTTTATGCCAAAATTCTTTTCCTTTCAAAAATTCATTGGATATTACAACTCTGTTCATACTTTACATGACAGAGATTTTCAGGAAATGTATGAGATATATATATATATGGATATATATATCAGGACTTAATGAAGTATCTCGTAACTTCATTATTTATAATGATATTTCAAAGATTGAATCTATTCAAGTATTATCTTGTAGTCTCATCTGGGTGATAAACTTTGAAACTGATTATAACTTGAACGGTGGGAGTTCAAGTAGTATTTGGATATAAGTATATTGGAGTATCTTGTAACTTCATTTTTTTAAACTTATATCTAGTAAATGATTATCTTATGCATGACAAAGATTTTCAGAAAAACGTTGAGACAAGGTTAGATATATGAAATCACCTTGCAACGATATTTTTATACAGTTATACACTGGAACTCTGTGTGTATTAGGCATGGAAGAGGACTTCCAATATTTTGAAAAGTATATATGTATATATATATATACTGAATATTTTGCGACTTCATCGCATTAAGATATCAAACTTGGTTCATTTCTTTTGACCAAGACTTTCATGAGTACTATGAGAAGGCTCATATATTGTTAATCATTATACATATTATTTTGGTGGGCTTGCTGCTCACCCTTGCTTTCTTCTTTCATCATACAACAACAGATAGAAAAGATGAACAGGACCAAGCTCCCGATTCGCAAGCAATTAGGAAACGTTCTGCAGTTTCCTATAGGCGTTGATGTCGCTGTAGCTGAGGTAGGAACTACCAATAGGCTAGGTTTTCAACTTATGATGTACCAAACTTATGTATAATTATGAATTGTAATAATGGCAAAGAAATGTAAATTTATTCAGAAACCTTTTTAAGGTGTATTGACATATAATTGTGGAATAAAACGACTTGTGATTATTTTTGGATATTCATCTCTGAGACTATAACTTGTGATGTGTGTGTTTATTGTGGGGTCACAGTACAGAGTAGTTGATTGTGTATTAAGATTGGGTGTTATTAAGGGAAATGGAACTCGTGACAACCCGGATCCCCGACCCCAGATTTGGGGGTGTTACATTTCATCTGAACTAGGAGTGGCGTAAGTGGTCGAGTGGCGCCGGCCCAGCCTTATTATATTGGCCCAAATGGCCCGGAAGTTCCGCTAAGACGGTCCATTCCTTAGGAGTCCAGTGTTCGGTTGACAAGTAAATCCGACAGGCTCTCCTCTACATGTAGAAAATGGTGGGGTTGCACTACTACGACTGATCATTGTAAGTGGTCTTCCTGGCGCGGCAAACTCCCGTAATGAGTTCATCATCCAATTGGATATTTCTGCAACACTACCCAGAGCACTTCGATAGAAAGGCTATGGTTGGGCGATTGTTGAGTGTTGGCAGGGTCAAGTTTTCAAAATGATGTTTGCATCAAATGAAGTATCTCGTAACTTCATTTTATTTTGATGATATTTTAAAGATTGATTCTATACAAGTTTTGTCTTGTAGCTTAATCTATGGGATGAACTATTTATACATTGAACGGTGGTAGTTCAAGTAGTATTCGGAAAAGATATAAGTATATTGAAGTATATTGGAGTATCTTGTAACTTCATCTTTTAAACTTATATCTAGTTAATGATTGTCTTATGAATGACAAAGGTTATAGAAAAACGTTGAGACAAGGGTAGATATATGAGACACCTTGCAACGATATTTTAATACTGTTATAAACTGGAACTCTGTGGATGTTATACATGTCAGAGGATTTCAAATATTGTGAAAAGTATATATATGTATATATATATACTGAATATTTTGCGACTTGGTCGCGTTAAGATATCAGCTTGGTTCATTTCTTTTGACCAAGACTTTCATGAGTACTATGAGAATGCTCATATATTGTTAATCATTATACATATTATTTTGGTGGGCTTGTTGCTCACCCTTGCTTTCTTCTTTCATCACACAACAACAGATAGAAAAGATGAACAAGACCAAGCTTCCAATTCGCAAGCGGTTAGAAAACGTTCCGCAGTTTTCTGGAAGCGTTGATACCGCCGTAGCTGAGGTAGGAGCTACCAATAGGCTAGGTTTTCAACTATTGATGAACCAGACTTATGTATAATATGAATTGTAATAATGGCAAAGAAATGTAAATTTATTCAGAACCTTCTTGAGGTGTAATGGCTTATTATGTGGAATAAAATGACTTGTGTTATTTTTTTGGTATTCATCTCTGAGACTATAACTTGTGGCGTGTGTGTATATTGTGGGGTCACAGTACGGAGTAGTTGATTGTTTATTTATATTGGGTGTTATTAAGGGAAATGGAACTCGTGACAACCCGAATCCCCGACCCCGGATTTGGGGGTGTTACATATACGTTTTTCTATATGTGCGGTATATGTTTTTTTACGGAATAAATGTTATTTCACGCTTCCGCTCATCCGTAAATTTCATCAATTTCTTCAATATAATATTCAGGTGACAAGCCAAAAACAAACCACCTTAAATTTTTATATCTTGTATTCTTATTTCAGTTTAACAATTGTTCAAGTTGAAATAGTTAATAATTTATAATTTGGATTCAACCCCCTTCTAGAAATTACTCATATATTGATTACTAGTACATATCATATTACATATCAGACATAGTGATTTTAGAGGTTAATAATATAGTTCTAGAAAAATGAACCTCTTTAATAGTAGCATCAGGTAAAAAATATGGAAAGGATATGCAAGTTGTACAGTTCTTGTAAAAACATCCAAAGAAATGGCCATATGATTACTAACACTAGTGTCTATCCTCCAAACATACTTGTCAGATGGAATACTGGAAGAAGAAGCATGAAAAGCAGAAAAATTACCAGCAAACTTGCTTACAGAAAGAGATTTAGTTGAACCAATGGAATGATTAGCTTGCATGAACTTGAGAAATTCTTTGTAAAGTACGCGTTATTGTCTTTAGATAATGCCTGTATTAAAGAATTATTATCCAATGGTGATTCATGTACATTGCCTGTAAACTTAGGATGAGATGAAATCTTGGAATTTGTAGAACCATTTTAACTCTGTGAATCAGATTTAACTTTATACCAATCTGGATACCCATCCAACTTGAAACAAGAATCCTTCAAATGAACCTTTATTTTACAAAAATCACAAAATCTATCGGGTTTGATCTTTTTATTTTCATCGACATTCTTCCTTTGAGAAAAACCTTGAAAAAATCTTAAGTTGATCACATTAGCAGTACTAACAGTGTCCTTAACACTCATTAAAGAACTGATTTCAACATTTTGTGAGCTAGCAAGAGAATTCTGATGCTCAAACTGTTAAAACATATGATGGACACGACTAACAGTAGGTAATGGATCCATGCTAAAAATATTGATATTAGCTTGATCATATGATTTGTTTAATACAACCAGAAATTGAATGTACTTCTTAAGTTGATCAGCTTTAACCAGCTTTTTAAGAAAACCACAGAAACACTTGATCAAAGCACCACAAGAATAATTTAGTAATGGCGCAAAGACTTGCAACCAATACCAAACTCGCTTGAGCTTATTGTAGTATTCTGTAATGGAAATATGATTTTAAGTTGTAGACATTAAAGTTCTACGAAACTCATACAACCAAAGTGCAATAAAGTGCCCATATCGTTCCCTAATTTCTAACCACAAGTCTCGATCAGACAGAGTATAACTGAATTCCTAGTAATTAACTTATCAATATATTTCAATAACCATCCTATAACCATGTAATCATTGTATATCCACTTATGTAAATCTAACGAATCATCAACAGGACGTTGTGATATCCTGTATTTTTCAGGATTAGTATTATTATTATTTGAATATGTTCATGTGCTTTTCTGATTTAGAAGGAATAAAATGGTGGATATTTTATTCCTGTTACGTGGGTTCGTGTCTTTAATTGAATTAATATGCTAATTGATAGCTGGTATCAATATTTGTCAATATTCTGAAAGTATTTAAATACTTTTACTATTTCAAAATTTTATTTGAAAGTCGATCGTTTAATCCATATCGGTAAAACTGAGTGTATTTTCCAGTCTTGGGGATCGAGTGGATATTTTACTCGCCTTAATATTTTATTTGTGTCAGAAATATTATTTGGTATTTTACCTGTATTCACCCGGGGATAGGGCGAGGTTTAAAAATATTAAGGAATAATATTTCACAGCTATTTTGGTCTGTGTTAAAGGAATTATTATGTGTTTAATATTATTTAACAATGTGTCTTACCATGATTTAACATGCGGTGGATTTATGTGTGGTCCCGTAAGGACCAGAGTATTTTTCAGTTACGTGTTACGTGTTCAAAATGCATTTGTATGAATGTATACACGATTTGGACGCGCGTTTATTACCATTTTTTTATCGAGGTACTTGTTTTAGTTCGTTTTGTATGTGTTTTCGTACATTATATAAGTTTTCGGGGTTTTCTGTTAATTTAGGAAGTGTTTCAGTTTCTCAAAAATCAACGGGCCGGGACCCCACCAAGACGTTAAAGCCCACAAAATTCATATTTTTATTTTTATAAACTCATAATATTTTAGATATCCATTATTTTTGCATTTTTGGTATATTTATAAATTTTAGGGAATTTTGGTATATATTTTTTATTTATCTAAAAATATTATTTTCAAAATCATTCCCCATAAAATTATTTTTCGCGGGCTAGCTATTTTAAATTAATATAGCAAAATATCATTTATTGATCAATGGGGTATTATTTTTGTGTAAATATAAATAGCCTTAATTCGATTTTTCTATTTTAAGAAAAATCAGAATTTTTTTTAGATATATCAAATTTATCAGATAAACCATAACTTTCTTCCTTATCTGATAAAAACTATCAAAACTTTCAGTTCAAAGATCAGCCTGTTTCTGGTGATCCACTCATTCATTTTTGAAGATTCTTGTATCAAAATACAGGTTATAAAGAGCCGATCATTTTGACACCAAGAACAAGAGCTAAGGTTTGGTATGTTGCTCGTCAGAATCGACGAGAATCGGGATCCCTCTTTTATGTGATTGTTCGATGATTTTGTGAATTGATTAAACTTCCTAGATCATTTTGGAGTCGATCTATGTATTTATTTATGTTATTCGACTGTTAAATCGGTTAACTCGAGTTAATTTTATGGAGTTTTGATTTCTTTTTCAATTTCTATACTGATTATCGATTGTTTGTATCTCTTGATGGTTGTATGATGTTGTATAAGTCAAGAGGATCGATTTGATATATAAATTGAACATGTTTGGTTTGATTTTAGTAAAAAATGATTTTTGCCCTATTTTTCAATTCGATAATTGGTTCTTGTTGTTGATTATTAGAAGATTTTGATTCTGGAAATCCATTGTTCATGATTAGAGCTTTAAATCCATGTATAGATCGTCGATTTTGAGTGGGAAATGGTCGAGATCAGATAATCGCTGGAAAAGTTCGACTTTTGCCCGGTTTTTAATTAGTTTTTAGGTTTTGTCGGTGATCCAAGGTTGTTGAGGGTGTACTCGTGTTTGTAAATTGATTTGGGTGAGTTTAATAGCAAAATCGGGGTGGATTGGTTTTGTTTGGGCAGGTTTTGTGATTGCCGGAATTCGGCGAGACTCGCCGGTTTCTGGGCTCGTTCCCAGTTTTCGGCCGAGTTCATCAGAACTCCGGTCATCTTCCTAAACCCCCCACCCTTTGATCCAAAAACCTGAACCCTAACCCTAGTTTTTTGTTAGTACAGATTTATTTTAAAAAACAATAATCAAAATTCTAGTTTTAATTCCAAAAATCAATTTTATATTGAAAATTAATTTAGTTAATTATTTTAAATAATTAACTGAATTATTTTAAATTCTAAAAATAATTTTCTTTTATTATTCAAAAATCCAAATTTGATTTAATTATTTGTAATTTATTTTAATTAATTATTTATGAATTTAATTAATTGGTTAATTCATTTAATCAAATAATTTTATTTATAAATAGTTAAATGAAACATAATTATTTAAAATTAAATCAAATAATTCCTAAAACTAATTTTGAGCTTTTAAAATTATATATAGTTATTTAAAAATCAATTAATATTATTATTAATTAATTTATTCTTATTTTATTCATAATTAATAGACCGTTAGTCCGTTTAATACGAAACGACCGCGTCTAGACTCAGAAAAATATTCCGCTTATATTAAAATTACTTTCGAGACATAAATCCTTTTGTTTCGAAAGGTCACTTGATTTGCAAGTCAATTCCGAGTCACGTATTTACCAAAATGTCATATTTTGACCCGATTTTGATTTTAAGAATACCGAGACCTACCTTTTTGACGAACTGAGTTATGTGTGATATGATTATGTGATACGTGATTTATGTATTTAGATGCTATATGAATTACGTGTGTACGTGGTTTAAGGGTCTTGTGTTTGGCTGTTTCCTTATGTGTGGGCTATCGTATGGGTAGACGATAGGATTTTGACGCGCAATTCGTCAAGTAATTATCGGTTAGATGATTAAAGTGTATCTTTTAATTATAGATGCGGATCATTCGAGTTTTTCAGGACAAGATGTTGGATAAAGTGAAATGGAATGGTATAGTATTGGATATCAGACTTCTAGCAATCGCAGGAGCATCATATCACTGAATTATTGGAATAAAATATGGTGATGTCTTGAGATGCCAGACTGAGATAATTACGTTGCTGCGGGTGTGACTAACTGCTAAAAAAAACCAAAGGCAAGTTTTCTACGCAATTCTAATTTTAGAATAGTTCAATATTTTACATATCCAACTACTTATAATTATGCATGTATTGCTTTCCTATTCCCAGTTCAGAAGAGATAAATGTTTTACATATCACCGAGTTAAATGTTTATCATGCAAGTTTCTCTATACTATACTAATTCCAGAATAGTTAAATGTTTTACATATCAAAGTGTTTTATTCTGTATATGCAAGTTCTCTCTGCTATTCTAAGTTCAGAATAGTTAAGTGTTTTTACTTATCCAAATAATGGATTTATAAATGTTTTATACCTTGAGAAAAATGATTTTGTTGCGAGTATTCCTACCCAAGTGAATGGGGGAATAAAATTTATAAGGGTGTCGATTATTATGACCCCTTTCAATAAAATATTTTAAGATTGGATGGTTACTGGTTGCGTAAGAGGCCGAGGCACCGGTCCTGTGCGAGCTATTATACGGAAGTGTAATATCTTGTAAGGCGGATATATGCCTTTTATGGAGCCCTATACGTACAGTATGGCTGCGGGATATCGGTACCTATATTTATGGTATGGTTACGGATACCGGTATTGTTTCATGACTGATCATGAGGAACAATATAATGCATAATTGGTTCCAATCTAAACTGTTGTTTCTAAATTGTTTTGATAATCATAGAATAAAAGATTTATCAATTATTTCTATTTTGAATAAAAGGTGAAATGCAGTTGTGATTCAGTTTCTGGTTGATGTTGATATTTAGTTTGTTGTTAAATATCAAAAGTGGTATTAATGTAGATGAATGATGTTGACTTCCGTATGGGATGTTGTGAGCATCAAAGTTCGTATTTATATCTAATTTGATATGACAACAAAATGAGTATTAATATCAAGATTTCGGTTTTGAATAAAGTTTATTATTCAGTCCATAATCACCATTTCACGGTGTTGTTGTTTACGAAGATTTCCGTAAACACTGTTTTACGAGTTTTATTCTCGTCAAGATTCAAAGTATTGCTGAAGCATTTCGCTTGAAAATATCAAAAGGGTTTTTGAATACAATGAGAAACAATTATCTGATTCTTTAATAAATTTTCTGATTCAACAACTATGATTTTAAATGTTCTACTCTAATGCAGATGTCGGTTTTATATAAAAAGACCATATATATGCTATAATGAACTTGCTGAGCATTTCTTTCGCCCATACTTGCAAGTTTTTAAATTTAACCTTCCAGTGAGGATTAACTTGCGCTGTTTAACTACGTAATTCGAGAAGGCAAGGAAGAAGCTTTTGGAAGGTGGTTGGTCCAGGGTTTGCAGACTAGTGTAACTTCTATTGTGTAAAGTTGTTTATACTGTATTATATTACAGTTGTCTATTGTATATTTGTGACTAGTATACTTCTTTTCGAAGTTAGACTAGTGGGTTAAGTTTTGAGTTTGGGAATATGTTGAAAAGAGTTTTAAAAGAAAGTGTGAAATTTATTTGTGGAATTTGGAATTCTTGTTTCTAGAACTGTAACCTGAAAAGATCCTGGTGTAGTTTGGGGTCACCGATGCTATATTTCAATTTTTGGCATTTATTTATTGATTCAACAGGTTAATTTGGATTGAGATTTCAGAGTGACGACCAAATCCCCTGACCCCGGATTTGGGGGCGTTACAGACGTAATAATAATCCATCGATAATACCTAACTGTTGTGCAAGACATGCCTATACTATAACAAGACTAAGTCAAACTGACAGCCCTATGATTTAGTTGTATTGGTAATTAAATTTGTATTCTATATTGTATTACTTGAGTCTGTAAAATGGTTAAAAGATCAAACTGGAGTGAAGAAGATCAAGACAAATCATGCCTCAGAGAAATGATACAGAAGCTTGGAGTTGAATAAATCTGTTTTATGGAAAATATTATAAGTCAAGATATCGACAAGTAACATATCAAGTCATATAGAGAATTTATTTGAGAACTCTAGAATGACTTATCGAGAAGTCCAAAATAGCTTATAGAAAAGTCTCGGAGATATTGACAAACCAAATGAAGACATGAAGATTGAAGATATCGACAAGTCAAATTATCATTTGAGATCTTAGAAATATCTACAAGTCAAAATGTATATAGAGATCTCTGAGATATCGACAAGTCATTTCTGCATTAGAGAACTCAGAGATATCGACAAGTCAAAATGAAGATATGAAGATTGGAGATATTGACAAGTCAATTTTCTCATTAGAGATCTCAGAGATATCGACAAGTCAAATTGCCTATAGAGATCTCAGAGATATTGACAAGTCCTTTCTACATGCAGAGTTTTGGAGATCTCGACAAGCCAAGTTCACTTATAAAGAATTCAGAGACCTCAACAAGTCAAAGCGCTTATAGAGAACTAAGAGATCTCGATAAGCCATTATACTTATTGAGATGTCAGTTCTCTATGCAACAAACTGGAGATCTCGATATGAATCTTAAGTACATAATGCAGACAAGTTAAATATTCAAGATTATCAATCAACAAACGATCTAATTCACTTAGATTGAAAAGTCTACAAAAGCATCTTGAAGAGTGCAAGATCAAAGGCCAAGATTAACTGACAAAGGAAAGTCACAGATCTAAAGGATATGCAAAGATTTAATAAACCAGAAATGGAAAGCTTTAGAGATAACTTAAAGTAGGGTTTAGTACATTGTATTGTTTGCTGTGTAAACCTGTGTTTTACTAATCTATAAAGTAAAGACTGGTCCTTTATT
Source organism: Apium graveolens (assembly GCF_009905375.1). NCBI lineage: Eukaryota > Viridiplantae > Streptophyta > Magnoliopsida > Apiales > Apiaceae > Apium > Apium graveolens. The sequence continues at coordinate 123,510,289 of NC_133649.1, read as the reverse complement.
TTAGTTGCATCAAACAGACCTAGTTTTTCTTGTAACTCTATCAAGTAAGAAGCTGAGTTCTTTACTTACAAATAACCCAGGATTTGTAGCAAAACACTATCTTGATTTTAATACAAAATTAAGCGAGCTTTGAAATATTGTGTGCACTATTTTATTCCAGCTAATATAATATTACTGCATTTTCTAATTTTCTTTGTTAACCAAGTAAAAAATATTCAAAATTACTGCATTTTCTAATTTTCTTTGTTAACCAAGTAAAAAATATTCAAAAATCCTTAAAAATATCCAAAATATATTCACCCTTTTGTGTTGTATTCATTACCTAACATTAACTTGTTCATAACACCAAGCAAGACTACCACCGCCACTCCAATTGACATAATTGTTTCCATTAAACACATATGTCCTAATTGTGCATTAGAATTATCATTAGATGATAGAAAATATGAGTCATTATAATAAATTGTTGAATTAGCACCCAGCGACATGTTTTGTGATGGTGTATCTTGATTTTGAGTTTGAGCCATAAAGTGTTTGGCAAAATGGTCGAATGAAACAAAATCAAGACAAAAAAAAAAAGAACACAACAATATACATGCACAAAATATAATATTGATGCAGATTCACAACAACGACTCAAAATCGAAAAGACACAACAAAATGATTGAAATTAACATAATTGTTAAAAAATAGACAAAAAAGCTTCAAATCAGTGTTTTATTGGAGGAATCGGATGAAAACAAGAAGATACCATGAGAATATGAAGCTACTTTCGTCTAAAACCAGATACTGGAACCCAACTTCACTGAATGAGCAATGTATTTACAAGTGAAAACCACAAACACTTTGCCCGCACTTTTTAACAAACTAAAAAATGGAAATGACTAAATGACTTTCTTGACTGATTTATTTATAAAAATACCTTAATCGTCTCAATATATAATAACCTCATTCTTATTGTACAACCTCATGCCCAATATTCTAATAATAAAATATCCTCTCAATTTTTAAATATATCATCTCCGTTTTTAAATAGTTATTTTGTTTGATTTTTTATCTATATAAATAAAGCAAAGTAAATTTAGTTAAATTTAAAATTATAATTTTTAGGTTTTTAAAATATTAATTAAAGATAAAATTTTAGTCTTTAATAAGAAAATTGATTAAATTGACAACTGAAAAGTCAAATAGTAAAACTAATCAGATACACATAAAGTGTTAGAAAATTAGGATTTTAGAGCTTAATTTTAATTATGTTCTTGTTGTTAATCCTAAAATCTAATGATTGGAAATTGTTCAATGATATTTGAACTTAAATATTCATGTATGATTTTAAGAATTTTCTTAATGAAATCCATATGAAATGAGAGTTGAAAGTAGCTAGAAAAAGCTTGGAATTTTGAGAATGTTTTTGTCCCACATTGAAATAAATAAAGGGAGTTGTGTACTTTATATGGTATCACACACATGAGTAGTATACAACTACTAAGGTGTGTGATGGTCCATTGTGTTGTTGTGTGCTTCACGCGTGCACACACACGCCCGCCCCGCCGCCACCGCCCCGCCCCGCCACGCCACGCCACGCCACGCACCGGACCGGGCCGGGTCGAAGGGCGATTTGGGCGAATGTCTCGGCATCTCGCGTACGCGAAAGCGACCTGGGCAAGGATTTTATTTATTTGACGATTAATTTTAATTCAAATTTATTTATCAGTAGACTGGATTATTATTACAATTGTTGGGCTGGGTTCGATACTGAATTAGGCTAAGTTACTTTGTTAGTGGGCTTAGTCTAAATCATTGAACCTGGACATGAATATAATCTGATCTGTAACTGATATATTCAATTAAAATTTAAATCTAATAATAATGTGGGTGTTAATGAAAAGATGTTACAAATATTTTTAAATTCAAAATCTGATCAGTTTTGATTTTATTTAATAATGGAGCAGTTTAATTCATACATTAATTTTGTGAGCAGTTTCACTTTTCCTCTCCTATAAATAGAGGCTAAAGTGAATGTATTTTACAGACCACACTACATTCTCTTCTCTTCTCCCTCTCCCAAAACCACAAGTTCGAAGTGCTGTTAGTTAGTTTTCCAGCGACCGAGGTGCTAGTCTAGGTGGAGGTTTTATTGTTGCTATTAACATAAACTCTGAGTTGTTTTATCCTGGTGGAGATATTGCACGCATCCCAACGCAGCAGGTAGGGGCAATATTCTCTTCAAGAGCAGTCAGGGCTTCGAGCAAGGCCTGGTGACTCAGCTATGATCTTCTTTTCTTGGCGTTCAGTATCTGTGCACAACCATTATTTTCAGTCACTGTTGAAAGCTATGGTTTCGGGTACATCTTCAATTTTCTCTTCGTTATTTTAGTTACTGATTTTGTTTACATACATGTTTTGTTTTGTTAACTGTGGTTTTGTCAGTGAAATTTACAACATTCTTGAAGATAATATTAGTTATTTAGAATTTAGCATAATGGTTAACGAAAGTGAGGATATCATTGGTGGTGGTAGCGGTTCGGGTGCAACTGCTGGGGCCATTGATTGGACCACCTATAGTTTCCCACAAGCTGTTGAACTAACCGGTTTACTAGAGAAATTCAACGGTGGCATTGGCTTTTCTCTCTGGCAGAAAAGGATGAAGTTGTGGCTGACTATAAAGGGTCTGTGGCCGGTTGTGGAATATGAGAAACCAGTAGTGGATCAAGAGAAGGCTGACATAATTAAGGCTTTTACGAAGTGCGCTGAGAAGGATGAAGTGGCTAGGGCGGCCATTCTGGCGGCTCTAACAAACACTTTGTTTGATGTCTATTCTTCTGATGCCTACTGCGCAAAACTCTTATGGGAGAAGCTGGACCAGACATATAATACTGACTCACAAGGTCTAGAAAAGTATTCTATGGCAAGGTTCCTCGAGTTCAAGCTGGTGGACAATAAGTCCATGACTGAGCAGGTGCATGAGTTCGAGATGATAGTGCATGCTTTGAAAGAGTCTGGAATGGACCTCCCGGAGAAGTTCAAGGTGATGAGCGTGATTGAAAATCTCCCGAAGTCTTGGAAAGAGTTCTCTCTCTCCCTGAAAAGACAGAAAGGAGAGATCACCTAGACCAACCTTATGATGGACATCTCGGTGCAAGAACAACACAAGTCCAAACAGGGACATGTGATGCCAACTGAACACGGTACCTCGAAGGTAAACATAGCAACTGTAGGACAGAAGAGGAAGGCTTTTTCTAAGAAAGCTAATAGTAATAAACCTAAGAGTGACAAGGACAAGGCTAAGAAACTTAAGGCAAACAAACCATGTTGGTCTTGTGGGCAGGTTGGGTACTGGAGTAAGGAATGCCCTAAGAAGAAAGTGAAGAAAACTGAGGTAGCGCAAGCGAATGCTGTGCTTGGAAACGCAAGTGGGCCTGTAGTGAACATGGTCGTTGGTGAGGCTACGGCTTCTGAAAGCAATGTCGAACGATATGTATCCTACAACCCTGTAATATTTTCTACCTATCTGTCAAATGAATGGTTGATAGATACTGGAGCTAATGTACATATTTGTGCTGATATTAGTTTATTTGTATCTTATCAACAGAGTCATAGCCTGACTGTGAAGATGGGGAATGCTAGTGCTGCTTAAGTATATGCAGTTGGAAACGTGGATCTGAAGTTCCCTTCAGGACGTATTCTATCTCTGGCGAGAGTGCATCATGTTCCCGACATGCGTAGAAATATAATAAGTGGAAGTTATTTAGTTTCTAGTGGTTTTGAAATTTCGTTCAAATGTAATAAAGTAGTTCTTATTCACACTGGTACATTCTTAGGCAAGGGTTACTTGTCAAATGGTTTATTTATTATTAATGTGGATCTCGTTTTGGGAAATTTGAATAATAATGTTATTCCTTCTGATAACTGTATTGAATCCTCGAATATATTGCATGCTAGACTAGGTCATTTAAACTTTGGTGCTCTTAAGAACATGATGAACTTAGAGTTGATTCCAAAAAATACCATAGAAAAGAATTCTAAATGTCAAGTATGTGTGTCTGCTAAACAAATAAGGAAACCTTTTCATAACGTTGTTAGGGATTCAGACTTGTTAGATTTAGTACACACTAATATTTGTGAATTTGGTGGTGTGTTGACCAAGGACCAGTTTAGATACTTCATTACCTTTATAGATGATAGTGGTAGATATTGTTATGTTTATTTACTTTGACATAAGGATGAAGTACTTAGTAAATTCATTATATATAAAACTGAAGTAGAAAAACAAACTAGTAAGGTACTTAAAAGGTTGAGATCCGATAGAGGTGGTGAGTATACGAATAATGTTTTTTATGAATTTTGTGCAAACAATGGTATAGTTCATGAAATTATTCTACCATACACACCTGAGTCAAATGGGGTTGCTGAGCGAAAGAACAGAACATTTAAAGATATGATTAATAGTATGCTTATTAACTTTGGGTTGCCTAAATACATGTGGGGAGAGGCTTTAAATACGGCTTGCTATATTTTGAATAGAGTCCCTCTGAAACACATGGATAAGACACCCTTGGAGTTATGGAAAGGTAGGATGACTAGTCTTAAGTATCTTCGTGTGTGGGGGTGCCTTGCTAAGGTACTTGTTCCTGAACACAAGAGAAAGAAACTAGGTCCAAAGACTGTTGACTGTATCTTTCTGGGCTATCTTGAAACCACTACAGCCATGAGATTTTTAGTATTAAAATCTGACATAGATGGTATAGTGGCAAACCCGATAGTTGAATTTCGAGATGCGACATTCTTTGAGGATGTCTACCCTATGAAGACTGGAATACCTGAGATGACTTCTAAGGAAGATCCTACTCACACATCGAGTTCTATTCCTGATCATGTGGAAAAGATGACAAATATGGGGGCAGAACCTAGTAGTAGCTCTATTCCTAAGGAAGTAGAGGAACCGAGGAGAAGTAAGCGTGCAAAGGTAGTCAAGGATTTTGGAGGTGATTTCATCACTTACAATATCGAGGAAGAACCTTTAACTTTCGGACAAGCTATGTATTCTTCTGAGTCAAGGCACTGGAAGGGCGCTGTGAAGAGTGAAATTGACTCTATTATTTCTAATGGAACATGGGAGTTGGTTGATGTCCCTCCTGGGTGCTCTATTATTGGGTGCAAATGGGTCTTTAAAAGGAAGTTGAACCTTAACGGCTCAATAGACAAGTACAAAGCTAGACTAGTAGCTAAGGGTTTTAAGCAAAAGGAAGGAACTGATTACTTTGATACATACTCTCTGGTTGCAAGAATCGTAACAATCTGAATGCTTATAGAATTGGCTTTAGTCCATGGTCTTATCATCCATCAGATGGATGTAAAGATGACTTTTCTTCATGGTGAACTTGAAGAAGAGATTTATATGGATCAACCTGAGAGATTTGTTGCATCTGGAAATGAAAGGAAAGTATGTAAGTTGATCAAGTCCATATATGGCTTGAAACAAGCTCCCAGAGATTGGCATAAAAAGTTTGATAAAACTGTATTGCCTTTCAGTTATAAGATTAATGAAAGTGATAAGTGTGTCTACACTAAAGTTAAAGGTAATGAGTGTGTTATTTTATACCTATATGTGGATGACATTTTACTGTTTGGAACCAATATTGAGATTATTAACGAGACTAAAGAATTCTTGAAAAGGCATTTTGAAATGAAGGATATGGGTGAGGCAAGTGTGATTCTTGGAATCAAACTGATTCAGTCCACTGAAGGAATAACCTTGACTCAATATCATTATATAGAGAAATCTATACTTGAGAAATATGGTTATTCACAGTGTAGAATCGCTAGTACACCCTATGATTCGAAAATTGCCCTTGTCAAGAATACTTCAGGAGTGCCTGTGTCTCAGTTAAGGTATTCTCAGATTATTGGGAGCTTGCAATATCTTGCTAACTGTACTAGACCAGATATTTCATATTCTGTGTCTAAGTTGGCTAGATATACAAGTTGTCCAAACAGAACTCATTGGGATGCTCTTGATAGAGTATTTAGATATCTAAAAGGCACAATGTACCTTAGTTTACACTACAAGAGATTTCCTGGTGTGCTTGAAGGGTACAGTGATGCAAGTTGGATAGCTAAGAAGTCTGGTTCCAATGGAGTGACTGGATACGTGTTCACCTTGGCTGGTGGAGCAATATCCTGAAAGTCAAGCAGACAGACTATAGTTACTCGGTATACTTTTAAGGCTGAGTTGTGTGCACTTGATGTCACAGAGACAGAGGCTGAATGGTTACACGGACTTATGTCTGCGAAACCTGTAGTAAGCAAACCGCTTCCTGCTATTTCTATTCACTGTGATAGTCGAACAACTATCGACAAGATTAGTAGTAAAAAATATAATGCTAAAACTAAGAGACACATCCAAGTTAGACTCAAGTCTATAAGGGGTTCAGTGACTGATAGGATCATAGCTATAGAGTTCATAGGAACTCAGAATAATATAGCTGATCCTCTTACTAAAGGACTGGAACCTGTAGTGGTCCTGAACTCAAGGTTGGGGATGGGACTGTCAACCCATCATAATTCATCAATAGTGGGAACCCAATACACATGAGATGAGATCCCTCGAAGTGTATTCAATGGGTAATAACAAGTTGTAAGGATAAATTGGTAGTACATTTGCTACATAGATGATACTATAGTATCTGAGTCTATCCACTGTAAACCTAGAAGGTACTGACACTGCTAGAAAAGCAAGAATGTTAAAACTCTGAATGGGGTCAAGTCATTTGATGAGATAGAGGAAGTATATCTCTGGAGATGCCCAGCTAAGATAATATAATTGTGTGGTCACAATTAGAGGATATGGTTAATCCTTAAAGCATTCGACGAACAGGATCAAGACATGGCCATTAATGTCTCAAAGCCGTAGATTGGCACCATAGCCTTTGACTTGTCATCGTCTATGGAATATGGTTATACTAAACAGATTAAGATTCAAGGTGAAACATTCCATCTGAATCCGATAGCCATTGAAGTAGAGGATTTAGGAAGGTTCAAACCCAGAAGGGTACCGACTCTGAAAAACAAGTCATGATGGAAAATTAATCGCATTTCTGTATGGATTTGTGGGGGATTGTAAGAAAATTAGGATTTTAGAGCTTAATTTTAATTATGTTCTTGATGTTAATCCTAAAATCTAATGATTGAAAATTGTTCAATGATATTTGAACTTAAATTTTTATGTATGGTTTTAAGAATTTTCTTAATGAAATCCATATGAAATGAGAGTTGAAAGTAGCTAGAAAAAGCTTGGAATTTTGAGAATGTTTTTGTCCTACATTGAAATAAATAAAGGGAGTTGTGTGCTTTATATGGTATCACACACATGAGTAGTATACAACTACTAAGGTCTGTGATGGTTCATTGTGTTGTTGTGTGATTCACGCGCGCACACACACACGCGCGCGCCCCCGCCATCGCCCCGCCCTGCCCCGCCACGCCACGCCACGCACCGGACCGGGTTGAAGGGAGATTTGGGAGAATATCTCGGCCTCTCGCGTACGCGAGGCGACCTGAGCGAGGATTTTATTTATTTTAGGATTAATTTTAATTCAAATTTATTTATCAGTAGACTGGATTTATTATTACAATTATTGGGCTGGGTTCGATACTGAATTGGGCTAAGTTACTTTGTTAGTGGGCTTAGTCTAATTCATTGAACCTGGACATGAATATAATCTTATCTGTAACTGATATATTCAATTAAAATTTAAATCTGAGTTACAAATATTTTTAAATTCAAAATCTAATCAGTTTTGATTTTATTTATTAATGGAGCAGTTTAATTCATACATTAATTGTGTGGGCAGTTTCACTTTTCCTCTCCTATAAATAGAGGCTAAAGTGAATATATTTTACAGATCACACTACATTCTCTTCTCTTCTCCCTCTCTACATTTCTCTCCGAAAACTACAAGTTCGAAGTGATGTTAGTTAGTTTTCCGACGACTGAGGTGCTAGTCGAGGTGGAGGTTTTGTTGCTGCTGTTAACATAAACTCCGAGCTGTTTTATCCTGGTGGAGATATTGCACGCATCCCAACGCAGCAGGTAGGGGGCAATGTTCTTTTCAAGAGCAGCCAGGGCTTCGAGCAAGGCCTGATGACTCAACTATGATCTTCTTTTCTTGGCGTTTTGTATCTGTGCACAACCATTATTTTCAGTCACTGTTGAAAGCTATGGTTTCGGGTACATCTTCATTTTTCTCTTCGTTATTTCAGTTACTGATTGTGTTTACATGTATTTTTTGTTTTGTTAACTGTGGTCTTGGCCTAGACTTGCTAAATTTTTTATATACTTGCCTCTATATTGCTATATTTGTTATTGAAATTTACAACGTAAAGTACAATCAGATTTTATTTATTTTAGGTACATTTATTCAACTATTTCTTGGATTCAGTCAGTTTGTTATTACAACGTCAGTTATCTGTTTCTTTTTGTGCTGAAAATAGTTTTAAATTATTTAATAAAATTCAAAAACAGTTTCTTAAAAAATATTTTTAATTGGTATGTTATCTTCAGAGAAAACAAATCTCCTACTTTTGTATGAAGCTGATATTTGGGAAAAGTAATCGTAATTTCACAATAAAAACTTATCAAAAATATTATGTTTTATATTTTAAACTAAAACATAATATTAGCTTTTAAGTTGTGTTTGATGTTGCATCTTACACACCTTCAAGAATACGATATTGCATTAGAAAAGAACACAACAAAGTTTAGTTCAAAACACAAGTGTAAAATATTTAGTAGTTATATTGTATATGCTACTAATAAAATGTATAAAGATTGCTTTTATATTTCCTTATCCTTTTGTTTAGATACATTTTAAGAATTTCCACACGTGATAAAGATTGCAAATTAGTATCATGACATTATAAGACGAGCTTATTATTTCTGAGCTAGACTTTTCATAATTTAACTTGTAAATGTTAAATATATGATCCTATTGGGGCCTTACTCTAATACTTTAAGGTTTTAGATGAGCTGGTTACTCAACATGGTATCAGAACTCAGGCTGACAGAGGACTCAGGTTCGATCCCTGCCACCCCAGACATTTCTCACAATTTATGAGGGACACGAAAGGCAAATTTATGCCCGAAAGATGGGCGTCGGTGTTCCACTCTTCGACCCATAAATGGGCTTTCGAGTGAGGGGGAGTGTTAAATATATGATCCTATTGGGGCCTTCCTCTAACACCTCAAGGTTTGTGGCAATCATGGAAAGGACAATCAAATCGAACTTCAATATCTCAAGTAGAACAATGTGTATACTTTTAAGGCTGAGTTGTGTGCACTTGATGTCACGAGGAAAGAGGTTGAATGGTTATACGGACTTATGTCTGCGAAACCTGTAGTAAGCAGACCACTTATGTGTGACCTAAAGAATTTACTCTTGAATAGACAAAACACTGTTCTACCTCAACCATGGAAAGGACTTACTTCTGGTCCAGATTTATGTTGATGATATCATTTTTGGGTCTACAAATGACAGACTTTGCAAAAAGTTTGCCAAACTGATGCAGTCAAGGTATCAGATGAGTATGATGGGGGAACTTAGCTATTTTCTGGGCCTTCAAGTCAAGCAGAATGAAGAAGGCACTTTTATTTGTCAAACTAAGTACACCAGAAACTTGCTGAAGAAATTTGGAATGCAAGATTGTTCAAGTGCATCCACTCCCATGGCCACTGCAACAAAATTGGACAAGGATACTGGTAAATCAGTAAATATTACTGATTACAGAGGTATGATTGGCTCTCTACTCTATCTAACTGCTAGTAGACCTGATATCATGTATGCTACCTGTCTTTGTGCAAGATTTCAAGCAGATCCAAGAGAACCTCACTTAACAGCTGTGAAAAGAATTTTCAAATATCATAAAGGAACAGCTGATCTGGGATTATGGTATCCCAGAAAAATCAGATTTTAAACTAGTAGGTTACTCAGATGCAGATTTTGCAGGTTGCAAAATTGACAGGAAAAGCACAAGTGGAAGCTTCCAATTTCTTGGAGGCATATTGGTTTCTTGGTTTAGCAAGAAATAAAAGTCAATTTCCACATCAACTGTAGAAGCAGAGTATATTGCTGCAGGAAGCTGTTATGCACAGATTCTTTGGATGAAGAATCAGTTACTGGATTATGGGTTAACATATTTCAAAATCCCTATTTACTGTGATAATCAAAGTGCTATTGCTATGACAAGTAATCCAGTTCAACACTCTATGACAAAGCACATCGGCATCAGGTACCACTTCATAAGGGAACATGTTGATGAAGGTACAGTGGAATTGTACTTTGTTCCAACAGATCAACAACTAGCAGATATCTTCACAAAACAATTGTGTGAAACTACTTTTACAAGATTAGTAAATGAACTTGGAATGGTTTCAGGTTCTTTCTCTAAATCTGCTTAGGTTTGTTCTGATGCATCAGACTTTATGATCAGTATTTACAGAAATTACTCTCTTTGTATATTTTGTGCTTAATTGAAAATTTGCTTAAGTACTGACTGTTGTCTGATGTAAGTTTCTAAACTCTGATAGTGATATGTCTGTTATTGTAACTACTCAATCCTATGAGGATACCTGTGCTAGATGCTGACCTAGTAGTCTTCAATAAACGAGGGATCCCATGTTAGAAGTAATTATTTCTGTGGAAATCTATTGACACAAGCAAATTCTGATATTGAGCTTAGTTGAGTTTACTTTGTCTATCTTATTACTAAGTCACAAACTAGAATAATGCTTCTCATCTGTTAAGTTCTGACGCTAGTAAATCTGTTGAATGTACTAAGTGCTGATAAACCTCTCTTATCAAAAGAAAAAGAAAAGATTCAAGGATTAAAATTCAGGTACTCCTTTGAGATCTAGAGTATAAATGTGGAAGGAACAACCCAAGTGCATTGCTGGTATTAAGTAAATATGCATCAGAAAAGCAAAATATTTTCTTGGTGACTTTTCACACTCTATGATTACTGGAGAAATACTCTGATAATAGCATAAATTCTGATAAGCAGTCGTGACTCACTTACACTGAGAAGCCACTGTAAAATGGAATTTAAAAAGATGCACAAAATTAGCACAAAATAGTTGAGGTGGACTCAAGCATGAACTCATTCGATAGTAGGTTTCTGAAGAATCTATATCAGAATTTGTGTGAGGACTTACTAAGATAGGCATTCATTTTTCGAGTTAAGAAATTATGTTCTGATAACTGTTAAGTTCTGATATAAGTCTAAGTTCTGATATTAAATTCTGATTCTTTACTTGACTTATTTGTGGATAAAATCTAAAAACAGTTTCATTTTAAATCAGACTATGTTTGGGTAGAATATTAACAGTCAAAATAATTAGGGAAAGTGGTTCATGTACATGTACAACAATGTTAACTTGTTACTTGTGCGCATTAAACCCTGACTTACACTTCCAATGACTGTTTTTCGTCTTCCCAGTCTAGGGAGACGAGGTAGAATTAATTCTACCTGTCAGCATTGAATTTCCTTGCGTCTCCTGGCATTCTTTTGCCTATATAAACAACCACTTCACATCAGCCTTCACATCAACTCTTTTATCACAAAACTCATCTCCATTTTCTTTATATCAACAACACCATGGTCAATTACAATATGTTTTTGAACTATGAAATATTCAACATGGAGCTGAGCTGTGAAGCCTAACAGCAGGAATGGCACGTCACTGCCATTCCTGATGAGATATGGGACTCAGTTCCCCAGGAGGTACTCACCCTCCTCCTGTTCTTCTACATGGATTACCATCGCCATCTGGAGCGATTGTAGGAGGAAAGGCTGGAAGCTCTCCGCCAGCAAGAGCGAATCATATGACTCGCTATTCTGTTTCTCGAGAGTAGGAAGAAGAAATGATTTATTTTCTTCTTCCTGTTTTTCTTCATCGTCAGCCTTGCCCTGCTTCTTGAGCTAGGACTAAGGCTGTTGATGTTAGGTTTAGCAGCTTAGGACAATCTTGTAAAAGTTCTGATGTAATTTAAATTTCATGAATGTATTCTTTTAATATATTAATGAATTTTTTTTACAAGTTCTTGTCTCTGAGATGTGATCTGAAATGCATTGATAAATCCTGATAAATATTCATATTTTGATGACCATTACAATTTAAATTTAAATTAAGTTCTGATTTTACGTTATCAGTACTTGTTCCCTTGATTTTCTTGGTCATTCTCACTCAAATTTTTTTTCAGAATATTGGTGTTGCAGTGAAAAATAATTGAAAAAGTGAAAACTGTTTCAATTTTGAATTAAAACTGATTCACCTTGATTAATGGAATTACTGGGTAAGGGGAACGGTTTTTCCTTGAAAAACTGCAAGTGGGTAAGTAATGATTACTATTTTCCCGTGCCCATTAACTATTCATTATTACTGCATGTCTGACAGGTGTCCAACGGTTACATTTTTTTTAAAAGTATAAGTAAGACAGAGAGAGGATATTCTAATCTTTTATTCATTTTTATACTTTATCTCTCTATTTGCTTTTACTCACTTTCTACTCCTGACGTTGGTTTTTCATTTAGACATTTTATCAAACACCTAACAGGCACTCCTAAATCTCGATTATTTTCATGGCACCTAAGGATTTGATCATTGATGGAGCTAAATTTGTTCCAAATAACTATGCTGCAATTCTTGATAATGCTGAAGCTCCGTCTGAGTTGCATTTTGTGCAAGATCTTCTTGCACACAGTGAAATCGGGTATGCATTGACCCAACCTTCAACCTTTTTGAGCCAACAAGTTCTGACATTTTGGAGGACTGGAAATTTTGATAATGGTGGTCAAAATGGTACTCCTAGTATTGTTTTTGAAGTGGGTGATTCTACATATGGGGTAACTCCTGGTACAATTCGCAAGGCCCTACATCTACCAAAAGGATGTACTTTTTCAACCCCGGAGGAATCAGCTCTTAATGAGTTCATGGCTAGTTTGGGGTATGAGCAGAGTTTGGCTAAGCTTGGGCAGTTGAAGCTCATATCAGAAAGGAATGGAGCTTTTTCTTTGACTGCATAACTAAAGCTTTTGGGAATAAATGTTCAAACTTTGATGCTATTCCTATAATGAGTCAGCACATCGAGTATGCTATCATTAACCAAACTCATTTTGATTTTGCAACTGCTGTGATAGGTTTTATTGGGGATAGGATGACAGAAGATAGGAATGTTGTCTACTTTGCTAGATTTTGTCAGCTTATTATTAATCATTGTTGTGTTGATAACCCCTAATCTACCACTGACTTAACTCCATCTTTCAAAATTGTAAAACGAGCCTTTAATGATTTGGTAAATGCTGATGTTAAGAAGAAGGTGGTTAGATCCTTACAGATTCCTCAATCTGTAAAACAGATCTTAGTAAATGTTGATCCTGATACCTACATATTTGTTTATCCTGATGTCCAACCAACCACCACATCTCAAACACCACAATAATCATCAGCATATACCACTCATACTACTCAACCTACCCTCAGACAATATCTCAAATCATATATCTCCACTTCACAGACAGTTCAACCTTCATCCTCAGCACCTACTGTGAAGCCTTCATCTTCCAAGGCCAAGAGGACAAAGACTATTTCTCAAACACCTCAGAAGAGAAGGAGGATTGTTTTGAGAGATGAATCTGATAGTGAGGAACAGGTTTCTACTTCAGACGTTGTTAATAAAGAAACTGAGAAAGTTCCTTCTCAGAAGGATTCTGCAATTGGGGGATCTAGGCTTCTCAAAAGGCTTAGAAGAATGACTGTTGATGAAACTCCCAAGGAATCCATATCTTCAAAGAGATACAAGAAACAGAGGGCAAAAAGGCCAGTTTCAGATGATGAGGAAGCATCAGCTAAGGAAGGAGATCAGGATTCTATGATCTCACAAGAACCAGTTTCTGCTAAGGCCCCTGCTTCTCCATTACCTTCAACTAAGGAAGTTTTTATTGAAAAGGCCAACACACCATCTGTGTCTCCTAAGACTGTATCTCCTGTTAATTCAGGCACAAGTGCTGATATTGATATTTAGAACTTGGTTGTGCCTGAAGTACTTTACTTAGAAGCTCCAACGATAACTAATCCATCAACTACACCTGTTACTGATGCTGTTCAAACTCCAGAATTATCTACTACACCTTCTCTGCATCTAGATGCTGATGATCAGAATATAGGTGAGCATCAGGATATGGCTGTTGATCAGAACTTGGAACCAGATCAGCAATTAGAAAATGATCCTGAAGCCTCCATTGCTACTCATACTGTTGTTTTATCAGAAGTACTGATTCTGTAAGTTCTGATGCTGCAAATGCTGGAGATTCTGGTGATGCTGCTCTAACTGTAGATGCTGATGAAGCAGGTCCTTCAGGACATGCTCCTCAACAAACTGTTCTTAAATCTTACCTTGTTAAGAAGTTTGTTACAAGAGAAGCACCAGTGCCTTGGAGTGAAACTCCTGCAGGACAGGAGTGGACTAAGGAATGGAACTCAGTTACCTGTGCTCCATCTGCAAAGCATCTTGCTGAGCACTTGACTAAAGCTGATGAGATGTTAATTACTGATGATTTCAAAATACAGCTTAGAGTCACTGCATTGAGTACTAAACATCTACAAGGTCTTCATTCAACTACTCATGCAGAGTTACATAAGATTCAGGAAGAATTCATTAAGCAAGAACAAGTTCAGAAGATTGACAAGAAAAAATTCTTCCAACCTACCTTTGACAGAGTTGCTTATATTGAGAAGACTCAAGAGAAACAACAAGCTCAAATTGAAGATATTCTGAAAAATCAAGCTTCTCAGCAATCTCAACTTAATGAAATCCAAGCCTCAGTGGAATTGCTTGTCTCTCTTCTCTTACCTGCTGATGCCAAAAAGGGGGAGAAAGTAATTAAATCCAAATGCAAAACTGATAAGACACTGAAGGGGAAGGATGATGAAAAGGATGACCAAGGAAACTCTGGAATGGGTAGAGGTCAAAGTCAAGGTAGAGGTTTCTCATCAAGAAAAGCTGAAATCACAAGTCACATGACAAGTTTTGATACTGGAAAAAGAATTAATTTTGCTACTGGTAAAAGGATAAGTTATGATGAACTTTTAGATCTTGATGAAGAAATGTCAAGACAGTTATTTCTTCAGGAAAATCCAGGAATGGACTTCGAGAGTTTAATGGAAGAAGAAGCCAGACTTAAATCAGAGAAAGTCACATCTAAATCTGAAGCTTCTGGTAAAAAGACACTTCCAAAACTTAAAGGCATTGTGATAAAAGAAAGGACAAATACTGAAGCAACATTGGCTAAATCACAACCGCAGATAGATCCAAGATCCAAGGGTAAAGAAAAAGTTGGTGAACCTATCAAGGTTTATGTGCCTCCTGAGAATGAAGAAATCACTGATGAAAAGGATGATCTTGCTCTGATTTCAAGAAAAGTTTTTAAGACAACCTCTGACATGGCTCAAGTTATTCAGAGTCAAGAGACAGTAAGTTTTGATATTTCAAAGAAGCAAGTAACCTCTGACATAGCTCAAGTTAACTTGATATCAGAAGATAAATCAAAGACACTCCTACCAGGATTCAGTAAAGCAAAACAGACTCAATCTTTGAAGACTGCTGCAAGTGGTTTTGAAGCAAGAGTAGTTACTGGAAAGGAAGTAAGAGATAAAACTGGATTGGGAAGTGCTGATGAAAGAAGAATACAGAACACTACCAATGATCCAACTTCCTTGAGTGAACCAGGTATTGGAGCAACTCCTGAGAGATTGAATCAACTGGAATATGTACAAATGGTTTACCATACCTACTTGAAAGAACACATCTTGTTGTACTTCATGACAGATGGTAGGGTTTATCATATAAGGCAAAATGCCATTCCATTGAAGTATTTTGAAGAACTGGAGCATGTACTATTCTTACTTCAAGTGAATGACAGATTAACAGAAAGTGCTGCAAACTATTTGAAGGATCAGATTCAGAGACAGAAAAGGCTTTATTTTGTTAAGTCTGACAGCACATATCTTCCAAAGTACAGAGATCACAAGGGTGATATAGTTGAAATGAAGCCCAACACTGCTAAGATTATAACTACCTTTCTGGGTTACAAGGCTGTGGAATTCAATCTTGAGTCTGATAGAGCATATTTGATCAGACTGGATCAGGATATAAGAAAAGCTAACATTAATGATCTCAGGGCTGCAATCTTTCAAATTGGTGAAGATACTGCAGAGCTTAAAGATGCTAAAAGGAGGATGATTGATGAACTTAGATATGTTGAGAAATGTTTGTTGAAGAACTATCTCAGAACAACTCCTGACATCAGAGAGATCAGAAGATGAAGCCAAGTCAAGATCTACAACTGATTAAATTCTTATATTTGTACAGACTGAAGCTGTTATCAGAAGTTAAAGATTGGTAAAGCTTTAAGGACTGTAAGTTGTAGTTATCTAGTCTAATTCTCATGCATTTGTACTTAATGTTTTTGACATCATCAAATATCTGTTAAACTTGTATATTATGCTAATTTACAAGTTGGGGGAGATTGTTAGATATATTTGATAATGTTATGGCTAATATGATTTATGTTTAGTTTTCAGATCTTACTTAAACAGGATAAATTAGTACTTACTGGAAGTCAGGACTTAAGGATATCAGTACTTATATTATCAGGAGATAATTATCAGAAGATGGATATCAAAACTTAAGTACTGAAGGACGATCAGATAAGGACAACAGCTGATTAAAGGAAAGAAGATCGAGACAAACATAAGAAGAGATATGCATGAAGAAGGAATTCTATGAAGAATAGAATACTTGAAAGAAAAGATATCTGATTGATATATTTTAGGAAGCAGAATTATATTTCATATCAACTTGAGTTATTAAAGTTCGATTTGATTGTACTTTACACTGTATTCACCCCCTCTACAGTGTGTGTGTGACCTAACAGAGGTGGCTGGGAATCGAACCTTAGTTCTCCCGCCAGCCTAAGCTCTGATACCATGTTGAGTAACCAGCTCATCTAAAATCTTAAGGTATTAGAGGAAGGCCTCAATAGGATCATATATTTAACACTCCCCTTCACTCGAAAGCATATTTATGGGTCGAAGAGTGGAACACCGACACCCATCTTTGGGGTATTAATTGCCTTTAATGTCCACAATAAATTGTGAGAATATTGGGGGTGGCTGGGAATCGAACCTTAGTTCTCCCGCCAGCCTAAGCTCTGATATCATGTCAAGGAACCAGTTACTCTAAAACCTCAAGGTGTTAGAGAATGACCCTTTTCAGGATCTTATATTATTATAACAGTAAATCTCTCGATAAAAAATACTAAAGCTGGAAGCTTACTTCCAGGTTATTGTAGTAACTTTGTAAAATGAACATAACTTTAATTTTAATACAATTTTTTGTTTACAATGCCGTTGAGTTGAAAAGATTTAACCCCCGTATACCAAAGAGCAAATTAATTAGATTCATGCAATATTGTAGAATTCTAGGACCTGTCCACCTATAATTTACTCAATATAGCACAAACTTGGTGAGAAACTCAACAAAATCTGACTTATGATTCATCGATGATCACGTGAATGCAAAAATTTAATGAAATCCTAAACTTATGATCAAAAATTACTTAGGAATAACAATAATTATCTGGCCTTAACAAGTGATATATATATAAATTCAATATTAAAGACTTAAAGTAATAGAATCACCCGGGCATAAGTATATATAAATTTTACTGACCGCCCGAGTCAAAGGTACTTATCTAGATTTAAAAAATTAGAGCACAAACTGAATTAAAAAAATGTTTAATTCTTCGACAGTTTATATTTCGAGACTTCGCACCAGGAGATTAGAAATTAGTAAACAGAGTACTTAGACAATTTTGTGACTCACTGATGAACTCTGATTAAACCTAAGTAAAGTAAAGTATAAATTTTTAATAAATTAAAATAAATTGAGCTGTTTGAGATTTGAAACTAAGAGTTTAACCATAAAATCTCTCACGTAAATTAACTTGTGAAAAATATTACAAAAAAATATAAAATATAAAAGATCTATCTTCACTTCTATATGTCTAAAATATATAAGTATATAAGTTTAGAGTATCGATTTCTAGATCAGTAGAAAGAAAAGTGGGAGTAAATTAAATAAACTACAAATATCTATATCACTACAACAAAATTGGCTATTTACGACGGTTAACTTACGACGGAAAAAAGTGTGCGCCTCACTTACGTCGAAAAAAAGTGTGCGCCCAACTTAATAAAATTGTGCACGGCACGGTTAAATAAAAATAAAAAACATTTGAAGTTACGACGATTTGAACATTTCGACGTAAGTTAATTATTTTTCTTAAAATTTTAACTTGAAATTAAATAAAAAAATATTTTGCCCAAATTTACGACGAAATATTTATAATGGAAAAGATTGGATCGTCCAATTTACGACGGAAATTAGAATTCGTCGTAGGTTATCAAAGAGGGAAATTCAACTTTTTCCCTAAAATTTTGGCGGTAAATTTGTCTTTTCTCAAATTCATGGAAACCATTAATTTATGACGGATTCCGTCGTAAATTAGTACATAATTTTGATATTTTCAATTTTAAAAAAATATTATTTCATGATCTAACCATATTAATATCACCATTTATTTATTTGGATGACATTTTAGAAATTTCAAAAAAAAATAATTAGTTTGATAAAGTTATTTTATATGAAACATTGGTTATATATATATATATTGTTATCCATACGGTTGGATCGGTGAAAAATATTTTTAAAATAATCGAAACACAAATTCTGAACTAAACACTCGTTAGCTGTACTAGTCGATTGATACTTGACTGTCAAAGTAACAAATCAAATAAAATTATTTTAATATTGAATATTAAAATCCATATGGTTGGATTGTTGTATATCACTATTATATATATCTATTAAAATCCATATGGTTGGATTGTTGAAAAATATTTTTTAAATAATCGAAATACCAATTCAGGATTAAACACTAGTTAGTTGTACAAGTCAAACTCATGCTTGACTGTAAATATGACAAATCAAATAAAATTATTTTGATATTAAATTTTGGTTATATCACTAATATATATATCTATTGAGATCCATACGGTTGAATTGTTGAAAAATATTTTTAAAATAATCGAAACACCAATTCAAAACTAAACACTAGTTAACTGTACTAGTCAAACTCATGCTTGACTGTTAAAATGGCAAACCAAATAAAATTATTTTGATATGAAATTTTGGTTATATCACTAATCAATATATCTATTTACATTCATACGTTTGGATCGTTGAAAACTATTTTTAAAATAATCGAAACACCAGTTCAGAATTAAACACTAGTTAGCTGTACTAGTCAAACTCATGCTTGAATGTTAAAATGACAAACCAAATAAAATTATTTTGATATGAAATTTTGATTATATCATTAATATATATATATATATTGAGATCCATACGGTTGGATTGTTGAAATATATTTTTAAAATAATCGAAACACCAATTCAGAATTGAACACTAGTTAACTGTATTAGTCAAACTCATGTTTGACTGTTAAAATGGCAAACCAAATAAAATTAGTTTGATATGAAATTTTGGTTATATCACTAATATATATATATATATATATATATATATATATCTATTGAGATCCATACTGTTAGATTGTTGAATTTTTTTAAAAAAAATCGAAACATCAACATGGGACTAAATACGGGTAAGTAGTACTTGTTAAATCATTGGTTGACTGTTAAAATAGCAAACCAAATAAATTTATTTTTTTTGAAAATTTTGTCATACCACTAATATATACAGGTCTTCACATCGGTACGGTTGAATCATTTATAAATATTTTTTAAAAAATAGAACATCAACATGGAACTAAACACTAGTCAAATCACTTAAATATATACATCTTTTGTTTTTCGAGGATCTAATCGTATAGATGTCAATATTTTATTTTTTTAAGTAATATTTTGTTTTACTAAATTAATATTATGTTGAATTTTTAATGTAAAAGAAAAAAATTAAGTATTACTTTGAGTCTTAAATAAATAAATAATGTAAAAGTGATAAATATATTTTTAAATAAATAAAATCTTATAGATAAATGAGTTAGCTATTTAAATATTATTTTAGATATTTTGTTTAATATATATATAGAATTTTTAAAATATTATAAAATACAGGTAAATTTATATCGCGCTCATTATTTCATTTTTTCACCAGCCGCTATTATTTTTTCACTTAACCCTATTTTTTATTAACCCTTCTTTGTCTCTCTCGCTCTTCCAACCCCCTCCCTCTCCCTCTCTCTAGTCTCTCCTGACTCTTATCCTCTCCCTCTCGTTACTTTAATAGTTAGGGAGTCATCAAATTAATTGATTTCAGCTTGTCTGGACACGGTTGTGTGTTAAATTTGAAAGTTTTAATTAATGTTTCTTCAAATTGGGGTTCTAGATTTCAATTAGGGTTCAAATTGAAGTTTCTCTACTTAAACTCGACTTATTATGTTCTCTCTCTTTCGTTTCAGGTCCTCTTCAGTTGATTTTCAGGAAAGTGGAGGAGGGGGATTGTCTCCTGGGAAGTTGAGGAGTATGTTGATGGGAGTTGAGAAGTTGAGAAAACAAGGAGGGCCTCAAGAAGATGAAGAAATGGATTCTAGTTTTGACTTGAGATCTCAAGATTTTGAGATCCATGACAATGGTATTTTACACACACAAGTACACACACAAAATATTTTTTGTTTTTGTGATTTCTGGATTTTTAACTTTGTGAAATAATGTATTTAAGTGTTTTTGTCTGATTTATATGGCTTAATATAAGTGGAAAGTGTGTTAGTGTTAATGAGATTTTTGTTTCTTTGGTTGGCTGTTGGGAGAAAGCTGAAAGAAAGTTGAGACAATGTTAGTTAGTTTGACCGAGGAGAGCTAGAAAATGCAAATAAAATTAATAAAAATGAAGTGAAGTTATTTTCAAGTTTGGGATTTATGAACAAAATAGAGTTACTTTTTTGTGTTTAGGGAGCTAGGTACCTGAAGTTGGGTATTTTATTTTACGATGTTTGATTGTGTTCTTGAGAAATATTGGGTAATTTATAGATTCTAATCTATAAATTTACAAGTGTTGGTTATATGTACACTTGTTTGTCTTTTGTGTCTTTTGGTTATATTGGTATTGGGTTCTTCATTATCAATTTTTTAGGTTGAATTTTAAATTGTAGATTATACACAAGTATGCAGCGACCACTTAATGGTGCATGTTGTCCTGGGCTATCTCTTGCCATTGGTGGAAGTACACGAGGTGAACCATTTGCAATGCTCAAGGTGCAATTACCCAGAGAAAACCATCCATTGCTGCCATCATTAAGGTTGTTGTGTGTAATTACATTTACCCCTTAATTTGGATTCTGCAATACAAATACAGAGTTTTGCAATAGATTAAACTTTGTGCGCTAAAATCGCTATGTGATTGAGCAATTCCTAATTCCCTAACTTTAACTACCTCTATAACTGGTGCAGGTAACGGAGGGTTCTTTTCTGCATGCTTCAAAGATAAACGGTTGAGCTAGAATATCAGTGCCTGAAGGTGGACCTTCTAGATATACAACTACCTTGGATGGGTTGCTATTAATAAGAAATTTACCCTGCAGCTGTGCCCAATCTTTATCTCTTGCCTGCATACTTTAGGAAGAAAAAATATAAAGCAGGTTATTAAGTAATTTTTTAGAGATGCAAAGGGAAGTTACTGCAGAGCTACTTCGTATGAATGAAGAAAGAATAACATCTGATGAAATGATGAAGAAACCTATTAAACAATGTAACTTAAATGTTGTGCATGTCTAAATAAGTCAGTATTGCAACTACCATTTCGTGCAAAATCAATCATATTATTGGTAACATCGTTAGCTCACTTTATCCCCTTAGCTTCTAATGACAACGCAATAGGATTGTCCTTAATCCCATTTACATTCTCACATCAGGATCATTGACTACATGTTTTCTGAAGTTGACAAACACAGGGACTGGTGATCTTATAAGAGTACAAAATAACTGCTCTTAGAGCCTCTATGGTCACTTTTTTAACCTTATAAAATACCTGATAAACTTTTCTTTTTAATCATAATTTCAGGTATCTATTTTAAACATGTTATATTGGTATTTTATTTTAGTTAAAATACTGTATACAATGTTGTCAACATGTGTAGTTTGGCAGATCTCATTCATGGTGGATCGGGACAGGAGGGGATGAACCCCTTGTTCAGCAATGTCAATTATTTGCATCTGCTCGAGCAATTAATTTTTTAACCAGGAAATCAGAGGTTTGGAAAGAAAAGGTCTATTTTACTTTGAATCTGTTATGCAATGCTGTACTTTTAGTTTTTATGATATACTAATGTTTTTTTTGTTGTCGTCTTTGAACAGATAAAAAGATAATATCTTTTTCTTATAGTAAAGGAATCCGTAATGGATCAACCATCAAAATTAGAAGTTAGAAGGCGCATATCTTTTTTATCTGTTTCTTTATTTGTGACACCTAAAGTTCCGGATCTTCTATCTTTTTTGGTGAGTTTTTTTTTACGTTCATTTTTCCATTTCAATATTTTTTATATTTTTAATTTATTGCTTCATTTGCATCTTGCTCATATTATTAGTTGTTCGTGGTTAAAAAATAGCAATTGACTCATTTCTATTTATCATCATATAGATCATGTTGGTGACAAGTTTTCTATAGAATGCTTGTAAGAAAGTTAAGTAGACTCTCAGGTGAAAGTATAATATTAGGCAGCCGTTAACTTATGAACATAAAATTACTAATTTTTGTGGATGAGTCTATATATGTATGGTTCTATTTTGTGGATGATTTGAGATTCTAAATAGCTTATGTTATTCCAGAAGGAAAGTGGTCTCTTACTTTTTGTTGTTAATGGTAGATGCCTAATCCTAAAATTCCAGAAAGTGTAAAAAGAGTACCAATGACAAGGAGCTAAAAGAGCACTAGTGACAAGATTAAGTACGACTTCATGATCCAAAAATAACATTGCTGCTCCGTGAACAAAAAAACATTTGTATGATGATTATATTTAGTGCTTAGATGATAAAATGGTTCACTTTGGGATGATAAAATTTGTAGTAGTATCAAGTGCTGGTCTCATTAGCTAGGCTTAGCTTGCAGAGATTTTATTAAGTGTGAAAGTACTGGGAGCTATAGGCATTATTAATTGTATGATCAGTTCTAATCTTCTATCATTTCAATCATTCACATATTGTAATAAATAAAGAGCCAAATTCTGTTTTACTGTTTTGTATTGGCAGGAACGTCATCTTTGAGATGTCAACAAACAGCTGAAAATTAAGGTTTCTTTTAAATTGTCTTTGGTACTCAATATCCCTATGAATTTAACATGTGTAGACCTGTGGTAGTGTATTTGCTATTTTTAGTGACAAGAAGTAACTATTTTATCTTTTGAAAAATGCAGCAAGAGTCAGGAGGACAAGAGTATAGGGGTGCTCCTGCATTTGGATTTTGAAATTGAAATAATTATGTAACTTTAGATACTTAGGCATCATGTAACATGGATCACTAAAGATCCTTGTTTTATCATTTGGGAGTATTTCACTTACCACTTTGAACTTGTATTTGCTACTGGGTTTGATGTAATAAAACCAGAAATGCATACGTTGTTGGAATTATGCTTAGGACAAATGTCTTTGGTTTAGAGTTTGTGATTACATTAGACTTTGACGGGTTTAGAATTTAAATTGGAAGCCGAAAATGGCTAGAAACTGAAAAATCAGAATTTGGCTATTCCGGAAATACAAACTTACGACGGTTGTTCATCACATATTCCGTCGTAAGTTGGCCCCAGTTCCTAACATACAGATTGTCGGCAGTTACAAATTTACGACGTAAATATGTGTCGTACATTTATGTTATATTTTATCAAGGTGGGACCCACAAGAAAATATCCGACAATTCCTCCGTCATAAGTAGCTAACATACGACGATATTTTCCACCGTAAGTTTATAACATACAATGATATTTTCCGTCGTAAGTAGATTTTTTATTTTATTGAGTATATTGGCCCCTTCTTCCTAACTTGCGATGCAATTTTGTCTTGTGACGAAAAAATGAACTTACTACTCGACCAAAAATGATGATTTTTTTCCATCGTAAATGGTTCAGTTACGATGATTTCAGTTAAAAAAAACCGTCGTAAATGACCAGATTTGTTGTAATGATATGCCAAACAACATATCATTACCTATAAACTAATTAGAGACTAATCCTCAAAATTTTTTGACAAACAAACAATGGCATAGAATAGAAAAGGCACAAAGTCTAAGTCACCGATTGATATTAGTAATGTAAAGGTAAAGTGAATAAGAACCCCCTTATTTCTAGTTACCATGTAAAGTAAATATAACACAAAAGTAAGTACTTACGGAAGGAATATCGGTCCTTATTAATGAATTAAAAGAGATCGAATGAATCATTAATCTGTAACCAAATAATCTAGTAAATTGAAAATATGAACGGAAGAAAATTTACATTTTTAAAGATTACTCAGAAATAATAGTATGTGGCAAAAAAAGACTACCATGTACTGATTTCCTATAAAAGGACACCTTATATATTACACTAATTATTTAAAAGGAAACTAACCCAAATTCTCAAATACCACACTCCTTATATTGTTACAATTATTAAAAATATTAAATCAGGGAGCGCATTTCGGATGCAACACGGTTATATGGTGGACTTGGAGATGGTGCAACCGCTACATATTTGACAACAGAGACTCGATTTCAATCAACATTATTGGCTTTCTTAAAGCTCATTTGGAGGACGTATGAAGAGCGCTCAATAAAGACAACATAATTAGTAGAAATAATCAAGACATGAAAAATTTAAAGAAATTTCTGAAATATTAAATAGAAAAATTGTTAATTGCCTCATATAATCTTAATTTTTTTAACTCAAATTACCATTTTATTATTCTCCTAAATTTTTTCTACCATATTAATAAACTTTCCTTTTAACTCGAATTAGCATCTTATTATTCTCCTAAAGTTTCTATAAAGTTTTCTATTAATTCATATTACCATCTTATTTTTATATTATCCTAAAATTTCTTTTATGAACTTCCTTCCTAAATTTTTTGTTCAAAACTTTCTCTTAACAAAAATTTTCCATCTTATTATTCTCTTACTTGTTTTCTTCTAGACTTTCCTCTCAACTCAAATCACCATCTTATTAGAACATCTCTAATAAAAATTTACTTAACCCATTTGTATTTACTATATTTGCCGAACATGTAACAACCTGGAGTGAAATTACACATCAACTATTATTATATAAATACTCATTACATTTATAATAACTTCAAATAATAAAAACATAATATTATTAAAATATAACCAATTATTAACTACACCGAAGTAGATTACATTATAGCTAGATTGAAAAAATGTTACAATCATTATTTTATATAAATTTTAGGTAACCAATTTACCTAACACCACTAAAGATGCTCGTATTCTCCTAAAGTTTCTCTATCATATTAATTAATATGAACTTTTCTATTAACTCAAATTACCATTTTATCATTATCCTAACCTTTCTCTTCTAAACATTCCTCTTAACAAAACATTTCTATCTTATTTTTCTTGTAAAGTTTTCTACCATATTAATAAACTTTTCTCATAACTCTAATTGTCATCTTATTATTATTCTAAAATTTCTCTACTATTTTAAACTCATGCAACTATTTTATTCTAACTATTCACTACAAGAAAAAGAGCTTAAACCGACCGCACAAATAGTCAATTTAAAGCAAAAACCGGTCAAATTTAAATAGACCCGACCGTAATCGGTATTTGGGTTTAACCTCGTCGGTTTAGAAAAAACTAGTTGAAATTGACCAAAAATGACATTGACCTTGTTTGACAGTCAAAATGACTTGTCTTGACACGTGTTAGAGGCCCAACTGACCTGGTGGACCCACAATACAGATGTGGCACTGCCATATCTAGTGACACATGTGCAGGGCCCATGACATGTGTTAGTCCGTGCATACTTTACTTTTGAAAAAAATTGATTGCTCAAAACTGACTGTAGCTTTAATCGACCAATATCATAGTCCATTTAAATCACAATCGGGTTTTGTTGGTCGGTCTTTTAGCTTCTACGTAAAACCAAAAAGTTGCAGAAGCTAAAATAATCCCACCAATATGACCCGACTGTAGTGTTATTCCGTATGTATTCAACCCAACTGCAATTTGGTCGGGTCTACTTGCATTTGGTCAGTGTTCTTGCGTTTTCAAATGGTAAAAAATGGTTGGTTTATTTTTTCCAGTCGATTTATATGGTCGGTTTTAAGCCTACAATTTAAAATATAGCATAATTTTCTACAGCCTATGTTTCTTCTATACCAATCCAAAATAATGCATAAAATTAATGCTCAAAATAGAAAAGACCATTTACATTGAAACATACCAAACCATTCACAAAAGAAGTTATAATTACAATACCAGCCATCAAAACATTGTTCACAAACAAATTGTTAAAAATATAGTACTAATATTAAAAGCATATAATATAGACAGATGACTCGATCATAACTAAAAACTAAACTACAAGCCCGTTACGTCGTCATCATCATGCTTACCCGGAAGAAAGACTTCTTTCTCATTTCCTTGTTCATCATCATCGTGTCCATCCTCCTCATCTATATGGTCGACATCATCCACATCCCCATGCTCGGTGTCATCATCATCATCTCCATGCTCGGCGCCATCGTCATGTATATGAATATATATATATATATATTATTTAGCACCGGATATAAACATTCCTAAGACTTCAAATATTTATATTGAAAAGCAATATAAAATATTCAAATATTTAGCACTGCATTTGCAATTTCATACTTGTAATATATCGATTGGAGGATTTACCCGACCCCTCAGGTTATCTCATTAATGACAGCAGTGGAGAATGCTTGCGAACCACCTTCCAGGTTCCTTTGCAGTTCAAGAGCGGCGTTTTCCATATTTTGCACCATTTGAAAGGTTGGAGGAGACTGATAGGTGGCCATATATGCTCGTTCATCATTTATGTTAGAAGAAAATTGATGATATCAGAGTTTGACCGAGATGACGTCATCAACATATATCGTCAGTATTTGCTGATCATTATTTGTCATCAGTATTTACTCACATCAGTATTTGTCAAGCTAGAAATTAGGAGATATCAAAGGAGGATGTAGAGATATCTCAGTGTAGGACTTTACTTACTGTAGAAATCAATATATGTATATGTATTATGATTCCTTATTCTATTGTAACACATATTCTTGATTGATTGTGTATCTATGCAGTATATAAGCACATGTTAGGATTACACTTTATGTGTTGGTTATGAATTGATAGATCATTCATAAAACCTAGCAGCTCTCTAAGATATATGTTCATCTTTTGATAGAGCATTGTATTCAATTTTTATCCATTAATATCAAAATTATTCTTCTAATTTAGTTTATTAATTCAATTTGATTATTTAAACTGTATTCGCCCCCTCTATAGTTGATTAAAGGCCTAACAACTGATATCAGAGCTTGTTGTTGATACACAAACAATTTAAGATCCACAAAACAATCATTAATGGAAGACAAATAAACTCAACAAAATCCCCTCATAACCACCAGCCACAGATCAAATCAGCCATAACATGAGAAGATATGAGGCTATCAGGGTTTCAATTATGAAGATTCATAAAAATCCAATATGGAAAGTAAAGATGGCAATGTGTCTGGAAGCAACAGATCCCGGATATCAGAACAAAATTTATGATGGTCCTCATATGCCTATAAAGCTGGCTGTTGCTAGTTAAGAAGAAAAGATGGTTGACAAAAAAAAGGACTATACTACTGAGGATCTTTCATCTATTATGCAAGATGCAAAAGTTAGACATCTTTTGCATATCAGTCTTGACAGTGTCATGTCCAATAGAGCTATTGGATGTATAACTACCATGGAAATTTGGGACACTTTGGAGGTCAAGTGTCAAGGCACCACTACTATCAAGAAGAACAAAATGACAATACTCACTCGGGAGTATGAACACTTTGACTCAAAGACTAATGAGTCCTTTATTTAAATCTATGACAGGTTTCAAAAGATGATGAATGACTTGTCATTGGTTGATAAAGAATATGATCCAGAAGATTCTAACTTGAAGTTTCTTCTTGCACTCCCTGAAAAGTGGGACTTGAAAGTCACATTAATAAGGGACAACTATGATTTTGATGAAACATCTCTAGATCAGATCTATGGTATGTTGAAGACTCATGAACTAGAGATGGAGTAAAGAAGCAAGAGGAAAGGACCTAGATCAAGACATGTTGCACTCAAGGTTGAAGAGAAACCATGGGAGAAAGCTGGGAGAAAAAGCCATTCCAGAAGGAAGGCTATGATTCCAAAGTCTGATACTGAGTCATCAAACTCTGATGATGACTCAAACGCTGAAAGTGACTCAGACATTGGAAGTGATCATGATAATGATGATGAAATTCAACAGATGACTACTCTATTGGTGAAAAGCTTCAAGAGGATGGTCTACAAAGACTTCAAGAAAGGAAAAAGATTTTCCAGGAAAGGCTCTAGTTCTTCAAACTCTGATAGGAGGAACTATGGAAGAAATTCTAATGAGAAGGAGTCAAATATTGGGAAGATTGACAAGTCAAGTATAAGTGTGCTACAATTGTGATGGAGTTGGACACTTTACAGCTGACTACAGAAAGCCAAAGGCTGAGAAGAAACAAGCCTTGATTACAAAGAAGAAGAACTGGTTTGATACATCAGAATCTGATAAGGATTTCAATTATGCTCTCATAGAAAATGCTGAAAGTGAGGTTGAGACTACTGAGATGAAGGGTAACAGGAAAAATTCTTTAGTTTTAGATAGTGGATGTTCAGGACACATGATTGGAAATAAATCCCTTATATTAGAGTTTAAGCAGGAGGTTGATCCAAGTATTTCTTATGGATATGGCAACTTAGGAAAAACTCTGGGATATGGCAAAATTAAACTTGGAAATGTCATCATTGAAAATGTAGTCTAGTTGAAGGACTTAAGTATAATATGATCAATGTAAGTCAAATCTGTGGCAGAGGTTACCATGTGACTTTTTATGAAGAACATTGTGAAATTGTCTGTAAATCCGATGGCAAGGTTGCAATGACTAGTTACATACATGGTAACTTATATTAAGCCAGGGTCTCCACAAATTCTAATGGTAGTAAAATATGTCTACTTAGTAGAGCAACCGTGGAAGACAGCTGAAACTGGCATAAAAGACTTTCTCATCTCAATTTTAACAACATCAATGAACATGTGAAGAAAGATCTTGTAAGGAGATTGCCCAGTGCAATATTTATTCCTGATGACTTATGTGACTCACTCTGTCTTCGTTCTCATAAGTCACTTTAGGACGATCAAGAAAATAATAAAGAAGGATTGTTACTATGGGTACAGGTCCTGAGACAAGTAAATTATTTCAATCACTTAATTCTCAACGATCTGATCACGCACCCCGCTTACTTTTTATCTCTTTTACCAATGACCGGTAGATTGAGCACTAACTGAATCTCGATAAAGAAGGAGAAGAAGTAGAATCAACCAACGACGCCTAGATCACGAAAGGGGCATACCATATGCCCTACAATCCTTTCTTTCTTCTCTTACGAAATGGATAGTTAGAGAGAAAGAGAACTCCCAAGGCGTGATCTATTCTATTATATTCTAATAGATGAAAAGGTCCTATCAGTACTATTGGATTAACTGTCCTTCTCTCTTTGATGCCATCTTATTCTATGTCATTTGTCCAGATTATGCCCAACCTCCTCCACCCCCAAATCCCCTGACCACGCCCCGCTCGGGGATCACCGTACGAGAGGGACACCCAGACCTTCCCCAACCTATAGGAAGATAACGAAAGGGAGACAAGAGGAAACCTATAACACAAGCATCTATCCGATTCGTTACGCAAGAATGAGTACCGACCTCGAGGATGGAGAGGGATTCGAACCCCCGGTATTCCTATCAATACTTCAGTTTTCAAGACCAACTCTTTAAACCGCTCAGGCATCTATCCTCTTCTGTTACCTACTTTGACTCATATCTTTGGTATACCTCAATACAAGACAAACACAGGAAATGATATTCAACCAAAACCGGGCTATCGCCCTATCTAAGCAGGTTGACCCTATCCTCTACGGAAGTCATTTTATCTAACCATCTAAATCTACAATAACGAAAATATAAGTTCATTACCTCTGCACTAACTCCCTTGTCTTATTCATTCTAACATAACTGATTTCCAAGTATCAGTATCAAGGAAATTTTCAGACATAATTTCTAAATAATTTATAAACGTTTCTATTCATTTGAAGTAGTTGAACGAATAAACATTGGTTGTTATTAGCCCTTGATTATAAATCAAAGGTGACGAGCAATTACCGGATTCATTACCTGAATCAAGGTTTTGTCCAGTTTTGTAATCATAAAACTTTTCAAGAAGGAATGCCGTTAATGGCGATCAACAATAAATTAGACTGAACACTAGTTCGCACCCATATCCTGCTGATCAGTCAGGATATAGTGTAGATCTATACCTTTATGTATAGATCCAGTCGGGTACCTAGGCTCTATGGCCCAATAATCAAGGGTCCGGTCCATTTGCGGCCCATAGGGTTCAGTTTATCACTGACCCTTATCGTAACCATCTAGTCCATAGAGTATTTTGATATCAAACCATTTTGATTTCAAAACATATCGATTCAGGGTTCGCAAATAACCCAGAATAATAGGTATTTGCTCAAGAGATCAATCAATAATAAAGGAATAATGATGAAAGGGACTTGCATAATTAAGAGTAATTGCAGTGAATTATGAAACAATTAACTGTTCTGAACTTAGAATTGTAAAGAATTACTTGTAGTATTTCACAAGAAAGTTCAGGAATACTTGCCTTGATAAGCTTTAACTATTATTACTGGTTGACTTTGGACCGACTTGAACATTCGGCTCTATCGTCTAACTATTAACTTATCCTGGATACAATCCCAACACTCAGGTCTTTCGATTGGAACTTTGCTGAGCTTGACGACTAACCACTAGGCTATTCTTAGTCCGATGTCAATCCTCGGTGTTAGGTCCCGTAAAAGGGCTATTTGAAGATAGAAGGGGGGTTGAATAGCTTAATTACCAATTTAAAAATTATTATGGCATTTTAAAAATATTTAACCCATTTTAAATATTTTACTGATACAGATTATATATGCGGAAATAAAAGACAAGGAAGAAAATACCACACGAGAAATTTATCCTGGTTCGCGATGGCGCAACCTCTAATAGATTCGCTCACCCCTACGTCCAGTCCCCGAGCTCCTCTCCAGGACCCGAGTTTTCCCTTAAAATAACCTTGCTCCTTACGTAGGCGGAGAAGCCTTTATAACCTCGCAAATACTTGTCTTGGTGTGTAACTCCGGGTTACCACCTCAAAATAAATGTGCAAACCTACACAACCTATCTTAGACAATAACACCCTGTTATTTCTTCAAAGTTGATGTAGAACCCTTAGTGTAGCCTTTGTCCTTCTAAGCTTTTGCCGGTCTTGGATCTCAGTAGTTGGTCTTGGGTCTTTCCTCTTCCTCACGGTGTTAAGACTACTAACTCCCTGTTAGTACGTCTAGGACTTGGGACTTAGAACGAGAATCACCTCACTATACTTCACCTCACTGCAAAACAAAGAAGACAGTATCTACGAAACAATTCCCGTTATAGATAAAAAGAGTTTGGACTAGTAATACACTTAACTAGACCGGACGACGAACACATATTCTTAAAAGAATATTAATGTATACTTTTCTTTAGATTAAGTGAATGTTAAAGTATACTTGGTTTTACTTCATTTTAAAAAATATATATTTTATTTCCGAAGTAATAAATATATCAAGTCCTTGGTGAAGCGTTATAGCTTTCGAATCTTTGATAAAATAATTTCTCGTTTAATATAGTCGTGTGTAGACTTTTATAAATCGAGAACGTTACACTTATTCTTTAACAATTTGCACTTATAAAATATTTGGCCGGGAGAATAAAAGGTGCGTAATTTAAACACAATATATCAAAATAATATAAGAGCATAGTTTAAATTATATTAGCACAGTTTATATGTGTATATATATAATACAATATAAGCTTTAAGTTTTTCCCACGGAACACTGAAGGTGCTAGTAAGGAAGTCGCTTAATTCTTATACGATTATATATATACTTATATTTACTTAAAAGCTTTAAGATCTTCCCACGAAACACTAGAGGTGCTGGTAAGGGAATTTACTCAAATCTTTTAACTAAATATAAAAAATATGTATATATGGATATATAAAATATAAGCCTTAAGTTTTTCCCACGAAACACTAAAGGTGTTAGTAAGGGAAGTCGCTTAAGTCTTGTTAAACAGTTATAAAAAATATATCAATATATAGCCAAAATAAGTGCGTTTAAGTTTAAAGAATAATATGCTAGCCTTTATAATTTAATTCCCACGAAACAATAAAGGTTCTAGTTAGGAATATAAACCAAGCGTTGTATGAAATTATCACTTCGTGCTTAGAAGTGTATAATTTGTAAAAAACAATCCTTGTACGGATTTGTTTTTCTTTAAGTTATTCTATATAAGAGCTTGTAGAGATGAAGAGAAGGTATTACTAAGCTTCTTATATGAATATTAGGATTGGTCAGCTAAGACTCGGATGAAAGCTAAGCGGTTTACCACTTTTAAGAGATGAACGAAAAAGTTTGCTGGAAAAATTCTCCGGAGGTTCGGCCATATTTTGGCTTGTTGGTCGAACTTGGGCAGTCCTTCGGGAGGCAAGAAAGTGGTATGGATGAGCTTTTCTTGGGACAATAGAGCTTGGTTGGATGAACTAATCTTTAAGATCAAAAACCTTGAATATATGATATATATTTGTAAGAGAGAGGTTTATGAGATGAAGTATTTGGGTTTGGATATTAGAGAGTGTGTAGAGAGAATACTTCTTGAAAATGCCCAACAATTATTTAGCTCTTAGCTTGTGTAAAAAAAGGTGGGGGTGGGTGTTTATTTATAAAAGGAGTTAGTTGAAGGGAGTGGTTGAGATTGAGTTAAATTGAATGGTGGATGAAGGGAGTGGTGTGGATTGATGACATGGAGGATAAGGTGTGTTAGTTTGCAACTTGAATATAGGACAAATAAGAAAAATCCCAGAAAATTATTAATTATATAATAATGGATTTTAGCTTTTTCAATTAATCATTAATTACTTAGTTAATTAAGTAATTAGCACCATTAAATATAACGACTTTGTAAACCCTTTAATAAATACAACCAAAAATATGATAATTACCTAAATATCATAAAATGATGATTTGCAAGTTTTGGTCAACTTTGGTCAAAGGTAACTTGGTCAAATGCTCGGTCAAAGTCTTGGTCAACACCCAGAAAAATCACACCCGGACAAAATTTCTTTAAAAATTACGAAACCTTAACCATGCATAGAAAATACCATTTAAGTGACAAATTTTAAGTTTCAAGATTTTCTAGTAAGTGGGAGTATTTTATTTGGATTTAAAATGATTAAATCAGGGTTTAATTCCAAATAAAATATGAACGATCTTTTATGAAAGCAGATAGACCCTGTTGGCTCAGTTTGGGCTAAAATAAATACTTAGAATATATTTCCTTAAATATAAAATATTTTAGAGTGTGGGAAATATTTTTTAAGTATTTAAAAGTATTTTTCTCCGATAAATAATATTTTTGAGATACGAGAGAAAATTACATTAAAAAATATGAGGAGGAGGATAAAATGAGATATTAATATTCCTTTATCAAATATTAATTTCTAAGGGTGTAAAAATATATTTTTGGATTTATAAATATTTTATGGAGTGAAAGATATATATTTTATCCCTTTTAAAACTATCTATTTTTAAAATAAATTTAGCACGAGTCTTCTAAAAAATATCCAAGTTCTGATATCCCTTTTTTCAAACTTGTTGCCTTATTAATATTGCAAGAGAGCCTAAGAAAAATCATATTTTTGATAGTTCTTTTACGATCTCATTGCTTTGGAGTATATTCCTTTAAAATGTATGTATTTTGATTTTCAGCAAATTGAAATATCTCTTTTATTTATATTTAAAATATAAATACATTTTGAAAAACATTTTTGAAAATACTTTGCTAGATATGGATTTTCACTTTTGATTATGTCAATTAAATTCATGCCTGGTTGGAGAGGATATACGTGTTTTAAATTTTATGTTAAATTATGCGATTACCAAAATAAATATTTAATTGAAGATGTCCTTTCAATCATCCCCTTTTTGGTATTTGCCAAATAAAACATAAAATTTAAAATTGTCTAAGTGTGTGCTTCCCCTAAATATATGCATGTGTTTTGAAATATATTTTTCACATATATATATTAAAGGTGGAAGTATTATTGTATATCCCTTGAATTTAATTCCTGCAAAACTGAACAACTTATTAGATGAATAAATTTTGATGTAGAATTAATGTTATTTTAGCAAGAATATTTTAAAATTTTCAAATTGGGGGGTCTAATTTCTTCTTCCCCTTTTATTTGGAAAATAACAAAAAGAATCGTTAAAAGAGTATAGAAATGGCTTCCCCTTAATGTATTATTACCCTTTTAAACAAGAAGTTTTCATTTTAGGGAAAGTGTAAAAAAGATATCACCATTTTTCTAACTTATGCTTCCCTTAAAAACTCTTCTTTTTAATCGAATTTTTGTTGTACTTTATTTAGTTCATATATAAGTAGAACTTATTTTTGACTGTCAAAACTGGATGTACTTGAAATTGTTTGATAGGTAATTTTTTTTTTAAATCTATTTTTGATTTTTATTCTAGTGAGAATTTTGTTTTTGATTTCAATCCAAAGTGCCAAGTGAAATTTCTACTATAGTTGATGTTTTAACCATTTTTGTTTTTGAATACCAGTTTTCATATGTTTTGTCCATTTTAATTTATATCAGTACTCTTTTTAGAGAAAGTTCTGTTCTTTCAATTTAATACCAGTTCTGTTTGAACTCGAAATTTTTATTCTGGATAATAGATTTCTTGGTTTCCTTTTGGGTTAAAAACAAACTGTGAATGTCATTTGAGTAAGCTTGGTAAAAAAAACTTGATTCTGATCATCAATTTTGCTATTTGCTAGTTAAATTTGAGATCTTAAAATCTGGATGATTTCATTTTAACATCGTCTGGGTTAGTAGTTAGTAGGTTAGTCTTGAATAGTCAGTAAGTTAGTATACAGTCTCATAACAGTTTTTATAAAATTGTGCAATGTGTACATAACTTTTACTTTCACAAATATATTTGAACCTAACATACTGGAATCAACTATCTAAATCTAGCTAAGATCAGAAATTTGATCCATCAGAATTTAACCTTGATGCTGATTGATGATACGCCAAAACCTGTTCACATAATTCTGCAAATATATAGCAATTATAAACAATCGAACTCATGCTCTGTATTAGACCAAGAATCTTCTTCTATTTTTTTAGGTTAAAAACCACAGAAAAACAAAATTACACGGAGCAGGAGAGTAGCAGACTTGTGAGAGTTTACTGAATTTAGTTGTAAAATAGTTTAACAGCAATTAGTTTGATCATAACTGTAGCAAGCAGATATTTTCAGATTTTGAATTTAGAAAGTTGTTATATCTTGAGTCAAACCAGTGTTATTGTCCATTTAGGCCAAGATCATGTATCACACTTAGTTTTATCATAGCTATAAGTCTTAATTAAGTAACTAAACTTGTGATTTACCTAATGAGGCCATAAAATGAAACTTATAGGTCATTCTTCTTACTCAATTATTACTAAACTGATTTTATAAAGAATATAATGAGTTGTTCAATTAACCTAAGTTGTTGCAGAACTTTAATTTTCAGTTTGTCTATGAAAACAGTGACACAAATTAAGAAAAAACAAATATTGATAACACAATACTGGAATGTGAGTATGCCAATGAAAATGTATAGATGAATTCTATTTAGTACATACCAATACAAGGCAAGCAGATGCATTTTCAATCATTCTCAATATAGTACCAAAATTTTAATTCATCACAAACTGTACCAAATCAACAGGCCAGATCACTAGGGTTCTTTCACCAAAAATAAAAACAAACGTAAAGCAACTGAAACAGAAAAACATAATAACACATATACATGACAGATTTTGATGCATCTATGTAAGCACAGTGCAGATTACTCCTTGACAGGAGATTTGTTAACATCAATAAAACCCAGATTTCCATCAGTCTCACACAAATTAGGCAGCACAGTAATATCTGCCAAACCAACAAACTCATCTACCTTTTGACCAACACCAGTAACTATATCCTTCCCTTTACCAACACAAACAATCTCATTAGCCTTCTCACCAACTTTCACAGGCTCAATTACCTCCTCACTCACATGCCTTCTTGAGGTTGCTTCAGAATCCTCAAGTAAGGCCTCTTTCCTAAGAATCTTTTCTTCTAGGTAATTAATCCTATTGACCAACTTAAGATTGATTACTTTAGGACTGTTAATTTCCACTTTTAGCACTTTAATCTCATTGTTGGTTTTCTCAAGATTAACTATTTTAGGCATTTTAATTAGATTCACAGGCTGGGGCTTACACACACTCAAGGGGGCCTTATCTTGGTAAAGGGTTTCAACATTAAATATTCAATTTGCTTGGAAAAGGTTTTGACTAGTTTAACTTGATTATTTCAAACAGAGAGGTCATAAGCAAAGTATATGACATGTATTTTTCATAAAACCCATTTATCATGTTCAAAATTATGACATAGCTTAAGTTAAACTCAACCTTGTTAGATACTAGTTGAAATATTACCTTAAGATCAACAAAATCAAAAACTCTATCTTGTTTTGGTTTAGGGAGAATGTTTGCCCTAAGTATCACTGCTAGTTTTTGATATGTGTGTGTGAAGTGTTTAAAGTGTATACCCCAGTTAGACTCACAGAGACCCAAAGGCACATCATCATCATAGAACAAACCAACATACAACTCAAACTCCTTTTGATCAATGACAAACTTATCAAAGATATTGATGCATGGTTTTTGCAAAGTATGGCTTCCTAACCTCATGGCCTTATTGATAGAGTTACTATTAACTTTCAAATTTAATCCTTGCACAAGAGACTCAAAAAAATAGACACCATCATCCCTTTGATAGACTTTCATGTTCACATAGAATTCACTTATGAGATGCACATGATAGTTCCTACCTCTATAGAACACAAAGTTGTCCCATTTAGCAGCCATGATTATCTTAAAGAGTTCACCCATTTTCTCAACTTAAATCATCATTCCAGTTTAAATGTTTTTCAACATTCTGTTGAGTTTACCAGAATTGGTCAGTTTGACCAATGTAGGTTGGGGTGGTGTAAGTGATGGTGGTGCAAGATTTAGAGGAGTTGTATTTATCACTTGATTTGAGTTAGAGTTTCTAACTCTTTGTGTGTATTCATGAGTGTGTTAAGTGGCATTTATGACACTTATTTATGCTCTAATAAGCTTTGAGTTGGTGTATTTGTACTCAAGTTATCTGTGTTTTAACGTGTTTTCAAGTGTTTTTGCATTTCAGGCTTTACTTCGTAAATCAGGTGAATTAGCATTATTTTAATGCTAATATGGTGTTTAGGATGTGTTGGAATAAAAGCTTGAAAGACTGGCTTAAAGCTGTGAGGAATAAAGTAGAAGAAAAAATAAAGTTTTGGCAGAAGGCAGGCGCGCCCACGCTGGTGTTGCGCGCGGCCACGCCGGGAGTACAGAAAGGCAGCACGCTCGCGCTGGTCAAGCGCGCGGCCGCGCTGGGTCAGCGCGCGGCCGCGCTGGATCGGGATATTAAAATCCTGATTCTTTTATAATTCAAATTATTGGACTCCTGGGATGCATGGACTACTATATAAACATAACTTAGGTCGTTTTTCAGGAGATATTCAGAGATATCAAGACATCAAGGAAGGAGAAGACGGCAAGAGACCTTTTGGTATAATTCAACAAAGGCGAAGACGAACTAGTTTATTCTTGTGAATCTTCATTTTAAGTTGTAATTTGGATGCCTGTTTCTTATTTTGCTGAACCTATATTCTTGATTGTACTTTGGTTAATTTATTCGTATAAAGACTACATTTGCTTTATCATGTTTTTATTGGAACCCACGTTGGCGATGAGTTCGATTATGGGTTAATTGTTATCGTGGGGTTCTAGCGGATTTACTTATGGATTTCTTTAGTTAAATTGTTTGATGCCTTAGTGTGTGGTGATTGTATGATATCCTAGTTATAGTTGTGCGTATTTGTCTTGTGAGCGTTGCGAACTTATAAGATAGTGTGTTAATTCTTAATGAAGCAAAAGTGAATTTAATGATTTAGAACTTGCCATGCTAGCATAGGTTCATGTATTGTTATGCATGATTTGTAGGTAACTTTAACCATCTTACTTGCCCTATGTAATCAAGATAGATAACTTGTGCTTAAACCGTTATGTTGTCAAACACTATAGACATATAGGGTCTCAATATAATTGGTGCCTATTCAGCTTCTATCTCTTTTGTGGATGTCTGGTTGAATGGTACTCGTGCAACGGAAGTTAGCGTTTATCAGTTTTGTGTTGTCTGATTAGTGTCATCACCATTGCATGCTAAGGTTGAGAATAATAAGGCTATTGAATGAAGTATTTAATGAAGTTAGAATCCCATGTCTGTCATATATATTAATTCAGTCTATCTTATTCTCGTAGTTATAATAGTTAGCATAATTCTTAGTTAAAAACATTCTCAAATTGTTATCGTCTTAGCATTGAATAATAACCATACATTGTTGCTTAGGTGCGTAATTTAGATAGTTAACCAATACAGTATCTGTGGGAACGAATCTGATTTATATCTTATACTACTTGCGAACTCGTATACTTGCATGTAATATTAGCGCGTGTTTAGCGACTAACAAGTTTTTGGCGCCGCTGTCGGGGACTGCAGTGTTAATTAATAGTTTATGTGCTTTCCATCACTGGTCATTAAAGTTCATTGACTCGGACATTGTTACTTATTTATTTCCTTGTTTCATTTCAGGTGATCTAGCGAGGGTGTATGCATACGCGTTCGTGTACTCGTAAGAGAACACTGGATAAAGTCGAGGAAGAACTTGTGGTAATTCGTAGGGAAGTTTTTTAGGAAGAAAAGAAGGTAGAAGTATAAGAGAAAGTTGAAGAGCCAATTATAGTAGCCATGGATGATCAAGCAGAAAATCCAAAGGCTTGGATGGACTATTTTAAGCCTAAGATTAATGACATTCAGTGCTGTGCTGCAGCAGAAGTTGCCTCCAAAGCTTAAAGATCCAGAAAGCTTCACTATTCCATATACTATTGGTAAAGTGTCTTTTGACAGATGCTTATGTGACTTGGGAGCTAGCATCAATCTGATTCCCTTGTCAATCTTCAAGCAATTGGACTTACCTGATCCCAAACCAACTTACATGACCTTGCTGTTGGCAGACCGTTCTATTACATATCTGAGAGGTATTGTGGAGGATGTCTTGGTCAAGGTGGATAAACTCATCTTCCCTGCTGATTTCGTTATTCTTGATTTCGAGGAGGATAAGAAGATTCCTATAATCTTGGGAAGGCCCTTCTTGGCAACTGGCCGAACTTTGTTTGATGTGCAGAAGGGTGAGCTTATAATGCGAGTGTTGGTTCAGGATGTGACTTTCAATGTGTTCAATACTATAAAATTTCCTACTGATAATTAGGAGTGCTTAAAAGTCGAGTTGGTCGACTCGGTGGTCACAGCGGAACTTGATCAAATGCTAAGACCTGATGCCTTAGAAAAAGCCTTGTTGGGAAATTTAGACAGTGAAGATGACGAAGGAGATGAGCAATTGCAATATTTGAATGCGTCTTCTTGGAAGAGGAAGATCGATATGCCCTTATAATCTCTTGGAATGGAGAAATTGAGCAAATCTCCTAAACGCTTCAAGCCTTCTATTGAGGAAGCTCCTACTCTTGAGCTTAAGCCTTTATATAAACATTTAAGGTATGCTTTTTTAGGTGATGCATCTACTCTGCCTGTTATTATTGCATCTGACTTTTCAGGGTGCGATGAGGAAAAGCTTTTGAGAATTCTGAGAGAATTCGAATCGGCAATTGGATGGAGTATAGCAGATATCAAGGGAATCAGCCCTTCTTACTGCATGCATAAAATTCTGCTAGAAGAAGGTAGTAAACCTACAGTCGAGCAACAAAGAAGACTTAATCCAATCATGAAGGAAGTAGTAAATAAGGAAATTTTGAAGTGGCTAGAAGAAGGGATCATTTATCCCATCTCTGACAGTTCATGGGTAAGCCCAGTTCAATCTGTACCAAAGAAAGGTGGTATTACTGTGGTAGAAAATGAGAAGAATGAGCTTATTCCTACACGGACAGTCACTGGGTGGAGAGTCTGTATGGACTACAGGAAGCTAAATAAGGCCACTAGGAAGGATCACTTTCCCTTGCCCTTCATTGATCAGATGTTTGACAGGTTGGATGGTCATGAGTACTACTGTCTTCTGGATGGGTATTCGGGTTATAATCAGATTTGTATCGCTCTAGAAGATCAAGAGAAAACTACCTTCACTTGTCCATTCGGTACGTTCTCCTTTAGATGAGTTTCTTTTGGTCTGTGTGGTGCACCAACCACATTTCAGCGATGTATGATGGCCATCTTTTCTGACATGATTGGCCAGAATGTGGAAGTGTTCATGGACGACTTCTCAGTCTTTGGAGATTATTTTGATGAATGCTTGTAAAATCTTGGACAGGTTCTCAAGAGGTGCGTTGAGACCAATTTAGTTCTCAATTGGGAGAAATGTCACTTTATGGTGCGTCAAGACATAATTCTCGGGCACAAGGTTTCTAGTAAGGGTCTTGAGGTGGAT
This sequence comes from Apium graveolens, assembly GCF_009905375.1. NCBI lineage: Eukaryota > Viridiplantae > Streptophyta > Magnoliopsida > Apiales > Apiaceae > Apium > Apium graveolens. Next base: position 123,469,153 of record NC_133649.1, on the reverse strand, counting down.
AAGGCCAAGGTGGGGGTCATTGAGAATCTTCCCCCACCTATTTCTGTCAAGGGAATTCGCAGTTTTCTTGGTCACACGGGTTTCTACAGGCATTTCATCAAAGACTTCTCGAAAATTTCAAAGCCATTGTGCAGTTTACTAGAGAAAGATGTCCCTTTCAAGTTTGATGACGAGTGCCTTGCGGCTTTTGAGACATTGAAGAAGAGTCTAATCTCGGCACCAGTCATAACTGCACCTGATTGGAATGAGCCTTTTGAGATGATGTGCAATGCAAGTGATTATGCAGTTGGAGCAGTTCTTGGGCAGAGGAAAAACAATATATTTCATGTAGTCTACTACGCAAGTAAGACTCTAAATGGTGCTCAACTGAATTACATTACTATGGAGAAAGAACTTTTGGCTATTGTCTACGGTTTTGAGAAATTTCGATCTTATCTACTTGGGACTAAGGTGACAGTTTTCACTAATCACGCCGTCATTCGATATCTCATCTCGAAGAAAGACTCGAAGCCTAGATTGATTATATGGGTTCTTTTGCTCCAAGAATTTGAACTAGAGATCAAGGACAAAAAAAAAACTAAAAATCAAGTCATTGATCAGCTCTCGCGTTTCGAGAATCCTAATGCTACTTCCTTAAATAAGACCTTGATAAATGAGTCTTTTCCGAATGAGCGGCTGTTTGGAGTGCAAGAAGAAGAGTCGTGGTTTGCAGACATTGTGAACTACCTTGTGAGTAACATCATGCCTCCCGACTTATCCTATGCTCAAAGTAAGAATTTTCTACATGAAGTGAAGTGGTATATATGGGATGAGCCATTTCTTTTTCGCTAGGGAGCTGACCAAATCATCAGGAGATGTATTCTTTACAACGAAACGGGGGGAATCTTGTGAGATTGCCACTCAACGGCTTATGGAGGACATTATGGTGGAGAAAAGACAACAGCTCATGTTCTTCAAGTAGGTTTCTTTTGGCCAACATTATTTAAAGATGCGCATCAGTTTGTTTTGAAATATGATCGATATCAACGTATGGGTAATATGTCTAAAAAGGATGAGATGCCTCTTAATGTGCTTCTCGAGGTTGAGGTCTTCGATGTTTAGGGAATTGATTTCATGGGGTCATTTGTCTCATCTTGCAACAATCAGTATATCTTGTTGGCAGTTGATTACGTGTCAAAATGGGTTGAAGTTAAGGCATTGCCAACGAACGATGCAAAAGTCGTGCTTAATTTTCTTCACAAGCAGATATTCATAAGGTTTGGGATTCCAAGAGTCATAATTAGTGATGAGGGGTCGCATTTTTGCAACCGCAAGTTCACTGCCATGATGAAGAGGTATAATGTGAATCATCGCATTGCTACGGCTTATCATCCTCAGACAAATGGTCAAGCTGATGTATCTAACAGAGAGATAAAGCGCATTTTAGAGAAAGTGGTATGTCCGTCAAGGAAGGATTGGTCTTTGAAGCTTGATGAAGCTGTTTGGGCATATAAAACAACATATAAAACTCCACTGGGAATCTCGCCGTTTCAGTTGGTTTATGGTAAGGGGTGTCATTTGCCGGTGGAGCTCGAGCATAAAGCTTATTGGGCTTTGAAGAAATTGAATCTGGACTTGGATGCAGCTAGAAAGAAAAGGATGTTTCAATTGAACAAACTTGACGAATTTCAACTTCAAGCTTACGAGAACAACAAAATGTACAAGAAGAAAGTCAAGAGGTGGCACGATCGGGGTCTAGTGCTCAAGAAATTTGTGCCAGGGCAACAAGTTCTTTTATTCAACTCTCGTCTCCATCTTTTTCCTGGTAAGTTGAAGTCAAGATGGTCAGGGCCCTTCATAATCAAAACCGTGTTTCCACATGGAGCGGTGGAAATTTTTTAGAATGATCCGGGCCAAGCATTCAAGGTAAATGGTCAATAGTTGAAGCATTATTATGGTGATACGGTAAACCGCGAGGTGGTTAGTGCCGTTGTATTGTCCACTTGATCTCGTGATTCTATGTCGAGCCAGCAACGTAAAAGAAGCGCTTCTTAGGAGGCAACCCAAGTATGTTGTACATTAGCAGGTGAAGGAAGCAAGAAGAAAAGAGAAAAACACAAAAAAATCAGAAAAATAAAAAAATTCGGGGCCAAGTTCAGAAGTTGGTTGCGCCCGCGCTTGGCCGCGCTGTTTTTCCAGTAACCAAGCACGCCCGCGCTGTCCTAGCGCGCGCTCGCGCGCCGAGTCCCTGTTTCAAAAAAATAAAAACAACAGTTTTATTAGAGAAAATCTGTATTTTAATTCCAAAATCAATTCTAACCCGATTTTTACTCTCCCACATCCCATAATTCCCTCTCCTAATCAATTCCATTATTCCCACGATTCCCATAATTAATTCCCACTTCTATTCCTTATCAAATTCACACCCCTCCACCTATAAATACATACACTTACATACATCTTCTCCACCAATTCATAAACTCTCAAACACATATTCTCTCTAAACACTTAAGCTTTTATTCACTTTTTTTTTCAATCTGATGGCACCCAAAAGACAGAGAACTCAAGTTCGAAGCAGCGCCACCAATTCTTCTACTGCGAGTGGTGTGAGGCCCAGGTTCTCTACTCCCGAGGCTGAGGAGGAGTACAAGAGGCTTCTCTCGAAGCCTATTGCTAAGGAGAGAGGATTTCTGCCATCAGGACAAGATGGTAGGCTATTGGAGATGATTTTGGAGATGGGCTGGGTTTCTTTTTGTGAGGCTCCCGTTGCTGTGCCCATGAGTGTTGTGCGGGAGTTCTACGCCAACGCCAAGGCATAGAATAATTGTTTTACGGTGGTGAGGGGGAGGACTGTTGAGTACAGTGCTGAGGCTATCAGGACAGTGATTGAGCAGCCTGCGAGAAAGGTGGACCAGGACACTTGGAATGATAAGGCTCCTGAGGACTTCGATTTCGATCTCATCATTGCTACTCTCTGTGTGCCTGAGACTCATTGGAAGTTCAAGAGGGGCACTACTGATTACTCCACATTCACTTCTTCGTGCATGAAGGTATACACGGGCTTGGAACTCGTTTATTTGTGCTTACATCATGCCATCTTCGCATGTGCATGAAATTACGGTGGAGCGTGCTCGTATGCTTTGGGGTATTCTGCAGGGTGATTACATTGATTTGGGGATGGTGATACCTAAGGGGATCCTTAGGTTTTTGAGAGGAGGTACTACTGGGGCTATTTCTTATGCGTCCATTGTGATGAAGTTGTGCATGGCAGTTGGTGTTCATTAGCCCGCACATGAGCAGCTTCAGATTCCCAGTGCTCCTATTGACAGTTCTACACAGCACAGCATGGTTGAGTGGTATGGATGGAAGCCCGATCCAAAGGGGCTTGGTTACTAATATGATCATTTACCAGGTGGTGTGCCTATGGAAGCAGCTATAGCAGGAGGTTCTCAACATGCCCGTAGAGCAGCTTGGAGAGCTCAGTATGGAGAGAAGGCTGGACCGTCAGGATCGCAGCAGCAGCAGGGGGAGGCAGCAGGAGCAGAGATGAGAGCTGGTTTGAGTTCGACGCAGTATAGGCATCTTGCAAGGAGGATGGATGCAATGCAAGACATCCATAGTCAGTTTGCACGCGATCTCACCCAGGCACTTGGGATTGCATTTAGAGCCACCGCAGTTGACATTCAGTGGCCAGTTTTTGGTGAGGATTCCGTGTATCCACCTCCGGACACACCTGATACTCCATCGTTTGAGGGTGAGGATTCTGATTCAGAGTAGGTATGCCTGATTCCTTACGATTACCATCACTGATGATAGTGAATATTTTAAGTTTGGGGGTAGTAGTTGAAGGAATATGTTTGTGTGAGTCTCATATAGTGTTAGATATATTTGATAATGTCATGGCTAATATGTTTTATGTTTAGCTTTCAGATCTTATGCGAACAGGATAAATCAGTACTTAACTGTTGATCAGTACTTATACTGGAAGTCAGGACTTAAGGATATCAGTACTTATATTATCAGGAGATAATCATCAGAAGATAGATATCAGAACTTAAGTGCTGGAGGAAAATCAGATAAGGACAGTAGCTGATTAAAGGAAAGAAGATCGAGATAAACATAAGAAGAGATATGCATGAAGAAGGAATTTCGTGAAGAATGGAATACTTGGAATAGAAGATATCTGATTGATATATTTTAGGAAGCAGAATTATATTCCATATCAATTAGCGATTATCTTGTAACTGTGTAGTATATAAACACAGGCATATGGTTTACACTATAAGTGTTATCATTATCGAAGTTATTATTCTATATAACCCTAGCAGCTCTCGTGATATTTGTTCATCACTGAGAGGTAACAGTTCCATACTGTAACAGAGTTTATTGTTTTAATAAAGTTTGTTTTCTGTTACTTAAGTTCTTTAAGTTCGATTTGAGTGTACTATACACTGTATTCACCCCCTCTACAGTGTGTGTGTGACCTAACAATTGGTATCAGAGCTTATCTGTTAACATACATACAGTTAAAGATCCAAACACAATCATGTCGGACACAGAAACTCCAACTAAGCCTACTAAAACTGAGGAACCACCGAAGACATAAATTCAGAGTCGGTATGAGACCATCAGAGTCCCTATAATGAGACCATCTGAATATCCAATATGGAAGGTAAGGATGACCATGTTCCTGGAAGCAACAGATCCAGAATACCTTGATAGAATCAAGGAAGGTCCTCACAAACCAACCAAACTCGCTGTTGCAGTTGCAGGTGAAGCAGCAATGACCGTACCAAAGGAGAAGAGTGATTATACTGCTGAGGACATATCATCAATTGCTAAGGATGCTAAGGTACAACACCTACTGCATAGTGCCATTGATAATGTAATGTCAAACAGGGTAATCAACTGCAAGACTGCTAAGGAGATATGGGATGCTCTGGAAACAAGATGTCAGGGAACTGACACAATTAAGAAGAACAGGAAGACAATACTCACTCAAGAGTATGAACACTTTGACTCAAAGACTAATGAGTCATTGAATGATTTATATGATAGATTTGTCAAACTTTTGAATGATTTGTCATTGGTTGATAAAGAGTATGATCTTGAAGATTCAAACCTTAAGTTCCTGTTAGCTCTTCCTGAATGCTGGGATTTGAAGGCAACGACAATAAGAGACAACTACAATCTTGATGAAACAACTCTTGACGAAATCTATGGAATGCTCAAGACACACGAGCTGGAGATGGAACAAAGAAGCAAGAGGAAAGGAGGAAAGTCAAGGACAGTTGCTCTTAAGGCTGAAGAAGAATTCCCCAAAGCAGCTTCCTCAAAGAAAGACAAGGGTAAAGCTCTTTTCATAAAGTCTGATACTGAGTCATCAAGTTCTGAGAGTGATGATGACTCAGATTCTGAAAGCTTGCCTGAGACTGATGCTGATGAGGAGATGATGAAGCTGTGTGCTCTTATGGTGAAAGGAATCACAAAGATTGCAAACAGGAAGTTCAGGAAGGGAAAGAAGTTTTCCAGGAAAAGCATAAGTTCTGATAAGAAGAATTTCAGAAGATCTGAAGGCAGAGGAGGAAAGTCTGACAGAGGAGATTATACCAATGTTAAATGCTATAACTGTGGTGAGAAAGGCCACATATCTCCTGACTGCAAGAAGGTAAAGGGTGACAGAGGCAAGGCTCTTGTCACAAAGCAGAAAAGCTGGACAGACACTTCAGACTCTGAAAGTGAGGAGAACTATGCATTGATGGCAAATGCTGATAAAGAAAGTGCTGAGAGCAGTTCTGAAGCTGCTGAAACAAAGGAAAAGACAGCTGAAGTAAACATAGGCTTAATGACAAAGAAGCAGCTTAAGCATAAGCTGAAAGATGTCAAGAATGCAAACAAGGTAAAATCACCTAGGAAAAATAGGAATGGAAAGGAAGGTGTGAATAAAAACAATGATTATAAACCTGTTCCTGATGCTCCTAGGAAAACATGTCATAACTGTGGAAGTTCTAACCATCTGGCTTCTTTTTGCAGGAAAAATAAGAATATTAACTCCTTACCTTCAAAATCAGGAGTTAAGAGTCAGTCAGTTAGATACAAACCATAAAATCCTTGTTTTCATTGTGGTAGTTTATGGCATTCCATTTATACTTGTAAGGAATATCATAGTTTGTACTATGATTATTATCAAATAAAACCTTCTTTGAAGAAAGTTTCCATTGTTCCTTCTAGTATAAATTCTGATTCAAAGTCTGATAATGTAAATTCTGATAAGAAAAATGTTAACATAAACTCTGATGCTAAATCCGCTGCAAATGTTAACAAACTTAATAAGGCCAAAGGATCCAAGCAAGTCTGGGTCCTTAAAACTAATAATTAGTGGTCTTTATGATTGCAGGGCAACAGGAAAAATATTCTAGTTCTGGATAGTGGATGTTCAGGTCATATGACTGGAAATAAGGCCCTGCTATCAGACTTTGTGGAGAAAGCTGGCCCAAGTGTTTCTTATGGAGATGGCAACATTGGAAAATCATTGGGATATGGCAATATCAATCTTGGGAATGTCATCATTAAAGAAGTAGCTCTGGTCTCAGGACTTAAACACAACCTTCTGAGTATAAGTCAAATCTGTGACAGAGGTTATCATGTTGATTTCTTTGAAGAACACTGTGAAATTGTGAGTAAATCTAAAGGCAAAGTTGTTCTGAAAGGATATAGACGTGGTAACATTTATGAAGCTAAGCTTTCAACAAGTACTGATGGCTCTGCAATCTGTCTGTTAAGTAGAGCATCAATTGAAGAAAGCTGGAATTGGCATAAGAAACTCTCTCATTTAAATTTCAACAATATAAATGAACTGGTCAAGAAAGATCTTGTGAGAGGATTGCCAAACACAGTATTTGCTCCTGATGGTCTTTGTGATTCATGTCAGAAAGCCAAACAAAGAAAATCTTCATTCAAGAGCAAGACTGAATCATCAATTCTTGAGCCTTATCATCTTATACATGTTGATCTATTTGGTCCAGTAAATGTCATGTCTATTGCAAAGAAGAAGTATGCGTTGGTCATAGTGGATGAGTTCACCAGATACACATGGGTGTATTTCTTGCACACAAAAAGTGAAACTGCATCTATCTTGATTGATCATGTCAAACAGCTGGATAAAATGGTCAAAGACTCTGTGAAAATTTTAAGGAGTGATAATGGCACTGAGTTCAAGAATTTGATAATGGAAGAGTTCTGCAAAAGCCATGGAATAAAGCAGGAATTTTCTGCTCCTGGAACTCCACAACAAAATGGAGTTGTTGAAAGGAAGAATAGAACTCTCATTGAAGCTGCACGTACAATACGTGAAGAAGCAAAGCTTCCAACCTATTTCTGGGCTGAAGCTGTGCAGACTGCTAGTTTTACTCAAAATGCAACACTCATTAACAAGCATGGAAAAACACCATATGAGATAGTGAAGAAAAAGAAGCCAAATCTGAAATATTTTCATGTATTTGGATGCAAGTGTTTTGTTCTCAAGACTCATCCTGAACAGCTATCAAAGTTTGATCTAAAAGCTGATGAAGGAATCTTTGTTGGATATCCACTTTCCACAAAAGCCTTCAAAGTCTATAATTTGAGAACAAAAGTGGTCATGGAATCTATCAATGTCTCTTTTGATGACAAGAAGATCACTGGTCTTAAAGATTTCGTTGACCATGATCAGCTGAGATTTGAAAATGAAGACTCATATTCTGATACTGAAAATCCTGACAGTCTAAGTCCTGATACTACAAACTCTGACGGATTAAACTCTGATGTTATTGCAACTGTGATGACTACATTAAAGGAAGATGCACCTATGCAGGGGGAGCATACTCAAGATCCTACCACATCTCAAGAAACATCAGAACATGCATCTGGCTCTTCAAGTTCTGATTCGTCAAGTTCTGATAAGCCAAGTTCTGATAGTGCTGGAAATCTAAATACTGAAAAATCCAACTCAGAGAGCACAGTTTCAGGGGGAGCATCAGAAAATGAAAATGAAGATAGCATGGATCATGGGGGAGCATCCAGTTCTAGAGAAAACATTCCATCTGCAAGGAAGTGGACAAAATCACATACACCTGATTTAATAATTGGAAATCCTGATGCAGGTGTCAGAACTAGAACAGGTACTTCAAATGCGTGTCTATACAATTCTTTTCTCTCTCAGACTGAGCCAAAGAAAGTAGAAGAAGCTCTTCAAGATGCTGATTGGGTGCAAGCAATGCAGGAAGAGTTGAATGAATTTGAAAGAAACAAAGTCTGGACCCTAGTGCCAAGACCAAAGAATAGATCTGTTGTTGGTATAAAGTGGGTATTCAGAAACAAAACTGACAGTGATGGCATAATTACAAGGAATAAGGCAAGGCTGGTTGCAAAATGATACTCTCAACAGGAGGGAATTGATTATGATGAAATATTTGCACCAGTTGCTAGGTTAGAAGCCATAAGGATATTTTTGGCTTATGCTGCTCACAAAAAGTTTACTGTCTTTCAAATGGATGTGAAAAGTGCTTTTCTCAATGGAGAATTGGAGGAAGAGGTATATGTTGAACAACCTCTAGGTTTTGTAGATACCAAACATCCAGATTATGTCTACAGGCTTGATAAAACACTTTATGGACTTAAGCAAGCTCCTAGAGCATGGTATGAGACTTTAGCTCAGTTTCTTCTGGAAAGTGGATTCAACAGAGGGGCAATAGACAAAACACTGTTCTACCTCAACCATGGAAAGGACTTACTTCTGGTCCAGATTTATGTTGATGATATCATTTTTGGATCTACAAATGACAAACTTTGCAAGAAGTTTGCCAAACTAATGCAGTCAAGATATCAGATGAGTATGATGGGGGAACTTAGCTATTTTCTGGGCCTTCAAGTCAAGCAGAATGAGGAAGGCACTTTTATTTGTCAAACCAAGTACACCAGAAACTTGCTAAAGAAATTTGGAATGCAAGATTGTTCAAGTGCATCCACTCCAATGGCCACTGCAGTAAAACTGGATAAGGATACCGGTAAATTAGTAGATATTACTGACTACAGAGGTATGATTGGCTTTCTACTCTATCTAACTGCTAATAGACCTGATATCATGTATGCTACCTGTCTTTGTGCAAGATTTCAAGCAGATCCAAGAGAACCTCACTTAACAGCTGTAAAAAGAATCTTTAAGTATCTTAAAGGAACAGCTGCTCTGGGATTATGGTATCCTAGAGAATCAGATTTTAAACTAATAGGTTACTCAGATGCAGATTTTGCAGGTTGCAAAATTGACAGGAAAAGCACAAGTGGAAGCTGCCAATTTCTTGGAGGCAGATTGGTTTCTTGGTACAGCAAGAAACAAAAGTCAATTTCCACATCAACTGCAGAAGCAGAGTATATTGCTGCAGGAAGCTGTTATGCACAGATTCTTTGGATGAAGAATCAGTTACTGGATTATGGGTTAACATATTTCAAAATCCCTATTTACTGTGATAATCAAAGTGCTATTGCTATGACAGGTAATCCAGTTCAAAACTCTATGACAAAGCACATCAGCATCATGTACCACTTCATCAGGGAACATGTGGATGAAGGTACAGTAGAATTGCATTTTGTTCCCACAGATCAACAGTTGGCAGATATCTTCACAAAACCATTATGTGAAGCTACTTTTACAAGATTGGTAAATGAACTTGGAATGGTTTCAGGTTCCTTCTCTAAATCTGCTTAGACTTTTATGTGTTATCAGACTTTATGCTCAGTATTTACAGAATTAATCTCATTGTGTATTCTGTGCTTAATTGCTAAATATTTTTAAGTACTGACTGTTGTCTGATATATATTTCTCAACTCTGATAAGTGATATGTCTATTTCAGTAATTATTCGATCCTATGAGGATAACTGTGCTAGATACTGACCTAGTAGTCTTCAATAAACAAATGATTCCATGGAAGAAGTAATTATTTCAGTGGAAATCTTATGACACTAGCAAATTCTGATAATTGAGCTTAGTTAAGTTCACTTTGTATATCTTATTACTAAGTCACAAATTAGAATAATGCTACTCATCTGTTAAGTTCTGATACTAGTAAAACTGCTGAATGCACTAAGTGCTGATAGACCTCTCTTATCAAAAGAAAAAGCAAAAAGATCAAAGAATAAAATCAGGTACTCCTTTGAGATCTAGAGTAAAAATGTGGAAGAGACGACCCAAGTGCATTGCTGGTATTAAGTAAATATGCATCAGAAAAGCAAAATATTTTCTTGGTGACTTTTCACACTCTATGATTACTGGAGAAATACTCGGAAAATAGCATAAATTCTGATAAACAGTCGTGACTCACTTACACTGAGAAGCCACTGTAAAATAGAATTTCAAAAGATGCATAAAATTAGCACAAAATAGTTGAGGTGGACTCAAGCATAAACTCATTCTTCAGTCGGTTTCAGGACAATGACAGATCTTTAGCAAAAGTTTAGTTATGCCTTATTTCTAAGATGTACTGCAGTGAATCAGACTTTACTCTTTGTTTGTTTTTAACTTAATGCACACACTAATCACTCCATCTGAATGATGAAAATTTCTGTGGTGGTCTATGTTATTTTCGATAAACAGTCAGTGTGTCCTTATTGCACAAATTCTGAGGAAAAGTTCTAAGTTACACGTTCTGATGATTAAGTTCTGACGTCCATAACTCAGAACTTGTATGAGGATTTACTAAGATGGGCATTCCTTTTTCGAGTTAAGAAATTATGTTCTGATGACTGTTAAGTTCTGGTATAGGTCTAAGTTCTGATTTCTCAGTCTAATCCTTTACTTGGCTTATCTTTGAATAAAATTTGATAACAGTCTCAGTTTGTACTCAAATATGTTGAAGTGGAAGATTAATAGTCACTATGATTAGGATTAATGGTTTTTTACTTGAACAGTCCACTGTTTCTTGTGTCTTGTGCGGTCTAGACCATGATTCCTCTTTCCAATGACTGTTATTCTTTTTCAAAGTCTAGGGAGACGAGGTCGAATTAATTCTACCTATCAGCATTAAATATCTTTGCGTCTCTTGGCATTCTCTTGCCTATATAAGCAACCACTTCACATCAGTCTTTCCATCACATTCTTCTCACACACTTATCCTCCTTCTTCTGTCAACAACACAATGGTTCGATACAACATGTTTTTGAACACACAAACCTTCACAATGGAGCTCAGTTGTGCCGAGTGGCAGCAGGAGTGGCATATAACAGCCATTCCTGAGGAGATCTGGGACTCTGTCCCATAGGAGGTGCTGGCTCACCTTCTATTCTTCGAGATGGATTACCATCGCCATCTGGAGCACCTGGAGGAGGAAAGGCGGGAAGCTATCCGTCAGCAAGAGCGAATCATACGACTCGCCATCTTGTTCGTCGAAGATAGGAAGAGGAAGATGACTTAATCTTGTCTTCTTCCTGTTCTTCTTCATCCTCAGCTTTGTCAGGCTTCTTAGCCAGGACTAAAGCTGTTGATGTTAGGATTAGAAGCTTAGGGAAAATCTTGTATAAGTATTGATGTAATTTCTATTTCATAAATGTATTGACTTGATATATTAATGAAAACTGTTTTTACTTCAAGATTGTGTCTCTGAGTTATTTTATCTTGAGTTGATAAATCCTGATTGATATTCTGATGACCATTTAAATTGTGCCTTTAGTTAAGTCCTGATTCTCTGTCAGCACTTATTCATTGAAATTATCTCGGTCATTTTTAACATGATTTATTTTCAGAATATTAATGTTGCAGTGACAAATAATTCAATCAGTGATAACGGATTAAAATTTGAATTATTTCCCTTGATAAATGGAATAGTTTTTCCTTTAAACTCGGCAAATGGGTAAGTAATGATTACTGTTTTCTCAAGCCCAGTAACTATCCGTTATTACTGCATGTCTGACAGGTGTCCAACGGTAATATTTTTTTGTATAAGTACAGCAGAGAGAAGATTTCTTTAATCTTTTTAATTTCTTCATCTTTTATCTCTCTTCTTACTTTTACTCTCCTTCACTTTACTATTTCCGTTGTTTTCATACAGATATTATATCAAACACCTATCAGGCATACTTAATTCTCAATTTTTTTTTCACATGGCACCAAAGGATTTAATCATTGATGGAGCAAAGTTTGTTCCAAACAACTATACTGCAATTCTTGATCATGATGAAGCTCCATCTGAATTGCACTTTGTGCAAGATCTTCTTGCACATAGTGAGGTTGGGTACGCCTTAACTCAGCCTGAATTATTTTCAAGTCAACAAGTTCTGAGGTTCTGGAGGACTGGCGTTTTTGATGATGGTGGTAACCGTGGAACTCCCAGTATTATCTTCCAAGTGAGTGATTCATCTTTTGTAGTCACTCCTAGTACAGTACGCAGGGCTTTACATCTTCCCGAGGATTGTACTTTCTCAGTTCCAGAGGACTCAGCCCTTCGGGAGTTAATGGCTGAATTGGGATATGAAAAGAGTCTGACGAAACTTGGACAGTTGAAACGGGCTAATATCAGAAGAGAATGGAGTTTCTTCTTTGATTGCATCACCAAAGCTTTTGGGAACAAATGTTCAAATTTTGATGCTATCCCAATTCTGAGTCAGCACATAGGGTATGCTATTATCCATCAAACTCATTTTGATTTTACAACTGGAATAATTGGTTTTATTGGGGATAGGATGACAGAGGATAGAGATGTTGTTTATTTTGCTAGATTCTGTCAACTTATTTACACTTACTGTACTGATGAACCCCAATTAGTCAGCACTCAAACCCCACCTTTTAAGGTTGCAAAAAGGTACTTTAACGACCTGATAAATGCTGACACAAAGAAATCAATGGTGAGACAATTACAGATCCCTCAGTCTGTGAAACAGATTCTGGTAAATGCTGATCCTGCTACTTACAAATCTGTTTACTCAAATGTTCAACCAACTCACCATAACCAAAATCCATCAACCTCAGTACCTACCTCTCATTCTACTAAACCTACCCTCAGAACTTATCTCAAATCCTATCTCTCCACTTCACAGACTGCTCAACCTTCTTCTTCAGCACCTACTGTGAAGCCTACATCCTCTAAGCCAAAGAGAACAAAGACTGTTCCTCAAACACCTCAAAAGAGGAGGAGAATTACTTTGAGAGATGAATCAGATTCTGAGGATCAGATTCCTTCTTCAGAACCTGTGGTAAATGAAGCTGAGAAGGCAACTTCTCAGAAGGATTCTGCAATTGGGGGTTCTAGGCTTCTCAAGAGGCTTAGACGTATGACAGTTCCTGAAACTCCCAAGGAATCCAAATCAACAAGGAAGTACAAGAAACAGAGGGCACAAAGGCCAGTTTCAGATGATGAGGAGGAAGCAGCTAAGGAAGGGGATCAGGAATCTCTGATCTCACAAGACAAGGAATTTGCTCCAGTCACTTCTTCTCCATCAACTCCATCTCAGGAAGCTGTATCTGACAAGGCTAATTCACCTTCTGTGTCTCTTGTTGATCCAGGCACAAGTGCTGAAATTGATATTCAGAACCTGGTTGTGCCTGAAATACTTTTCTTAGAAGCTCCAACAGCAAATAATCCTTCCACAACACCTGTTACTGATGCTGTTCAAACTCCTGAGTTATCACCAACACCTTCTCTGCATCAAGATGCTGATGATCAGATTTTAGGTAAGCATCAGGATATGGCGGTTGATCAGAACTTAGTATCAGATCAGCAATTAGAGGATGCTGAAGCCTCCATTGCTACTCACACTGTTGTCTTATCAGAAGATACTGATTCTCTAAGTTCTGATGCTGCAAATGTTGGAGATACTGGTGAGGCTGCTACAACTGTAGATGCTGATGAAGCAGGTCCTTCAGGACATACTCCTCCACTGACTCTTCCTAAGTCTGAACTGGTAAAGGAGTTTGTTATCAGGGATGCACCAGTACCTTGGAGTGAGACTCCTGCAGGTCAGGAGTGGACTAAGGAATGGAACTCAGTTACATGTGTTCCAAATGCTTTACATCTTGCTGAGCACTTGACTAAAGCTGATGAAATGTTACATTCTGATGATTTTAAAACCCAGCTTAGAGTCACTGCATTGAGTACTAAACATCTACAAGGTCTTCATTCCAACACTCATGCAGAGCTACACAAGATTCAGGAGAACTTTATCAAACAGGAACAAGTTTGGAAAATTGATAAGAAAAAGTTCTTCCAACCTACCATTGACAGGGTTGCTTATATTGAGAAAACTCAAGAGAAGCAACAAGCTCAGATTGATCAAATTCTGACAAATCAAGCTTCTTAGCAATCGCAACTTACTGAAATCCAGACCTCAGTGGAACTACTTATCTCTCTTTTATTACCTGCTGATGCCAAAAAAGGGGAGAAGGTAATTAAGTCCAAATGCAAAACCAACAAGACACTGCAAGGAAAGGATGATGGAAAAGATGACCAAGGAAACTCTGGAATGGGTAGTGGTCATAGTCAAGGTAGAAGGTTTATATCAAGACAAGCTAGTCACAGAACAAGTTCTGATACTGGGAAAAGAATAAGTTCTGCTGCTGGTAAAAGGATAAGTTCTGATGAACTTCTAGATCTTGATGAGGAAATGTCAAGACAGTTATTTCTTCAAGAAAATCCAGGGATGGACTTGGAAAGTTTAAAGGAAGAAGAAGCCAGACTTAAATCAGAGAAAGTCACATCTAAATCTGAAGCTTCTGGTAAAAAGTTACTTCCAAAACCTAAAGGCATTGTGATCAAAGAAAGGATACATACTGAAGAAACTTTGGCTAGATCACAACCACAGATAGATCCAAGATCCAAAGGTAAAGAAAAGGTTGGTGAACCTATCAAGCCTTATGTACCTCCTGAGGAAGAAGAAATTACTGATGGAAAAGATGATCTTGCTCTGACTTCAAGAAAAGTTCTTAAAACAACCTCTGACATGGCTCAAGTTGTTCAGAGTCAAGAAATTGTAAGTTCTGATATTCAGAAGAAGCAAGTAACCTCTGACAGTGCTCAAGTTAACTTGATATCAGAAAATAGATCTAAAACACTCCTACCAGGATTCACTAAAGTAAAACAGACTCAATCTTTGAAGACTACTCCAAGTGGTTTTGAAGCAAGAGTAGTTACTGGAAAGGAAGCTAGAGATAAAACTGGATTGGGAAGTGCTGATGAAAGAAGAGTACACAACACTACCGATGATCCAACTTCCTTGAGTGAACCAGGTATTGGAGCAACTCCTGAGAGATTGAATCAACTGGAATCTGTACAGATGGTTTACCATACCTACTTGAAAGAATATATCATGTTGTATTTCATGACAGATGGTAGGGTTTATCATATAAGACAAAATGCCATTCCTTTGAAGTATTTTGAAGAATTGGAGCATGTACTTTTCTTACTTCAAGTGGATGACAGAATAACAGAGACTGCTGCAAACTACTTAAAAGAACAGATTCAGAGACAGAAAAGGCTTTATTCTGTTAAGTCTGACAGTAGATATGTTCCAAAGTACAGAGATCACAATGGTGATATTGTTGATATGAAGCCTAATACTGCACAGATCAGAACGTATCTTGGTATTAAGGGGCTTGAATTCAATCTTGAATCTGACAAAGCTTATGTTATAAGACTAGATCAGGAGTTAAGGAAAGCAAAGATTAATGATCTCAGAGCTGCAATCTTTCAAACTGGTGAAGATACTGTAGAGCTTAAAGGTGTTAAAAGGAGAATGATTGATGAACTAAGATATGCTGAGAAATGTTTGTTGAAGAACTATCTCAGAACAACTCCTGACATCAGAGAGATCAGAAGATGATGAAGCCAAGTCGAAGATCTACAACTGCTTAAATTCTGATATTTATACAGATTGAAGTTGTTATCAGAAGTTGAAATTGGTAAAACTTTAAGGACTGTAAGTTGTAGTTATCTAGTCTATTTCTCATGCATTTGTACTTAATATTTTTGACATCAACAAATATCTGTTTAACTTGTATATTTTGTTAATTTACAAGTTGGGGGAGATTGTTAGATATATTTGATAATGTCATGGCTAATATGTTTTATGTTTAGCTTTCAGATCTTACGTGAACAGGATAAATCAGTACTTAACTGTTGATCAGTACTTATACTGGAAGTCAGGACTTAAGGATATCAGTACTTATATTATCAGGAGATAATCATCAGAAGATAGATATCAGAACTTAAGTGCTGGAGGAAAATCAGATAAGGACAGTAGCTGATTAAAGGAAAGAAGATCGAGATAAACATAAGAAGAGATATGCATGAAGAAGGAATTCCGTGAAGAATGGAATACTTGGAATAGAAGATATCTGATTGATATATTTTAGGAAGCAGAATTATATTCCATATCAATTAGCGATTATCTTGTAACTGTGTAGTATATAAACACAGGCATAGGGTTTACACTATAAGTGTTATCATTATCGAAGTTATTATTCTATATAACCCTAGCAGCTCTCGTGATATTTGTTCATCACTGAGAGGTAACAGTTCCATACTGTAACAGAGTTTATTATTTCAATAAAGTTTGTTTTCTGTTACTTAAGTTCTTTAAGTTCGATTTGAGTGTACTATACACTGTATTCACCCCCTCTACAGTGTTTGTGTGACCTAACATATAGTTTGCATGTTCATAATAGTTTTATTTCATATAGTTGCATATATTTTGCCATGTATTTTTTTATTATATTTTTGGTAGTTTTTATGATAATTTGTTCATGTAGTTTCATACATTTGCATTATATTATGATTCCCTTAGATAATTTTTCCGATTAATTGGTGATATTGATGCTAGTGTAGTGATGTCGTATTTAGTGATGTTGAGTCTTATTGGATTGATTTGCATGCTAGAGACATTTATATTTCACTAAGTCTTATAGGTTGCTACAGTGCTAGATCATAGTCATGATTTGTTGATTTTTTGAGGTTTAATCATTTGTTTATATTTAGAATTTAGGGTATTCTCTTAAAAATAGTGACATGGATATTTAAAAATTGGAGAAATTGGATTTCATTGCTAGTTGTGTGGATAGGTGTCAAATGGCTAGTAGCCGGCTCATATTTTTATGAGTAGTCTAGGGTTGAATGAGATGGAGCGAAACACACTCATTCAGAAATAGAAAAAAAGAAAGAGAAAAAAAATATAGAAAAAAGAAAAAGAAAAGAAAAGAATGAGTTTTATGTATAATTGATCACGAGTGGGCTCTTTAGTACTCGAGTTATTAAGTTCTTAGGGGACTTTGTACCTAGTGACCTAAGGCTTCTATAGTCTGGGATCCGCTAACCTAACGCTCGCTATATGGGTACAACTGTATAAGTCTTTTATGGACCTCACTCATTGCACGATCAAATAAGCATATTTATGTTGTTTTGTTGTGAATAAAAGCATGAATCCTTGTTAACTCTGATATAAGAATTGAAGTGTTATAAGTTATTTTGAGTCTAGCTTTTATTTTATTTATAAACTTGCGATTGTTTTGATAAGTAGTGAGTTATGATTGTCAATCTAGTTACGATAGTATATCTGTAAGCATTGCATACACGCACGTCTCTGGTGTGTAGTTTGATTGGTAAGATTTGATGGATCTTTATGCGAATACTTGTATTTGCTGAGGTGTTGCTAGTTTATTGGTTTAGTAATTATTTGGTGATCGTTGCATTCATATTAGTTGCATTCATGCATTTTTATTTCTTGTTCTTTGAGTCTGTTTATGCTTGAGGACAAGCATCGATTCAAGTTTAGGGGTGTGTTAAGTGGCATTTATGACACTTAATTATGCTCTAATAAGATTTGAGTTGGTGTATTTGTACTCAAGTTATTTGTGTTTCAACATGTTTTCAAGTGTTTTTACATTTCAGGCTTTACTTCGTAAATCAGGTGATTTAGCTATATTTTGATGCTAATATGGTGTTTAGGATGTGTTGGAATAAAAGCTTGAAAGACTGGCTCGAAGCTGCGAGGAATAAAGAAGAAGAAAAAATAAAGTTTTGGCAGAAGGCAGGCGCGCCCACGCTTGTGTTACGTGCGGCCGCACTGGGAGTACAGAAAGGCAGCGCGCCCGCACTGGTGAAGCGCGCGGCCGTGTAACAACCGAGAATTTTGCGTCGTAATTAAGAAAATAAATTATGTGTTATGTGATGAGATTATAATTATGTGATTAAGTGGTGATTATTTGTCTTATCTGTATACTAGAGTTAAGGATCGGGGATAAAAATGTTCCAATTTAAAGAGTCAGCTTAGAAGTCGAGCTGTGATTTCGGGCCGTCAGGTAGAACGGAACCCGTCCTAGTATGAAAATTAAATAATATAAAATGTGAATTATATGTGAAGTGAATGAATAAAGTATTTCGTTTTAAGAGACGTGTTGATTGGCAAAGATAATGAGAAGCGTAATCGAAACGCTGAACGTCGGGCCGTCAGGCTGAACGTGACCCGGTACGCGTAAAAGAGGATAAAGATTAAAGAGTGATATATTCTATGATCAGACCTGAGTCGTTATATGACTATATGTGTGTGATTGCTTGACTGTGTGCATGACTATATGTTCTGTGTCAATTTTGTGAATTTTAAAGGAATTATGTGATTTAAATAAAGGTTTAATTAACCTTCGTGCATTTTTATAAAATAATATGAGATGGATAAAAACATGGGATTTTTTCTGTTATCTTCATAGAGGTCCTAGAGACTTTTTAAAAATAATAAGTGAATTTAATTGTTGGACCTTGCATTTTTGAATCGATTTTATGAGGAAAATGTATTTATTAAAGCAAGTTTGCAAAATTCATATAAAATCAACCGTTCGCTCAAATTCTTATTATGAGTAATGGATAAAAAGCTAATTTCGAGACCTACGTGTTAAAGATTTTTATTCAAGACAATTTCATCTTCCCGAGAGAAAAATATTTTTACTTTGGATTTCATTGCATTTGAGTAAAAAGAGAAACAAAATGTAAATTAAAAAGGGGGTTATTAGATTACCATTTTACCCTTGCTTTGGTGGAGTATAAAACACTCCTTCCTTCCCCCATTTTCTTCTTCTTGCCGTGCACTCACTCTTTTCTCTCTTTCTCTCACTCTCACTCTCTCTCTCTCGGCAACTCTCTTTTTCTCTCTCTTCGATTTCTCTCGGTATATTGCCTCTCCCTCTCTAATTCCTTGAAACACTCCATGAATCTTCATCCTTAATCCATACAAGATCTTTAATTCGTGTGCATGTGTGTGTTTGTGCTTGCATGCCGTAGTGTGTGTGTGTGTTGGGTTCGGTTTCGAGCCAAGAACCGAGGGCTTGCTTGATTAGTTCATGTTCTGTGATTAACGTACTGAAATCAGATTGCATGTGGAGTTGTTGCATTGGCTTTGTTGAGAAATTGGGGGTTTTTATGGTTGGACACCCTCGAATGAGGGCACCACCGTGAAGCCACCGCCACCGGTGATGAACTCGGGTGAACCGGTGGTGAGCTATGATGCTTTGACTGAGCTCTCATAATTCAAACACATGGTTTCGAGTGTTGCATGCTTGTTGTTTTTTATTAAAAGAATCCGAATGTTGTTCTTGGTTTAAAAATGTTGTTAAACTCAAATGATTTGATGAATGTTTATAGTATCGATTTGAATTAGGATTTGATTGTGATTTGAAGGTGTGTATGTTAAATATAAGTGCATGTCGAGTTGTGGTTCGAGAATTTGTTATAAAGTTTCGGTTTTAAAGAATGAGTGTTCAAATTGTTGTTGATCAAGTACTTTTGGTTTAGATTAAGTTCAATTCTTGATTTTTGAACTTGCATGTTGGTTTTTGCTAGTTGCATGGCATTTTGTTGAAAAACCCGAATGGTTTTGATCTTTGGAATAATTGATTTGATTTTCATGTTGAAAAAAGTAATTATGGATGGTTATTAGGATGGTTAATGGATTAAAAGAAATGGAATTGTTATTGCATGTTGAGCTTTGATCGAGTTTTGTACTAATGAAAAGGGAATTAAAATTTAATAACTTGATTCTTGGTTAATTAGCTAGTCTCGAGATTTGCATGTTGATTTACAAAAGAAATTAGTGATGCATGTTAAAGTATAGCCTTGCATGTAATTGTCAAGTTGAAAATAAGCTAAAAAGAATGAGTGTTGGACTAATTTCAAGTTTTTAAGCAAATCTAATGCTTGCATGTCAATGTTCGACCTTTGAATTGTGTTTTATGGATATAGCCGAATGGAATGTAGGAATAAAAAGGATTTGATTTGATGTTAAGTCAATGCATGAGTAATTTTAAGAGACTATGTGATTTATATGTTTATTTGGATTCGAATTTTGAAGAATAAAGAGAAGAGAATGATTTTTTTTGGATTGTATTATATGTTTATGTGAGTTAAGGTGGAGATTAATTAGTTTTGATAACCTTAAGTGATAATTATGGTCGTAAAGGTTTAGTTGAGAATAAACCATGTACTCGTAAGAATTATATTAGTGTGATTTGAAGAATAGGTAAGTTTAAGCGAGTACAAATTGATTAATGAGTACATAAAGATATAAAGGCTACGAGAAAGGAATGGGTTATGTGCTATGTGCTTATGTGTATAAGCTATACTCGTATAGTTCGAGTCAAGAATATAATCGAGTTATCGTATAAAGTGATCGTTCCGGGAACGAGAGTTGGGAATCTAATTAAGATTTTGGTTTTTATTGTAGATTCGGAGCGTGAGGGCATTCAGGCTAGGAAAGGAAAGGATTTACTAGGTGGCAGTAGTTCAACCCTCAGGAAAGCAATTTCAGGCAAGTAACTCTGATTACTTGTGTAAATGATTATAAAGGAAATGTTGTTCATACCAAGTAGAGTATTGAACTGTTAAAGTATAAAACCCTTGCTTTATGAAACCTTGATATTGATTTGAAGTACCCTTGTTCTTGATAACCTGTTATTGATAATCCTATTAATATCACCCTTTGATAATCTGCCTTTCTGTTCCAGTTTCCTATAATGCCATGAATCATATTGAACCTTTAATTATCTTGGATAACTCTGTTAATGATACCCTGTTTCTCTTGATCGCCCTAATGATCCCTAAGTTATTACTGATCCTTCAAATTTAGTACCTTATTATCCTTGATACAGAATTCTTGAGAATTGTTCCTTGCGTATCTTTGATTCACTCTCTGAACTTTGTTTCTTTAAAATCTGAATTAAGAATGAGTTTCGACTTGAAAGATTCCGAATGATTTCAAATGCTTGGTAATGATAAAATGAATTTTAGAAAACCTATTTGTTTTTCCAACTCAAGGTTTTCCAAATGAATTCCTGATGGATTGGATTGAGACGTAAGAGGCTAGTGGGACTAGTCCAGTCATGGTAAGAGGCTAGTGGGACTAGTACAATTTAAGGCTGAAATTATGCCAAATGGTACCTTAAAGACCGGAATGGAGGTCGATACGGGCTGATCACCCGTATATAATGAAATAGAAAGATAAGTGATCCAATCAAGGGTTCTAAATGATTATTTAAAAAGGGAACTGAAACTTTTATTCAGCAAATTGATTTTGTTGAAATAAAAATGGTTTATACTGCTTTGAAAAGAGTTAATTATGTTAATGTGAAGCTTAAAGCTCAGAACCCTGATTCCTGAAATTGTTGATCATATGAATGATTCTATATCTTGAAATACTGTTGCTTTCCTCTACCGAAAGATCTATTTTGATCCTATAATGAATTGTGATGAATGTCGGCTTTCGTCCTGTTTCGAGCTTTGTTTCTTGAAAGCCCAACTATTCTTCGGATACCCTTTCCTTATCCCAAAGAAAACAAAAATAAATATATGGAAATCTGCCACCTAGGTCAGCTAAGATAGAATGTCCTAGTTTGTTCAAAGTATATTGAGAATTGATATTGTAGAACTGCTATATAGTTACTTGCTGAGTTTCCAACTCACTTGTTTTGTCTTAATCTAACCATGGCAGTTAAGCAAGAAGATGGCCAGGCTTAGGCGCACCGCTCGTAAGAGCGTACCTGGTGGTCCCTACCGTGTTGAGGGCTTCCAGTTGCCAGAGCAGGTAGTGGTTTGTATGAGTGAGCTCGCGCCTAGAAAGAGGTGTTTAAAGATACAATGGGTTATCTGTCGGTTTCCAGCCGGAACCATATTGATTATTTAATAATATTTTAGGTTTGTAAGTTATATTTTATGATTGGTAGTTGTAATCTTGTCTCATACTTTATCCTGTTGATCCTGTTAGTAGTTAATCGGGGTTTATGCATATTTAATTATTAGAATAGAGGTGTGTGAGTCCTCATTTCCTAACCCCGAGATTGAGGGCATCACAAGTTGGTATCAGAGCTACATGATCTAGTCCCTGAGACAAGTTAGGTTTTAAAAAGGGGTATTTTGGGAATATATCTATATCGCGAGAGAGTTCGACTCATGTAGAGTTGAGTTAGACTATTAGGTATAGTCTAAGGAAAGTGTTGATTGGTAAAGCAGAAACTAGAGTTAGGGTGTGAGTTAGTTGGAAGCTTTATTTAACCCTAACATTGTTTCTTGGTTGCTGTTTTGTGTTTTCTCTCAGGATCCTAGTAGTGGTAGTGACTCAGACTCAGAGATTAGCTTGACTGGTACCCCTGTGGACCCTATTCCACCCTCTCCAGAGGAACCTGTATATGTTAGTTCAGACCCAGAGGAGGACCCTTCTGAGAGTAGTGAGATCCCCATGCAGATTTCACCCTTGAGGCCTGATTCAGAGACCCCTGCCCCTGAGCCAGAGTCGGAGATGCCTAAGACTGTTCCTGTCAGTGTTGGTCGCAAGTTAGCCCAGGACCGAGACTTTGTGTACTCCCGCATTCCTGAGCTGGGAGCTTTGGTAGATAGGTTGATTCGAGACTCTAGGCAGAGGACTTCAGTGGTGGTGGAGGAGTGGAGAGCTAGGATTCAGTTGGTGGAACAGGTTGCCAGGAGGAGATTGGATGAGGGACCATCCACTAGTGATGCTGATACTGAGGCCCGGAGGCTGCATAAGATCATTCGCTGGATGTTGGTTGTGTTGAGAGAGATTCTAGATGATTAGACGGGACTGTTGGTTGAGCCCGTAGGTCGTTGTTGTTGTTTTCAGTGCCGGTAGGCTTTGGGATGCTTGGTCAGATGCCGGGATCCCTTTTTCATTTATCTTGTTGTATTTTAGACCAGTGTAGTAGTAGTAGTTGGAAGTTAGGGGTAGATAGGGGGATGTTTTCCAGTTTTTCCTCTGTTTAACCCAGCTATTTATTGTACCTTGTTTCAGAACCTTAAAATCCAGAATATTTCCTATGTAACCCTTGATTTAAATAAATCTATTATCTTGCTTTCCTTTGTGCACCATGTTTATCTTATAAACTGTTCTCAATGCCATGTTTTAAATACAGCTATGTTTTCATACAACCATGTCTAAAGATCGTAAAACCCTATTCTGTGCCATGATAAAACAACACTGATATGAGAATTATGTATTAATAGGATTGCATGTGCAAATTGGGTAAAACTTAAAACCCACAAAAGAGATTTCATAAAAATTGTTGTTATATATATGCCATGCTATCGTATTGCTAAATAATTGCTCAATCAGGTTTGTAAGAAATGGCCAACTCACCAGATCACCAAGAAGAAGAAATTCCCACCCAAGACCCAGAAATAAACCCAGAAACCACTTTGATGAGCAGACTTGCTCAGCTTTTGCAACAACCTGTGGCCCCAAAAGTTGGAAATTTCAAGCACTTTCAATCTGTTCATCCTCCAGAGTTCTTAGGTTTGCCAGATCTGATTAAAGCACAGTCATGGTTGAGAGAGATGGAAAAAGCCTTTGAGCTAGCCGAAGTTAAGGACGATAAGAAAGCTCAGTACGCAAGTTATTATTTGAGGGATGAAGCAAGTTTCTGGTGGGAGTCTTCTAAGGCGTTGTTGGAAGGCAAAGACTTATCTTGGGAGAAGTTCACTGAGATGTTTCTGGAAAAATATTTGCCAAGTTATATGCAAGATCAGTTGGAGATGAAATTTTTGGATCTTAGACAGGAGGAAATGTCGGTAGCAGAATATGAGGTGAAGTTTTCGGAGTTGGCAAGGTTCGTGCCAGAGTACATGAATACTGAAGCAAAAAAGGCTAAGAGGTTCCAGCAGGGACTTAAGCCGTGGATTAGGAGTCAAATAGCGATGTTGGAGATCAAGAACTATGCTGCTTTGGTTCAGAAGGCAATGATAGTGGAAGGTGAGCGGGAAGCTGCTCGAAGAGAAAATGAAGGAAGAAAGAGGAAGTTTGAAAGCTCTGAGCAAGAGCAAGGAAGTTCAAAGTTCAGAGGAAAGTTTGGGAAGAATGGTGGAGGTCAGAACAAAAAGTTCCAGAGGTTTAGACCCGGGAATGGAGCTTAGAAGAACCGTTTCCAGAAAGCTGGACAATCGGGAAAGGAAAGCAGACCCCAGATGCAAGAATGCAGGAACTGTGGAAAGAGACACCCGGGGAGGTGTAATAAACTGGATATAACATGTTTTAAGTGCAACCAGAAGGGGCATTATTCTTCAGAATGTTCAAATAAAATAAGGAAGCCTGATTTGACTTGTTTCAAGTGTGGCAAGGTAGGCCATATGGCTAGAAATTGCAAGGAGCCTGTGCAGAAGGCTAATGTTCTCAGAATTGCTGGACCGCCGTCTCTCCCAGTACCATCAGCTTAACCCAGAGCTAGGACCTTTAACATGTCAATGAAAGATGCGGTGCAAGATGTGGACGTGGTAGCAGGTATGCTTGTCATAAACTCAGTAGAAGTAAAAGTTTTGATGGATTCTGGAGCAACCAGATCTTTTATTTCTGAAAGCATTCTTGATAAGTTAAATTGTGTTGTGTACCCTCTAGAGCCTAAGTTGATTATAGAGGTAGCAAATCAAGAGAAAATTGTTGTTAATAGGATTTGTCCCGACTGTGATGTGTCTATAGAAGGTCGGCACTTTTCTGCTGACTTAATTCCTTTTAAGTTAGGAGAATTTGAGGTTATACTAGGAATGGATTGGTTGTCAAATCATGAGGCGCAAATAGAGTGTAAAAGTAAGAAAGTGAAGTTAAAAACCAAGGATGGCGAGGAAGTGATATTTAAAGGAAAGAGGCAAGAGAAGAAATTTCTAACGGTTATTGAGGCGAGAAGATTAATACGTCAAGGATGTGAGGTTTATTTGGCTCATGTCGTGGACGTGGAGAAAGAATCTGTAAGGATCGACGATATTCCGGTAGTAAGAGATTTTCCGGACGTGTTTCCTGATGAATTGCCTGGACTACCTCCAGACATAGAGATCGAGTTTATGATTGAATTGGCTCCTGGTACGGAACCAGTGTCGAAAGCTCCCTATCGCATGACGCCGGTTGAAATGAAGGAATTGGCAGCTCAGTTGCAAGAGTTGTTGGACAAAGGAGTAATCCGACCGAGTGTATCCCCGTGGGGCGTACCGGTGTTGTTTGTAAAGAAAAAGGATGGAAGTATGCGATTGTGTATCGATTACCGTGAGCTGAATAAGTTGACAATCAAGAATAAGTACCCTCTACCACGGATCGATGACTTGTTCGACCAATTGAAAGGAGCTTCGTGCTTTTCAAAGATTGATTTAAGATCTGGGTATCATCAACTAAAGATCAAAGTGGAAGATTACCCAAGACAGCGTTCCGAACAAGATACGGACATTATGAGTTTTTGGTGATGGCATTTGGATTGACGAATGCGCCAGCTGCATTTATGGATGTTATGAACAGAGTGTTCAAGCAGTATTTGGACAAGTTCGTTATTGTGTTTATTGACGATATACTTATTTATTCCAAGACGGAAGAAGATCATAAGGAGCATTTGAGGATTTCCTTGGAAATTCTGCGAAAAGAGAAGCTGTATGCAAAGTTTTCAAAGTGTGAATTTTGGCTAAAGGAAGTGCAATTTATTGGTCATGTAGTTAATAAAGAAGGAATTAAAGCGGATCCATCCAAGATAGAAGCCGTAATGAATTGGGAAAGGCCCAAGACTCCGACGGAAGTCAGAAGTTTTCTGGGATTAGCTGGATACTATAGAAGATTTGTGCAAGATTTCTCAAAAATTGCTGTTCCATTGACAAAGTTGACGAGAAAGAATGAGAAGTTCGTTTGGACAGGAAAGTGTGAGGAAAGTTTTCAAGAGTTAAAGAAGAGATTGGTAACCGCCCCAGTGTTGGTATTACCAGATGATAAAGGTGAATTTGTGATATTCAGTGATGCTTCCTATAAAGGACTTGGATGCGTGTTAATACAACACGGGAAGGTGATAGCATACGCGTCAAGGAAACTCAAGCCGCATGAGCAAAAGTATCCAACACACGATTTGGAATTGGCAGCAATTGTATTTGCCCTTAAGATTTGGAGGCATTATTTGTATGGGGAAAAGTGCGAGATTTATACGGACCATAAGAGCTTAAAGTATATCTTTACTCAGAAAGAACTGAATATGCGACAAAGAAGGTGGTTGGAATTGATCAAAGATTATGATTGTGCGATAAACTATCATCCTGGAAAGGCAAATGTGGTAGCTGATGCTTTAAGTCGAAAGGAAAAGTTGAATATGTTAAAGTCATCAGAAGAATTAATCAAGGACTTTGAAAAGATGGAAATAGTGGTGCAGACTCCAGAATGTGGAGGTGAAGCCATTTATGCAATACGGTTTCAACCTGAAATTTTGGAAAAGATTAGATGCTGTCAAGAGCAAGTGATGAATCGCGAAAGGAATAAGTTGAAGGGAGAAGAAATTAAAGCTCAAAAGGATGGAAAAGGGATATACCGTGTTAACTCACGTATTTGGATACCTGATATTATGGAACTAAAGCACGAGATTTTTCAAGAAGCGCATAACTCGAGATTTTCAATTCACCCTGGGAGTACGAAGATGTACCAGGATTTGAAAGAAAATTTTTGGTGGCCAAACATGAAAAAGGAAATTGCGGAATGGATAAGCAAATGTTACACATGCCAAAGAGTTAAAGCGGAACATCAAAGGCCAAGTGGATTGCTTCAGCCACTGGACATACCTGAATGGAAATGGGAACATATCGTGATGGATTTCGTGGTAGGATTACCTAAAACCAAGTCTAATCATGATGCGATTTGGGTGGTAATTGATCGGTTGACAAAGTCAGCACATTTCTTGCCGATAAACGAAAGGTTTTCATTAGAGAAGCTGGTCAAATTATATCTGGATGAAATCGTGATGCGTCATGGAGTTCCTGTATCTATCGTGTCTGATAGAGATCCAAGGTTTAACTCAAGATTTTGGCGACAATTCCATGATCATTTGGGAACGAAATTGAAAATGAGTACGGCATATCATCCGCAGACAGATGGACAAAGTGAAAGGACAATTCAGACAATTGAGGATATGTTGCGAACCTGCGCAATAGATTTCAAAGGAAATTGGGACGATCATTTGCCCTTAGTTGAATTTTCCTACAACAACAGTTATCACGCAAGTATTGGCATGCCGCCTTATGAAGCGTTGTATGGAAGAAAGTGTAGATCCCCTACTTATTGGGACGAAGTTGGTGAGCGCAAGTTAATTGGCCCCGAGCTAGTGCAGCAAACGAAGGAAAAAGTTGAAATGATACGAAAGAGATTAATTACAGCTCAAGACCGACAGGCAAAGTACGCGAATCAAGAGCGGAAAGATGTGCAATTCAAAATTGGAGACAAGGTCTTGTTGAAGATATCTCCTTGGAAAGGTTTAACTCGATTTGGAAAGAAAGGAAAGCTGAGTCCAAGGTATATTGGACCATTTGAAGTATTGCGACAAATTGGGAAAGTGGCGTATGAAATAGCGCTACCGCCGCAAATGCAACATCTTCACAATGTGTTTCATGTATCTCTCCTAAAAAAGTATAATGCTGATGCGAGCCATGTGATCGAGTTGGAACCAGTAGAAATCCAACCAGATTTGTCCTATGTGGAACAGCCAGTGCGAATTTTGGATCGAAAAGAAAGGATGCTTAGAAATAAAGTTGTACCTCTAGTTAGAGTGTTGTGGAGAAATCCACTAGTCGAGGAATCGAGTTGGGAATTAGAAAGCGAAATGAAAGAAAAGTATCCCCGTCTGTTTGCTTAGATTAGATTCTGGGGACAGAATCCTTTTAAGGAGGGTAGATTGTAATAACCGAGAATTTTGCGTCGTAATTAAGAAAATAAAGTATGTGTTATGTGATGAGATTATAATTATGTGATTAAGTGGTGATTATTTGTCTTATCTGTATACTAGAGTTAAGGATCGTGGATAAAAATGTTCCAATTTAAAGAGTCAACTTAGAAGTCGAGCTGTGGTTTCGGGCCGTCAGGTAGAACGGAACCCGTCCTAGTATGAAAATTAAATAATATAAAATATGAATTATATGTGAAGTGAATGAATAAAGTATTTCGTCTTAAGAGACGTGTTGATTGGCAAAGATAATGAGAAGCGTAATCGAAACGCTGAGCGTCGGGCCGTCAGGCTGAACGTGACCCGGTACGCGTAAAAGACGATAAAGATTAAAGAGTGATATATTCTATGATCAGACCTGAGTCGTTATGTGACTATATACGTGTGATTGCTTGACTGTGTGCATGACTATATGTTCTGTGTGAATTTTGTGAATTTTAAAGAAATTATGTGATTTAAATAAAGGTTTAATTAACCTTCGTGCATTTTTATAAAATAATCTGAGATGGATAAAAACATGGGATTTATTCTGTTATCTTCATAGAGGTCCTAGAGACTTTTTAAAAATAATAAGTGAATTTAATTGTTGGACCTTGCATTTTTGAATCGATTTTATGAGGAAAATGTATTTATTAAAGCAAGTTTGCAAAATTCATATAAAATCAACCGTTCGCTCAAATTCTTATTATGAGTAATGGATAAAAAGCTAATTTCGAGACCTACGTGTTAAAGATTTTTATTCAAGACAATTTCATCTTCCCGAGAGAAAAATAATTTTACTTTGGATTTCGTTGCATTTGAGTAAAAAGAGAAACAAAATGCAAATTAAAAAGGGGGTTATTAGATTACCATTTTACCCTTGCTTTGGTGGAGTATAAAACACTCCTTCCTTCCCCCATTTTCTTCTTCTTGCCGTGCACTCACTCTTTTCTCTATTTCTCTCACTCTCACTCTCTCTCTCTCGGCAACTCTCTTTTTCTCTCTCTTTGATTTCTCTCGGTATATTGCCTCTCCCTCTCTAATTCCTTGAAACACTCCATGAATCTTCATCCTTAATCCATACAAGATCTTTAATTCGTGTGCATGTGTGTGTTTGTGCTTGCATGCCGTAGTGTGTGTGTGTGTTGGGTTCGGTTTCGAGCCAAGAACCGAGGGCTTGCTTGATTAGTTCATGTTCTGTGATTAACGTGCTGAAATCAGATTGCATGTGGAGTTGTTGCATTGGCTTTGTTAAGAAATCGGGGGTTTTTATGGTTGGACACCCTCGAATGAGGGCACCACCGTGAAGCCACCGCCGCCAGTGATGAACTCCGGTGAACCGGTGGTGAGCTATGATGCTTTGACTGAGCTCTCATAATTCAAACACATGGTTTCGAGTGTTGTATGTTTGTTGTTTTTTTAAAAGAATCCGAATGTTGTTCTTGGTTTAAAAATGTTGTTAAACTCAAATAATTTGATGAATGTTTATAGTATCGATTTGAATTATGATTTGATTGTGATTTGAAGGTGTGTATGTTAAATATAAGTGCATGTCAAGTTGTGGTTCGAGAATTTGTTATAAAGTTTCGGTTTTAAAGAATGAGTGTTCAAATTGTTGTTGATCAAGTACTTTTGGTTTAGATTAAGTTCAATTCTTGATTTTTGAACTTTCATGTTGGTTTTTGCTGCATTTTGTTGAAAAACCCGAATGGTTTTGATCTTTGGAATAATTGATTTGATTTTCTTGTTGAATAAAGTAATTATGGATGGTTATTAGGATGATTAATGGATTAAAAGAAATGGAATTGTTATTGCATGTTGATCTTTGATCGAGTTTTGTACTAATGAAAAGGGAATTAAAATTTAATAATTTGATTCTTGGTTAATTAGCTAGTCTCGAGATTTGCATGTAGATTTACAAAAGAAATTAGTGATGCATGTTAAAGTATAGCCTTGCATGTAATTGTCAAGTTGAAAATAAGCTAAAAAGAATGAGTGTTGGACTAATTTCAAGTTTTTAAGCAAATCTAATGCTTGCATGTCAATGTTCGACCTTTGAATTGTGTTTTGTGGATATAGCCGAATGGAATATAGGAATAAAAAGGATTTGATTTGATGTTAAGTCAATGCATGAGTAATTTTAAGAGACTATGTGATTTATATGTTTATTTGGATTCGAATTTTGAAGAATAAAGAGAAGAGAATGATTTTTTTTGGATTGTATTATATGTTTATGTGAGTTAAGGTGGAGATTAATTAGTTTTGATAACCTTAAGTGATAATTATGGTGGTAAAGGTTTAGTTGAGAATAAACCATGTACTCGTAAGAATTATATTAGTGTGATTTGAAGAATAGGTAAGTTTAAGCGAGTACAAATTGATTAATGAGTACATAAAGATATAAAGGCTACGAGAAAGGAATGTGTTATGTGCTTATGTGTATAAGCTATACTCGTATATTTCGAGTCAAGAATATAATCGAGTTATCGTATAGAGTGATCGTTCCGGGAACGAGAGTTGGGAATCTAATTAAGATTTTGGTTTTTATTGTAGATTCGGAGCGTGAGGGCATTCAGGCTAGGAAAGGAAAGGATTTACTAGGTGGCCGTAGTTCAACCCTCAGGAAAGCAATTTCAGGCAAGTAACTCTGATTACTTGTGTAAATGATTATAAAGGAAATGTTGTTCATACCATGTAGAGTATTGAACTGTTAAAGTATAAAACCTTTGCTTTATGAAACCCTGATATTGATTTGAAGTACCCTTGTTCTTGATAACCTGTTATTGATAATCCTATTAATTTCACCCTTTGATAATCTGCCTTTCTGTTCCAGTTTCCTTAATGCCATGAATCATATTGAACCTTTAATTATCTTGGATAACTCTGTTAATGATACCCTGTTTCTCTTGATCGCCCTAATGATCCCTAAGTTATTACTGATCCTTCAAATTTAGTACCTTATTATCCTTGATACAGAATTCTTGAGAATTGTTCCTTGCGTATCTTTGATTCACTCCCTGAACTTTGTTTCTTTAAAATCTGAATTAAGAATGAGTTTCGACTTGAAAGAGTCCAAATGATTTCAAATGCTTGGTAATGATAAAATGAATTTTAGAAAACCTATTTATTTTTCCAACTCAAGGTTTTCCAAATGAATTCCTGATGGATTGGATTGAGACGTAAGAGGCTAGTGGGACTAGTCCAGTCATGGTAAGAGGCTAATGGGACTAGTCCAATTTAAGGCTGAAATTATGCCAAATGGTACCTTAAAGACCGGAATGGAGGTCGATACGGGCTGATCACCCGTATATAATGAAATGGAAAGATAAGTGATCCAATCAAGGGTTCTAAATGATTATTTAAAAAGGGAACTGAAACTTTTATTCATTAAATTGATTTTGTTGAAATGAAAATGGTTTATACTGCTTTGAAAAGAGTTGATTATGTTAATGTGAAGCTTAAAGCTCAGAACCCTGATTCCTGAAATTGTTGATCATATGAATGATTCTATATCTTGAAATACTGTTGCTTTCCTCTACCGAAAGATCTATTTTAATCCTATAATGAATTGTGATGAATGTCGGCTTTCGTCCTGTTTCGAGCTTTGTTTCTTGAAAGCCCAACTATTCTTCAGATACCCTTTCCTTATCCCAAAGAAAACAAAAATAAATATATGGAAATCTGCCACCTAGATCAGCTAAGATAGAATGCCCTAGTTTGTTCAAAGTATATTGAGAATTGATATTGTCGAACTGCTATATAGTTACTTGCTGAGTTTTCTACTCACTTGTTTTGTCTTAATCTAACCATGGCAGTTAAGCAAGAAGATGGCCAGGCTTAGGCACACCGCTCGTAAGAGCGTACCTGGTGGTCCCTACCGTGTTGAGGGCTTCCAGTTGCCAGAGCAGGTAGTGGTTTGTATGAGTGAGCTCGTGCCTAGAAAGAGGTGTTTAAAGATACAATGGGTTATCTGTCGGTTTCCAGCCGGAACCATATTGATTATTTAATAATATTTTGGGTTTGTAAGTTATATTTTATGATTGGTAGTTGTAATCTTGTCTCATACTTTATCCTGTTGATCCTGTTAGTAGTTAATCGGGGTTTATGCATATTTAATTATTAGAATAGAGGTGTGTGAGTCCTCATTTCCTAACCCCGAGATTGAGGGCGTCACAGGCCGCGCTGGGTCGGGATATTAAAATCCTGATTCTTTTATAATTTAAATTGCTGGAATCCTGGGATGTATGGACTACTATATAAACATAACTTAGGTCGTTTTTCAGGAGAAATTCAGAGATATAAAGTTATCAAGGAAGGAGAAGACGGCAAGAGACCTTTTGGCACAATTCAACAAAGGCGAAGACGAACTAGTTTATTCTTGTGAATATTTGTTGTAAGTTGTAATTTGGATGCTTGTTTCTTGTTTTGCTGAACCAATATTCTTGATTGTACTTTGGTTTATTTATTCGTATAAAGACTATGTTTTCTTTATCATGTTTTTATTGGAACCCACGTTGGCAATGAGTTCGATTATGGGCTAATCGTTATCGTGGGGGTTCTAGCAGATTTACTTATGGATTTATTTAGTTAAATTGTTTGATTCCTTAGTGTGTGGTGATTGTATGATATCCTACTTATGGTTGTGCGTATTCATCTTGTGAGCGTCGCGAACTTATAAGATAGTGTGTTAATTCTTAATGAAGCGAACGTGAATTTAAGGATTTAGAACTTGCCATGCTAGCATAGGCTCATGTATTGTTATGCATGATTTGTAGGTAATTTTAACCATCTTACTTGCCCTATGTAATCAAGATAGATAACTTGTGCTTAAACCGTTATGTTGTCAAATTCTATAGACATATAGGGTCTTAATATAATTGGTGCCTATTCAGCTTCTATCTCTTTTGTGGATGTCTGGTAGAATGGTACTCGTGCAACGAAAGTTGGCATTTATCAGTTTCGTGTTGTCTGATTAGTGTCATCACTATTGCATGCTAAGGTTGAGAATAATAAGGTTATTGAATGAAATATTTAATGAAGTTAGAGTCCCATGTCTGTCATATATATATTAATTCAGTCTATCTTATTCTCGTAGTTATAATAGTTAGCGTAATTCTTAGTTATAAATATTCTCAAATTGTTATCGTCTTAGCATTGAATAATAACCATACATTGTTGCTTAGGTGTGTAATTTAGATAGTTAACCAATATAGTCTCTGTGGGAACGAATCTGATTTAAATCTTATACTACTTGCGAACTCGTATACTTGCGTGTAATATTAGCGCGTGTTTAGCGACTAACATATGATATAAAGGTGCTTGGTGTGTGATGTTGTTGTGGTTTTGCTTTTTATGGTGAGGATAGTGATGATTATATTTTGGGAAGAGTGATTCATGTGGCTGATGTGGTAAGTTGGTGAATGATTTCCCATTAATGGTATCAATGAGAGGGAGAAGCATGGGTGTTCTCCTAAGGTGAAAGTGAGAGTGTCTAGAGTCCATGAAAGTGGACAGTGAATGCACAAAGAAGAAATGAAGTGTGGTTTGTTTTTGTGTGTGTATATGATAAAATGTATGCAAGCAGTGGTCTTATAAAGAGTTCAAAGAACTCCTATTATGACATTAAAATTTAGAATAAACCTAAGTATGTGTATGCATGGCATGCAAATGCATAGTACAGATTTTAAATGCACATCAGAAAAGATGATCTCATGTTAGTTTGTCAACAAAACACTTAAGTAATAAGCATAGAAATCACATGCATTATCTTCTTTTAGACACCTACTTTTAATTTTTTTTGAAGATTAAGTTGACTTTCACTGACTGAATTTTATTTTTAGTTGTTTTTATATGAAAGCATTTATGGAAGGGGATATGCAGTGCTTATGTATGCAAGGTCTGTGCAGAGAGTAATAAGAAACTCTCAGTGATGTGCAAGTGCATTTAATGAAGCATGCATTAAAGATCTTATGTGTGTTCATTAATATATTCCTTTTATAAACAAAAGAGTGAAAAGGAACAGATATTACACAAAGGGACAGAGGTTCATTAAATAGGTGCAGTCACTTTGTAACATTGTGAATTAAATGACCAAGACTCAACTGTTCATGATTGATGTGACTGATTTGGATTCTTTTAGGTTATTTTAATTTCCACTTACATAAATACCAGCAACCAAATTACACATGTGAACTTTCATACGCACATATAGAGGATACCAGCAACCAAGTAAAGACATAAATAGCTTCTCACAAATAAAATATGCAAAAATGATCTTAGTTTCTATTTATGGTTGTTTCACCAGTGATCCAGATACTGGGATTCTCTAAGGGATTCCCAGCCAGGTCTTAGTGTCAGGGCATTATGTGTGTGTGATTTATACTACATGAGGAATGCAACATGCACTTCTTATACATCAACAAGTAATTTTAATAAAT
Source organism: Apium graveolens (assembly GCF_009905375.1). NCBI lineage: Eukaryota > Viridiplantae > Streptophyta > Magnoliopsida > Apiales > Apiaceae > Apium > Apium graveolens. The sequence continues at coordinate 123,434,532 of NC_133649.1, read as the reverse complement.
CTGTTCATCCAAGTAAACAAAGACTTAAGTCACATAGTAAGAATCCTGAATACTGCACATAATCATTCCACTGTGTAACTTATCAATAAAATCATAAATTCACACTTGATGTATAAACTTTATACTACCAATCAATAGTATAATTTAAGTTTCATACTATAATGTGATTTACCATAATAAGCCATCTGATTTACACCCTGTCCTTATTCAAACATATAAACAATCAAACTGAGAACATACATCAGACATTTAACAAATTAAATCACTTTTCTCAACAGTCCATAGCCTTTAAGCGAAGAAATTCCAATTTTAAGTAAAACTGATTTAATGGTTTAATTTATCAAAATTCTTAATCACCAGAAGTGACACATGTTTGAATTTACTAAAAACCAACTGATTCTCTACTTACTTTAAATCAAATAATACCATTATCCTATAACTGATGTCTCAGATTGGTCAACAATATTGAGTTTAATCATTTAAGTTAAGATGAATCAAATCAACACTTCTACTTATTATCCCAACCTAAATCAAGTTCAACATTTAAATCCAGATTATTCTGTTACTATGCCACTGATAATTGTAACAACAGTTCATGCACAGGGATAAAAGCAGATATTTCATTTAGTTTAATGACTATATCTATTATAATTCTCATATTCTCATACACCAGACATAATTAGCAACTAGAAACAACTGATTCATCTTTTAATTAAGTTCAAATAATCCTTCAAAAATAAAGTTTAATAAAATCAACACACTGCTGATAGCTCAGCTAATTCAAAACCAATTAAGTTATATTAAAACAAATTTGTCAATATTTCACTGGAACTTTCAAACAATCCAATCATCAATCAAGTTTAACATTTTAGCTCAAAATAACCCTGTTAATGTATTACTGGAACTCTCAATTAATCCACCAACAGTTAAGTTTAACATAAACATGAACTTAATAACTTACTGGAACTCCAACAACAATCAAGTTTCTCATTTTAAATCAAAACAACACTGTTAATCCACCACTAATACTTAGTTAATTCATCCATCAGATTAATCGAATGAATGAAGTTAATTTTGTCAAAATACAGTTGATAACTCAGGTAGGTTACTCATACAGTTTAATTACAAGGACAAAATCAAAACAGACATTTCATTCAGTTCAGGTAAACCATCAAACCAAATTTCAATTAACCTTATTTATCAAAAACATCGAATCAGAACTCAAAAAGCCTTGAATCAAAACTTAAAAACAATCAATCAATCCATAGATCAATCATTTACATATTTAATCCCAAATTATCACATAGCTACTCACTGAATCAATTTTGAGTTTAAAAAAATATACCTGAGTCCATGGCATTGAAACGTTCATGGACACTTACCCGACTCAACTCGTCTGACCCCGGGTTGAGTGACTCAGTGAGTTAACTCGGTAACTCGTCCGAGTTGACTCAACTGAGTCATGCCGATTCCTTCACCAATCAATCTCTTTCTCCTTGATCTACCATTTATGCTTTCTCCTTCTTCGTTTACCCTGCAAAAATCGCTCAAATTCAAGTTAGGGTTTGTGACTCAGTTGATTTAATCGAATCAAACATATATATACATGTGTGTGAGTGTGAATGTTGATTTCGAATCAAACTTAGGTTCATTGATTTGAACCCAAGTGGACTTGATCGAAGATCATTTTGATTTTACCAACCCAATTGATTAATAAAGAGATTCAATCGATTCCTGTGATTAAATCACTTGAATATCGTGTATAGTATCTGAGAATTAAGAATTGATTGAGGTTCAATAAACTCGTCGGAGAAACTGATGAACAGCGACGAGTTTTGAGAGAGAGAAATCGTTCTAGCAGGAGGTCGGGATTTCCAGCCCGGACAAATGTAAATTTCAGAAGGACAGAACAAGGTAATCAAAGGATGTGTAACCGATTCCCAACCCCAAATCAATAGAGAGTCATCAGACCAGCAATACCTGAATGCAGAACGTGTAGGAAAAAGCATACCAGAATTCGTAATAAGCCAAACATCACGTGCTTCAAATGCAAGCAGAAGTGACACTATTCGGGGGAGTGCCCAACATGGAAGACTGAAGTTACTTGTTTCCAATACAGAAGAAAGGGACACATCGCTAAGGACTCTAGGGGGCGCAATGGAAACCAGTGTTCCAAGGGTTTTGGCATTACCTCGGCCACCGCAGCAGAATTAGTCTAGAGTAAGGACTTTTAACATGTCGATGAAAGAAGCTATGCAGAGTCCCAATGTGGTTGTAGGTACGCTTTCTGTAAATTCTGTAAATGCAAAAGTATTGATAGATTCTGGAGCTACAAAATCCTTTATCTCTGAAGAATTTATTGATAAGATACATGGCAAAGTTGAATGGTTGGGAGAGACGTTAATTATAAAATTAGCGAATGATGACCAAGTTCCTGTAGATCGAATATGTCCCGAGTGAGATATCAGTATAGTTGGACATCATTTCTCTGTGAACTTAATTTCTTTCAAGTTAGGAGAATTTGATATTATTTTAGGTATGGACTGTTTGTCTTGTCATAATATTCAAATCGATTGCACGAACAAGAAAATGAAATTACAAACTACAGACAATGCAACGGTAATGTTCAAAGGCGAAAAACAGCAAAAGAAATTTCTGACAATAATGCAGGCCAAACGATTGCTACGATAGGGAGGTGAAGTGTATATAGCTTATGTGTTGGATACAGAAAAGGTAAGTCCCACGATAGAAGATATTCCAGTGGTATGTGAGTTTCTTGATGTCTTTCCAGATGAACTTCAAAGATTACCATCAGACCGAGAAATCGAGTTTATGATCAATTTAGCGCGAGGTACAGAACCAGTTTCGAAGGTTCCATATCGAATGACACCGGTTGAGATGAAAGAATTGTCAACGCAACTGCAGGATCTTTTAGACAGGGGAATCATATGACCCAGTATATCCTTATGGGTGCACCAGTACTGTTTATGAATAAAAAGGACGGCAGCATGCGACTATGCATCGACTATCGGGAATTAGATAAGCTGACTATCAAGAATAAATATCCTTTTCCAAGAATCGATGATTTGTTTGATCAACTGAAAGGAGCCGCCTAGTTTTCCAAGATAGACTTACTGTCGGGATACCATCAATTGAAGATCAGAGCTGAGGATATTCCCAAGACCGCTTTTCGTACCAGATACGGTCATTATGAATTTTTTGTAATGGCATTCGGTTTGACTAACGCACCAACAGCATTCATGGATTTGATGAACAGGGTATTCAAGAGATACTTTGATAAGTTCGTGATTATATTTATTGATGACAACTTGATTCATTTGAAGACTGAAGAAGAGCATGCCGAGCATCTGAGGATTACTTTGGAAACTCTAAGAAAGTAACAACTTTACGCGAAGTTCTGGAAATGTGAATTTTGGTTGAAGGAAGTGCAATTTCTAGGACATATCATTAGCATGGAAGGAATTAAAGTTGATCCAGCAAAGATTGAAGCTGTATTAAATTGGGAAATGCCAAAGACACCGACAGAAGTTCAAATTTTCTTGGGATTAGTGGGATACTACAGAAGATTTGTTAAATATTTTATGAAAATAGCAACGCTACTGATTAAGTTGACCCGAAAAAGTGAAAAGTTCATATGGGATGATAAGTGTGAAGAAAGTTTTCAAAAACTGAAGAATCGGTTAGTAACTACACCGGTGCTTGTGTTACCAGATGAGCATGGAGATTTCGTCATCTACAGTGATGCTTCATACCGCGAACTAGGATGTGTATTAATGCAGCATGGTCATGTAATCGCTTACGCTTCGAGACAATTGAAACCTCATGAGCAAAAATATCCTACGCATTATCTGGAATTAACAGCGATCGTATTTGCACTGAAACTTGGGAGACACTATCTTTACGGCGAGAAATGTGAAATCTACACGGATCATAAAAGTTTAAAGTATATCTTTACGCAGAAGGAGCTTAACATGAGGCAACGACGATGGTTAGAATTGATCAAAGATTACGATGTTACAATCAGTTATCATCCAGAAAAAGCGAACGTCGTGGCAGATTCACAAAGCCGGAAAGAAAGATTGAATTGGTTGACTTCATCTGAAGAATTAGCCAAGGGATTTGAGAAATTGAGATTCGTATTCCAAATGAATCCACTGAAGTTATTCACGCAATGACTTTCCAACCAGAATTATTGGAAAAGATTCGATGATGTCAAGAAGAAGTGATGAGTCAAGACGATGACTTAACTGGAGAAGAAATCACAACTCAGAAGGAAAATAAACGAATTCTAAATTTTTCATCAATAATATGGATCCCCAATGTGACAGAACTGAAGGAAGAGATATTACGAGATGCTCATAGTTCAAAATATTCCATATATCCAGGAAGTACGAAAATGTACCGTGACTTGAAGGAAAACTTTTGGTGGCCAAATATGAAGAAAGAAATAGCAGAGTAGGTGAGTAAATGCTACACATGCCAGCGAGTCAAAGCGGAACATCAACGTTCAAGTGGATTATTGCAACCATTGGATATTCCAGAATGGAAATGGGAACATTTAGCAATGGATTTTTTTGTAGGACTTCCAAGGGCTAGAGCAAATCATGATGCAATATGGGTAATCATCGACAGACTAACAAAATCAGAACATTTCATACCGATCAACAAAATTTTTCACTCGATAAGTTAGTGCACTTATATCTCAAAGAAATCGTGATGCGACATGGAGTCCCAATATCTATTGTGTCTGATTGAGATCCACGTTTCAATTCAAGATTTTGGAGACACTTTCAAGAATGCCTTGGAACCAAATTAAATATGAGTACCCCGTACCATCCGAAAATTGATGGAAAAAGTGAAAGAACTATTCAAATAATCAAAGATATGTTACGAGTTTGTGCAATTGATTTTGAAGGCAGTTGGGACGAGCATTTACCTTTAGTCGAATTTTCTTACAACAATAGCTATCATGCAAGCATTGGAATACCACCTTACGAAGCTTTATATGGAAGAAAATGCAGATCACCTGTGTATTGGGATGAAGTTGGAGAACGCGGGATTTTGGGTCCAGAATTGATTCAACAAACCAAAGAAAAGATAGAACTCATTCGAAAGCGACTCGAAGCGGCACAAGATCGACAACACAAATATGCAGATCGAGCCAGAATAGATATGGACTATCAAGAAGGAGAACATGTATTACTCAAAATATCGCCATGGAAAGGATTGACCAGATTTGGAAACAAGGGTAAATTGAAGCCATGATATGTTGGTCCATTTGAAATCTTGAAGAAAGTTGGGAAAGTTGCATACGAGTTAGCTTTACCACCTCACATGCAGCATATCCATAAGATATTTCACGTGTCAATGCTTAAGCGATACAATCCTGATTCTAGACATTAATAGAATATGAATCGAAAAAAATCCAACCTGATTTGACTTACATAAAACAGCCGGTAAGAATCATAGGTCGGTAGGAGAGAGTGTTGAGAAATAAGTCTGTATCTTTAGTGCGAGTTTTGTGGAGAAACCCTATGGTTGAAGAATCAACCTGGGAACTTGAGAGTGAAATGTTAGAAAAGTATCCCCATTTGTTATCTTAGCGAGATTATGAGGACAGAATCCTATTAAGGGGGAAGGATGTAACGCTTGGAAAATTGTGCTTGTATTATATCGTATTTATAATAAATTATGTGTTTTAATATGTCATTTATGTGTAACTAGCTATAAAACCCTAACTGTTACGTGCTGTGTGTATTCTGTATCGTCCGGGTATTTTCAGGATATTTTTTAGATATTTTATTTGAATTTACAGCTTTCGTATCAAAAGTAATAAAACCCCAACTATAATTTTATAGCTGATATTTCAAATAAAATAATAGGCTTTATTTTTCATCAAACGGCTTGTACTATCGTATTATTTTGAACATCTAGATATTTTCTAAATTTTCTCGTTTCACGTAAAATGACTTTTCCGAGCCCTATTGGGTGTTAAAAACCCCATAAAAATAACATTTTTATTTTCATAAAATTACAGGACTTTCATTTGTACCGTTTCTTTTTGTTTTTGAATTATTCACAATTTTTGGGAATTTTTGGCATATGTATTGTATATATAAAATATTTAAAATTATACTCAAAATTTATAAAAATTGGGGCCAAATAATTTTATTAGATGTGTAATTAGACCCTTAATTTTAATTAGAAGTATTTTTAACCCTAGTATAAATATCTGATTTATTATTAATTATTAATTAGTTAATTATAAAAAATTAAAAAATTCAAGAAAATCAGTTTGTTGGTGAAGAGCAATCCAGGAATTCAAACCCAGATTTCATAGTGATTCTGTTGTCCAAATTGATCATGTGAGTAACCAAAACGAAGCTTATGATCTCTACTTTCTATTCATACCATCAATTTCATGTTTTATTGCTTGGATTTTTAATTCTTATTTTAGGGTTCATGAACTGAATTTGGGGGTTTTTAATTATGGGGTTATGGGATGAAATTGATGCTTGGGATAGCTTTAGATGCTTGTTTACAGTTGATTTGTGTTATTCAATTCATCAAACGATTGCTATAATTAGTTCTTATTCTACGGTTTATACAATTTTTATTTGATTCATTTTTATAGTTACATGAATCTGAGGTTGTTTTGGTTATAGAGGTTAGATTGTAGAAGTAATAAGCTTTATTTTAAGTTATTATTTGTTATTTTTCGTGTAAGGAATCGCAATTTTGATTTTTGGCCGGAAATTAGTATGATTTGATTGGAGAAATTGTTCCCGGAGTTATTAGGCTATGATGTTGGCATGGTTGTGTTCCTGGAGTGATTTAGAGGGAAAATCCGCAAAGAATCGATCCAAATGATGTCGTTATGGCCCTGAAAGGAGTTACGCCAGATTCTCGCCGATTTTTGTTTGGTTCTCGCCGGAGAAGACGACGGAGACATCGTCGGTTGTAGCAGGCCAGGTAGCTGTACTGTAGGGGAAGATTAGAGTGTTTCTGCAGCTCGAACGGAGGGGAATCATTTTGTTTTGCCCCGACGAAACTCGCCGGAGACCGGCGAAGAACCGCCGGAAACTAGAATATTTCCAGAAACCGGTCGGTGTTCTTCCTGACACGGATAGTTCGTCCCTGGCCCGAATTTTAACACACTGTGACCCGGTTTCGATCCAACAAACCCCCAATCCATTTCCCTAATTGTGTTTCTGTATTTTTATTTATTTACTTTTATTTTTATAAATCAGAAATTAGTTTTTGTAAATTAGAAAAATCAAATAAAAATTGGATTAAAAATATGATTTATTTTATAACTAATTTATAAATTATTTTATTAATTTAGAAATTCAAAAAGTTAAGTATTTAATTAATTAATTATTTATTTACTTAATTATTTAATATTTAATATTTAATTAATTATTTCATAAATGAGATTAAATAATAAGATCAATTAATTTGATTATTGGTTCGATAATTAATCGACTCAAGCGTGTGACTCATAATTATTCGAGTTGTGTTCCGAATTTTATCAACTGGACGTGCGAGTATCGTTTTATTTATGTATGTATGATCATATTTCATAATATTTACTCGTATCGATTAATTAATTATAATTAAGCATTTTAACTAGATAATTTGTAATAAATTGTAATTAATTCCAAAAATTAGGGAATAATTATTTTTAAATATGATAATTCTTAAATAATTATTTAAAAATATAATTAAGGTTTAATTAATTATTTCTAATTAATTTTAATTGATTTATAATTAATTAAATCTTGTTCATTGCGTAATAATTAAACCGTATATCCGATTCGAGCGAAACGAAAGTCCTTTGGCCAGAAAAATAATCTGTTTTCATTAAAAATAATATTAAATCCTATTTTTTGTTAGAAACTAGTTGAATTTTGATATTTATTGAATTATAAGCCTTATCGCGTATAGAGGCGAGTCCGATAAATCCCGAAAATAGGAAACGAATCAGATAATGATAATTTGTAATAAATTGTAATTAATTCCAAAAATTAGGGAATAATTATTTTTAAATATGATAATTATTAAATAATTATTTAAAAATATAATTAAGGTTTAATTAATTATTACTAATTAATTTTAATTGATTTATAATTAATTAAATCTTGTTTATTGCGTAATAATTAAACCGTATATTCGATTCGAGCGAAACGAAAGTCCTTTGGCCAGAAAAATAATCTGTTTTCATTAAAAATAATATTAAATCCTATTTTTTCTTAGACACTAGTTGACTTTTGATATTTATTGAATTATAAGCCTTATCGCGTATAGAGGCGAGTCCGATAAATCCCGAAAATAGAAAACAAATCAGATAATGATCGGTTAAGCGAACAACGAGTCGATTTCGATTCTAAAAATTATTTTAAACCTAAAATGACTATGTGGCTTATGTGCTTATGTGCATCATATGGTTAATCGGGTCCTATCTACTAATAAGTAGTATACAAATTAATAATAAGCACATGGGTAGACAATAAGAGCTGTGTGAAGTCAACTTGAGACGCAATTAGAATACAAGATGACTAAATAAGTCTATTGCTTTGATAGAAGCAAAGCCAGCAAGGCGAGTCGAGCTGGTGATAGACAACGGTGAAGTACTTGGAGTGAGTCGCGTGAAATGCAAGTTTTTCCCCTATTTTAATTTCAGAATAGTGACACTTCTTCAGACTCTTATCACACTTGCACTCTTTTGATTCCTATTCATAAACACTATTGAACCTTTGTTTCTATTACATTTCGATTCTTGATTTCTCCTAATTCATTGAATCCTCTATTCATATTCCAATATTTATACCCTTTTATACATATACTCTAGTATACCCTGATGTTGGGATACATGGAAAGCATACTGATTGTTCTGGATGCTAAGCTTTGGATTAGATGGTTACGATATGGGCCGGGTATAGACCGGACCCTTGATTATTAGACCATAGTGCCGGGGTACCCTATATGTTGGTGGGGTCTATACAGTTGGGTATAGATCCGCGCTATATCCTGACTGATCAGCAGGTTATAGTGCATATGTTGGTTCTTATGTCCAGTCTCGTTCATTTGTATTCGCCAGTAATGGCCTTCATTCTTTTCTCGCATGGTTATATCTTTGCAGATGTAACAGGTTATCGGTTCATTTAACTTACTCAAACACTGTTTATATTTTGCGGACTTGTTGAGCAATTTTTGGATCACCCCTTTTTTGTTGTTATTCACCTTATTATTTTCAGTTAAGAAGGAAAATGAAACCTTTCAGGACCCGAGTGGCAAAGAAATGAGTCAAGCCGCGAGACCCTTTCATACCCAAGTTATTGATTCCAATTCAAGAAGAAAGCTTTAAGCTGCCTGAGCAGGTGGAGTGTAGATAGCTAATATGTGTGTTTGAATAAAGTTGAACTTAGTTTAAAAACTGATTAGAAAATGGTTTGTAATAAAGAGAGTGGTAAGATTTTAAACTTGGTTTGTAATTAAATAGATAGCGGTTCTTGTTTTCATACTTCAACCTGAAAAGATCATGGTAAGTGAAAAAGGGGTCTAAATATATTTCTATTTAATTATTATACAGGTTTGATGATTAGCTGGTAACCCCCGGACTTATACCCCGGGTCTGGAGGGCGTTACACTCAACACCTCCGATTCAGATTTTTCATTAGCATACGGTAGCTGCTGAAGTTGAAGTTGTTGCCTAGGGGCATATTATGGGTGCTGAAAACCAGGGGGGTTATACTGCTTTGTTGTGTATGGCTGATAAGATTGATGCACCGCATTCTGATTGTTACTCCAGCTGAAGTTAGGATGATTGCGGTTATTTGGATGATAAGTGGCTGGAGCTTGTTGCTGTGATCTCTGAAAGTTGCTCACAAATTGAGCTGATTCGCTAGAAATAGTGCACTGCTCTGTTTAATGCGCTCCCGCACAAAGCTCACAAACACTAGAGATTTGATTAACTCCATAATTCGCCAAAGAGTCCACTTTCATCATCAATGCTTTAAGTTGGGCAGCTATAGCAATTGCTGCATCCAACTCCAGAATTCCTGCTACCTTGCCCTGAGTTAGCCTTTGAGAAGGATTCTGGTATTCATTAGCAACCATCCGTTCGATCAGTTTATAAGCTTCATTGTAGCTTTTAGCCCACAGGGCTCCTCCTGAAGCTGCATCAAGCATAGGTCTAGACTGAGCACCGAAATCATTATAGAAATAGTTTATAATCATCCAATCAGGCATGCCATGGTGTGGGCACTTCCTTAGTATCTCCTTATATCGATCCCAAGCCTCACACAGAGATTCTCCAGTTTACTGAGCAAACTGTGTAAGAGCATTCCTGATTGCAGCAATCTTGCCATCAGGAAGAATTTAGTGAGAAACTTTTGAGAAAGATCCTCCCATGTGGTGATAGACCCTTGTGGCAGAGAATATAACCAACACTTTTCTTTATCCCTCAGAGAGAATGGGAAGAGTCGCAGCTTGATAGCATCTTCCGTCACCCCATTGAACTTGAAAGTGTCGCAGATCTCGATGAAATCCCTGATATGCATGTTGGGGTTTTCTATAGGAGAACCCCCAAACTGAACTGAGTTCTGTATCATCTGAATCGTGCTCGACTTGATCTCAAAAGTGTTAGCCGAAACGGCTGGTCTGATGATGCTCGATTGAATATCATTGATCTTAGGATGAGAATAGTCTATCAGAGCCTCAGGATTTTCTGCTTGATCTCCCATCACTACTAGAGCTGGTTCCTCGATATTCTCTTCTTCTGCTACTTCCTCTTCTTCCTCAAAAACTTCCCTTCGAATCACTACAGCTTCTTCCTCGGCTTGATCCAGAGTTCTCTTACGAGCCCGCAAACGAGTATGCATACACGCTCGCTAGAATACCTGAAACACATGAAAGAAAAAGAGTAGGTAAGTAACAATATCCGAGTCAATGAACTTTAACGATCACTGATGACAAACACATAAACTAAAAGTTAACACTACAGTCCCTGACAGCGGCGCCAAAAACTTGTTAGTCGCTAATCACGCGCTAAAATTCATGCAAGTATACGCGTTCGCACGTAATATAGAATTATTTCTAGTTCATTCCCACAGGGATTGTTTTAGATTAACTTTGTGATTTATGCACTTATGCAACAATGATATGGCTATTATTCAATGTTAAGACGAATAACAAATTGAGTTTTGATTATACTATGATTAACTAATGAGAATTATACTAAAGAACATTAACTAAAGAGAATAAAGAGAAGTGAATAATATATAACACAAACATGGGATTCTAACTTCATTAAGTATTTCATTCAATAGCCTTTTCGTTCCTAACCTTAGCATGTAATGGTGATGACACTAATCAGATAACACGAAACTGATAAACGCCAACTTTCATTGTACGAATACCATACTACCAGACATCCACAAAATAGATGAAAGCTGAATAGATACCAATTATATTGATACCCTATATCTCTATAGAATTTGACAATATAACGGTTTAATGCACAAGTTATCTATCGTGATTACATAGGGCAAGTAAGATGGTTAAAATTACCAACGAATCATGCATAACAATAACACATGAATCTATGCTAGCATGGCAAGTTCGAAATCCTTAAATTCACTTTCGCGTCATTAAGAATTAACACACTATCTTATAAGTTCGCGACGCTCACAAGATGAATAAGCACAACCAATACTAGGTTATCATACAATTACCACACACTAAGGCATCGAAACAAATTAACTAAAGAAATCCATAAATAAATCCGCTAGAACCCCACGATAACCATTAGCCCATAATCGGATTCATCATCAACGTGGGTTCCGATGAAAGCATGGTATAATAAACGTAGTCTTTATACTTAATAAAACCAAGTACGGAATACAAGTAAAGGTTCAAGAATAAGAAAACTAACATCCAACGTTAGAACTAAAACAAAGAATCACAAGAATAAACTAGATCTTCTTCTCCTTGGTTGAATTGTGCTCTCCAGTCTTCTTTACTCCTTTTCCTTAGTTTTTGTACGTCTCTCCTTTTGCAAAACATCTTTAATTATGTATATTTATCATCCCCATGCAGAGTAGAAGTCTTCTGGATCAAAATAAGAATAGAAACATAATTTCTCTTATCGACTTGGCGCGACCGCGCGTTTGACCAGCGCGGGCGCGCTGAGCTTCTGATCTTTGGGCGCGGCCACGCGCTATCACAACACGCGTGCACTGACTCCCTGTATAAAATTCTGACTTCTTCTTTTCCTTGCTGATTTGAGTTGGTTTTCCACTAGCTTTTATTCCAACACCATCCTAACACCCAATTAGCACTAAAACCATGCTAATTCACCTAATTACATGGAGAATGCCTGGAAATGCAAAAACACTAGAAAACATTAAAACGCCAATAACTTGAGTACAAATACACCAATTTAAAGCTTTACAGAGCGTAATAAAGTGTCATAAATGCCACTCAACAACAATATAGTAGAATCACTTGAAAACCAAAGCCAAAGTAAGCGTTATTTGAATTATTAGGGATAGGTTAACTAAACCTAATCATTCTTCTATTAATAAATACTTTACCGAGGTGTAAGTTCGATATTGTTTAGAGGAGATAGTGATATGTTATCAGATTCCAGTAAGGATTGTAATTGATCAATATTATTATTTGATTTAACATGTTGGCATAAGTATGAGAAACCCTATGAACCGTGCTGAACCGAAATAAGATATACCATTCATGAATAAATGGGTACTATGTAAGGCATAATTAAGAGATAGGGTTTTGGCTACGCATTGACAACTCGAGAGATTCAGGTTACCCCAAGAATATGATACACGACATGGATGTAAAAGGAAGACTCTCTGATAATATAACGCGAAGACAAGAGTAAGCATTATAGGTGACTGAATGTCAGGAAAAACATTATAATAAATTTTATATCGGGACTCCCTAGAACCAAATAAATAATAATATAGGTTATAGTATATGGGAAATATATCCAAATTAATATATTTTCTTTTAAATAGTAATAGATTTTCGCTCGATAAATATATTCGATGGTAATTAAAAAGAAACTAAGGTGTAATAATAAGTGGTGAGTTAAATGCAATTGTTGAGATTCTCTCTTTAATTCTAAACTCTGGAATTAATTTAAGACGGTTGGAAACCGAAGGCGCCATGAGCTCAGAATATCATTTGCAAGATGGAAGAAAAGTGTAGGAGAACAATTAAAGAGCCTCGAACACGATTGAAAGCAATTACAAGCTAGGCTAATTCAACAAAGAAATACATGGAAATGAAGTGGAACAATCAGTAAAGGTTGGAAATGTTCATAAACACGAATTACTAGAATTAGAAATAAAAGAAGATTAGTATAAATTAAGATAGTCCATTGAGACAGTAAGATAGGTAGAAAGATTGTGAATGAGTTGGCTTTATCGTCACAGGTATAACGAGTTCATAAGATGTTTATATGTGTATAACCAGGAAGAGTAATTTAGCTCCATATGTATAAAATGGAGACTTGAGTCAAGTTGCATGAACTACTGATAGATTTTGATGTCGGCAAGAGACTATTGAGTAGTGATTAAAGTAATGAGTTAAGCTTATGAAAAAGTTATTCTGATAAGAGATTAACCCGAGTTATTATAAGTGAAATGCTTGAAAAGTATCATTATCCGTTCCGTAGTATGATTCTGAGGACAGAATCCTTTTAAGGGGGAAGGATGTAATATCCAGGATATATCGTGTAATTATTTTTATCAATAAATAATTATTATGTGATTATTATGTGAATTTTGGTGAATTATCTGATAATTGATATTAATATTTGGATGTCTGTATGTAATAAAGTGTAAGTATTTTAATTTTAATATGTCCAGAATCAAATATAGGTAATTATGGTATTTTTCTGGTAATTTTTGGATTGTTATGTGATTTTATAAGAATTTATAGATTTAATAATTATTATTTTTGAGTAATTATAAAATTACTTTATAAAACTGGAAATCGTCCAACTTCAACCATTTTTACGTTATTATAACCCGAAACTCTTCAGAAAACTCCTTCCTAACCTAACCTGGTTATTCTGAACACTTTCCATGTTTTGACTTTTTCGATCCGGGGTACGGTTTGACCCGTACGAGTCCCAACGCAAAATTTTCGATACGGTTGTCAGTTTGGCAGATCAATAAAACCCTATTCTTGAGAGACGGCATATCAAATTTTCGTAAAAAGTTTTTATAAGAAGTTCGGTTTTGATAATTTTCCAAATCTGGTATCAAATTGTATCGTTTTCATAGTTACTTAGCGGCTAAGTAGTCTATTTTCGGAGCCGATATATAAGTATAATTATGAAATTATTAAACAAATAAAATAAATTATAACTATATTAGCAGAGGGTTGTATTTATTATTAGATGGGTGTGATTCTGTGGTGTTCGAGGATTAATTATATTATTAAATGCTAAACTGTATTGTTTTGTTTTCACTTTTAAAAGTGATTAAATTGAAGATTTATCCTTATAAATATTGAAATTATCTTTAAAATTATTTTCATGACTTTATAATTTCAATAATTATTTATGGGATTTTATAAAATTTAAAAAACCATATTTCATCGATTATTTATCCCTAAATGATTTTCTGATCATATTTTAGTGTAAATTCAGTATTAAATTCCAGAATACTTCAAAACTTATGAAACCCATAGTTCTTTATGTTTTTAATATTCCGAGAATTTTAAAGTTATTTTGAAAATTTTTGGGATTAAACCCACACGCACGTTTATCCGTTAAATTGTTAAATGTGGGTATGGGTTGCGTTTCAAAAATAGTTTAAAAATTATGAAATTTTTATTTTACTAGTATTGTATTATTATGAGAATTTTAAGATATATTTGGTTATTTGAGGTTCAATTTTAATCGCTACCTAATCCGTTAAATTGTAATTTTGGGGATAGAAAAATTGGATTTTCGGCAGACCAGGACACGTATCTAATTTTTGTTTATGTTATCGAGGCATGGCAGTCCTAATTGTAATGAACAATTATCAATTTCTCTATTCTCTTCCTAATTTCTCTTTCTATTATCTCTCTAATCTTTCTTTACTCTCTCTCGAGTCTCTCTCTCCCTGTTTCCCCGTTATTCCCGGTGAGCCACCGCCTAACTCAGGTGGGTTTCGTGGCTTCAGTCCGGTTTCCGTTTCTTCCCCTTGTTTCGGCCGTCTGTGATGTTCCGGTAATTTTCATCGCCTTTCGGCGATTGCTTCTGGTTGCTTTTCTGTATATATATGTATACACGTATACATAAATGTGTGTGTTGTGTTGTGATGTGTGGGTTGTGTGTTGTGCCTTTATTCCTTGCCGCCGAATTTTCCGGCATGGCAGCCGGTCGTGTATATCTGTGTGTGTGGCACGCGTGTGATATCCCTGTTGCTTTACTTAATTTGTTATGATTCTTTTATTAATTTTGCAAAAAAAAGAAGATAAATAATAATATAATAATTGATTAAAATTCATGATATTAATTATTTATATGTTTGCGATGCAGAAAATTTATATATGAATCGGTGAAACTCGCGTAGGACTCTCGATATAAATGGGTACCCGCAAATTTTACTGTCATCGGCGATATAAACGGGAACCCGATAAATAGAGGATACGCTGCCCGATTTTTGGGAAATAAATTCCAAAAATTCAGGAACGTAACCTAGAAATATCGGAAAAGTCGAACGAGAATAAGTAATTATATTATACGAACCTAGTTACGTGTCGTGACAAAATATTTTATAAATAATCGATTAACCTATTTTTCAAAATGACGAGTATACGTACTTTCCAAAAAGTATATCGAACTGAATTTTGAAGATGTGAACCTTGAATGTTATATGTATTTTAATAATATATCTATAAATACGAGTCGGATTATAAAATCGTATGGGTAGATTTGATAGCAAAGATATGTCAAACATAAACGATTGTCTGAATTAGGGTATTTCGACTCTATAGGTTCTAGCCGGAAGACCCGAATGAAAAGACAACTTCGATTAACTATTTATTTTGGTATTTGCATAATTTAACATAAAATTTAAAACATGTATATCCTCTCCAACTAGGCATGAATTTAATTGACATAATCAAAAGTGAAAAGCCATATCTAGCAAAATATTTTCAAAAATGTTTTTCAAAATGTATCTATATTTTAAATATAAATACAAGAGATATTCCAATTTGCTGAAAATCAAAATACATACATTTTAAAGGAATATACTTCAAAGCAATGAGATCGTAAAAGAACTATCGGAAATATGATTTTTCTTAGGCTCTCTTGCAATATTAATAAGACAACAAGTTTGAAAAAGGGATATCAGAACTTGGATATTCTTTAGAAGGCTCGTGCTAAATTTATTTGAAAAATAGATGGTTTTAAAAGGGATAAAATATATATCTTTCACTCCATAAAATATTTATAAATATAAAGATATATTTTTACACTCTTAGAAATTAATATTTGATAAAGGAATATTAATATCTCATTTTATCCCCTTCCTCATATTTTTTAATGTAATTCTCTCTCGTATCTTAAAAATATTATTTATCGGAGAAAAATACTTTTAAATAATTAAAAAATATTTCCCACACTCTCAAATATTTTATATTTATGTAAATATATTCTAATTATTTATTTTAGCCCAAACTGAGCGAACAGGGTCTATCTGCTTTCATAAAAGATCGTTCATATTTTATTTGGAACTGAATCCTGATTTAATCATTTTAAATTCAAATACTTCCACTTGCTAGAAAATCTTGAAACTTAAGATTTGTCACTTAAATGGTATTTTTTATGCATGGTTAAAGTTTCGTAATTTTTAAAGAAATTTTGTCCGGGTGTGATTTTTCTAGGTGTTGACCAAGACTTTGACCGAGCGTTTGACCAAGTTACCTTTGACCAAAGTTGACCAAAACTTGAAGATCATCATTTTATGATATTTAGGTAATTATCATATTTTTGGTTGTATTTATTAATGGGTTTATAAAGTCGTTATATTTAATGGTGCTAATTACTTAATTAACTAAGTAATTAATGATTAATTGAAAAAGTTAAAATCCATTATTATATAATTAATAAGTTGCTGGGATTTTTCTTGTTTATCCT
Organism: Apium graveolens; assembly: GCF_009905375.1. Classification (NCBI taxonomy): domain Eukaryota; kingdom Viridiplantae; phylum Streptophyta; class Magnoliopsida; order Apiales; family Apiaceae; genus Apium; species Apium graveolens. Next base: position 123,417,341 of record NC_133649.1, on the reverse strand, counting down.
ATATGAATGTTGAAATCTAACACACCTTATCCTCCATGTCATCAATCCACACCACTCTCTTCATCCACCATTCAATTTAACTCAATCTCAACCACTCCCTTCAACTAACTCCTTCTATAAATAAACACCCACCCCCACCATTTTTTACACAAGCTAAGAGCTAAATAATTTCTGGGCATTTTCAAGAAGTATTCTCTCTACACACTCTCTAATATCCAAACCCAAATACTTCATCTCAAAAACCTCTCTCTTACAAATATATATCAGATATTCAAGGTTCTTGATCTTCAAGCTTAGTTCCTCCAACCAAGCTCTATTGTCCCAAGCAAAGCTCATCCATGCCACTTTCTTGCCTCCCGAAGGGCTTCCCATGTTCGACCAATTAGCCAAAATCCGGCCGAACCTCCAGAGAATTTTTTCGGCGAACTTTTCAGTTCATCTCTTAAAAGTGGTAAACCTCTTAGCTTTCATCCGAGTCTTAACCGACCAATCCTAATATTCATATAAGAAGTTTAGTAATACCTTCTCTTCATCTCTACAAGCTCTTATATAGTTCGTACAAGGATTGTTTTCTACAAATTATACACTTCTAAGCACGAAGTGATAATTTCATACAACGCTTGGTATATATTCCTAACTAGCAACTTTAGTGTTTCATGGGAATTAAATTACAAAGGCTATCATTTTATTCTTTAAACTTAAACACACTTATTTTAGCCATATATTGATATATTTGTTATAACTGTTTAACAAGACTTAATCGACTTCCCTTACTAACACGTTTAGTGTTTAGTGGGAAACACTTAAGGCTTATATTATATATATCTATATATACATATTATTATATTTAGTTAAAAGATTTAAGTAAATTCCCTTACTAGCACCTCTAGTGATTCGTGGGAAGATCTTAAACCTTTTAAGTAAATATAAGTATACATATATAATCGCATAGGAATTAAGCGACTTCCCTTACTAGCACCTTCAGTGTTTCGTGGAAAAAACTTAAAGCTTATATTATATATTATATATATACACATATAAACCGTGCTAATATAATTTAAACTCTGCTCTTATATTGTTTTGATATATTGTGTTTAAATTACGCACCTTTTATTCTCTCGGCCAAATATTTTATAAGTGCAAATTGTTAAAGAATAAGTGTAACGTTATCGATTTATAAAAGTCTACACACGACTATATTAAACGAGAAATTATTTTATCAAAGATCCGAAAGATATAACGCTTAACCAAGGACTTGATGTATTTATTACTTTGGAAATAAAATATATATTTTTCAAAATGAAGTGAAACCAAGTATACTTAACATTCACTTAATCTAAAAAAAGTATACATTAATATTCTTTTAAGAATATTTGTTAGTCATCCGGTCTAGTTAAGTGTATTAATAGTCCAAACTCTTTTTATCTATAACGATAATTGTTTCGTAGATATTTTCTTCTTTATTTTGTAGTGAGGTGAAGTATAGTGAGGTGATTCTCGTTCTAAGACCCAAGTCCTAGACGTACTAACGGGGAGTTATTAGTCTTCGCACCGTGAGGAAGAGGAAAGACCCAAGACCAACTACTGAGATCCAAGACCTGCAAAAGCTTAGAAGGACAAAGACTACACCAAAGGTTCCATATCAACTTTGAAGAAATGACATGATGTTATTGTCTAAGATAGGTTGTGTAGGTTTGCACATTTATTTTGAGGTGGTAACCCGGAGTTACGCACCAAGACAAGTATTTGTGGGGTTGTAAAGGCTTCTCCGCCTACGTAAGGAGCAAGGTTATTTTAAGGGAAAACTCGGGTCCTGGAGAGGAGCTCGGGGACTGGACGTAGGGGTGAGCGAATCTATTAGAGGTTGTGCCATCGCGAACCAGGATAAATCTCTCGTGTGGTATTTTCTTCCTTACCTTTTATTTCCGCATATATAATCTGCATCAGTAAAATATTTAAAACGGGATAAATATTTTTAAAATACCATAATAATTTATAAATTGGTAATTAAGCTATTTAACCCCCCCTTCTAGCTTAAAATAGCCCTTTTACGGGACCTAACAATTGGTATTAGAGTAGTGCTTTTTAACGTGTTTGTTATGTGATTTGCAGATTTACAGGCACAACAAAAAGTGATCTGAAATGGCGTATCTAAATACCATCGGCTGTGGTGAAGGTCTATCTAGCACTTGCCCTCCTCTATTTGACGGCACCAACTATGCAACATGGAAAATGAGGTTTCGCATCTATGCTAGATCTCAAGGAGTCAGAGTTTGGATGACCATAGAAGATGGAGTCGTTATTTTTACAAAAACGGTTGATGACATCATCATCGAAAAGAAGGTTAGTGAATATAACGCGATAGAGGAAGAAAGAATGAATATAGCTGTTAAGGCAGAAATGGTACTCACAAGTGCACATGCTGAAAAAGAATAATGAAGAGTAAATAATTGCAAGTCAGCACAAGAAATGTGGGATAAATTAGTGGTTACTACGAAGGAACCACGGATATAAAAGATTCTCAAATGGACACTTTGATCCAAGAATAGGAGAACTTTAAACTACAAAAGGAGAAAATATCATCAACATGGAAACTAGATTCACTCGCATTTTCGATGAACTATCTCAACTCGGAAAGAGTTATACTCAAAATGAAAAGAACCGTAGAGTTCTTAAATCATTACCTCCAAGTTGGAAGGTTAAAGTAACCACAATCAAAGAGATGCACAATCTCAATGATTATAAAATAGATAATCTATTTGGAAATCTTCGTGCATACAAAGAAGATAACTTACAAGAAAAAGTCATTCCAAAAGTGGAAGAAAAAAAGAAAAACATGCCTTTAAAATCTATACTAATAGATGAAGAAGAAAATGACGATGAATTAAATGAAGAAATCCAAAATCTCGATGAAAGAAAAATTGCCTTACTTACGAGACAACTACGTCGTGTGCTTCAAAGCAAAGCTCAAAGATAGGGAAAAGGCTTCCTTAAATCAAATAATCAACATAGAGTTTTTAACTCTAATGGAAGGCCAAATTACTCTCAAAATTACACTCCTAACTATAAGAATAATTTTTCGTCAACGAGCTATAATAAAGACAAAGGTATGCAAAATACTAATGTCTATAATAATAACACTCCTACGTACACTCTGTTACACAATAAACTCTGTTACAATATGGAACTGTTCTCTCTCAGTGATGAACAACTTATCACGAGAGCTGCTAGGGTTACAATGAATAATAACTTCGATTATGATAACACATATAGTGTAAACCCTATGTATGTGTTTATATACTACACAGTTACAAGATAAATTCTAATTGATATGGAATATAATTCTGCTTCCTAAAATATATCAACTAGTTATCTTTTCTTCCAAGTATTCTATTCTTCATAGAATTCCTTCTTCATGCATATCTCTTCTTGCGTTTGTCTTGATCTTCTTTCCTTTCAATCAGCCGACCTCCTTATCTGAAAGTCTCTTTAAGTCCTGATATTATCTCCTGATAAATATCTCCTGATAACTTAAGTTCTGACAACTTAAGTTCTGATATCTTAAGTTCAGACTTCAGTATAAGTACTGATTTCCAGTTAAGTACTGATTTGTCCTGTTAAGTAAGATCTGAAAAACACAAATCATATTAGTCATGACATTATCAAATATATCTAACAATCTCCCCCAACTTGTAAATTAGCATAATATACAAGTTTAACATATATTTGATGATGTCAAAAACATTAAGTATAAATGCATGGAAATTTGACTAGATAACTACAACTTACAGTCCTTGTAGCTTTACCATCCTCAAGGTCTGATAACAGTTTCAGTCTATACACACATCAGAATTTAAGCAGTTGTAGATCTTGGACTTGGCTTCAATTACTGATCTCTTTGATATCAGGAGTTGTTCTGAGATAGTTCTTTAACAAACATCTCTCAACATATTCAAGTTCATTAACCATCCTCCATTTAGCATTCTTCAATTTAACTGTATTTTCACCAATTTGAAAGATTACAGCCCTGAGATCATTTATTCTAGCTTTCCTTATATCCTGATCTAGTCTGATTAAATATGCCTTGTCAGACTCAAGATTGAATTCCACAGCCTTATAACCCAGAAAAGTAGTTATAATCTTAGCAGAGTTAGGCTTCACCTCAACAATATCACCTTTGTGATCTCTGTACTTGGGACAGTATGTGCTGTCAGACTTTACAAAGTAAAGCTTCTTCTGTCTTTGAATTTGAGTCTTCAAATAATTTGCAGCACTATCTGTTAATCTGTTCTTCACTTGAAGTAAGAATATAACATTTTCCAGTTCCTTAAAATAATTCAGTGGTATAGCATTCTACCTAATATGGTATACCCTTCCATCTGTCATAAAATATAACAAGATGTGTTCTTTCAAAAATGTATGGTAAACCATCTGTACAGATTTAAGTTGATTCAATCTTTCAGGAGTTGCTTCCACACCTGGTTCACTTAAAGAAGTTGGATCATTGGTTGTATTCTGTATTCTTCTTTCATCAGCACTACCCAATCCAGATTTATCTCTGGCTTCTTTTCCTGTAACAACTTTTGCTTCAAAACCACTTGTTGTAGTCTTCAAAGATTGAGTCTGTTTAGCTTTGGTGAATCCTGGTAGGAGTAACTTTGAAGGTTTAACATGAGCAATGTCAGAGGTTTCCTTTTCCTTATCTTCTGATATCAAGCCAACTTGAGCTATGTCAGAGGTTGCTTGCTTCACTGTCATATCAGAACTTACTATATCTTGACTCTGAACAACATGAGCCATGTCAGAGGTTGTTTGAGAAATCTTCCTTTTTATCAGAGTAAGATTAGCATCTTCATCAGATATTTCTTCATCCATGAATGGCACATAAACCTTTATAGGTTCATCAACTTTTTCTTTGCCCTTAGACCTTGGATCTATCTCCACTTTTGATTTGACTTTAGTTGCCTCAGGATTTATCCTTTCTTTTATCACAATGCCTTTAGCCTTAGGAAGTTTCTTTTCAATAACAGAAGCTTTAGATTTGGAGTTGACTTTTTCTAATTTAAGTCTAGCTTCCTCTTCCTTTAGACTCTCAAATTTCATTCCTCAATTTTCTTTCAGAAATAACTGTCTTGAAATTTTCTCATCAAGTTCCAAATGTTCATCAGAACTTATCCTTTTACCAGTATCAGAAATTATTCTTCTACCGGTATCAGAACTTGTTCTTTGACTTGTAGTTCCAGCTTTGCTTGATGAAAAACCTTTACCTTGACCATGACCTCCACCCATTCCAGAGTTTCCCTGGTCATCTTTTTCATCATCCTTTACCTTCAGTGTGTTAACAGTTTTGCATTTGGCCTTAATTACTTTCTCCCCCTTTTTGGCATCAGCAGGTAAAAGAAGAGAGACAAGCAATTCCACTGAGGATTGGATCTCATTGAGTTGATTTTGATGAGAAGCTTGATTCTTCAAAAGTTCATCAATCTGAGCCTGTTGCTTCTCCTGAGTTTTCTGAATGTACTCAATTCTCTCAAAGGTAGGTTTGAAAAACCTTTTCTTGTCCATCTTGACAAGCATATCTTGCTGATTTATGGATTCTTGAATCTTGTCTACCTTGGCCTGAGTTACAGATTGTTGACCTTGAAGGTGCCTTGTACTTAGTGCAGTAACTCTGAGCTGTGTCTTGAAATCATCATTGACTAATATCTCATCAGCTTTGGTCAAGTGCTCAGCAAGTATGGTTGAAGAAGGAACAAAATCAACTTTGTTCCATTCCTTAGTCCACTCTCTTCCTCTAGGAGTTTCACTCCAAGGTACTGGTGCATCTTCTCTAACAAACTTCTTGATTAATTCAGCTTTGTTTGGAGCTTGTTGAGGTGCATGTCCTGATGGACCAGCTGCATCAGCATCTACATTGGCAGCAGCTTCACCAGTAAGTTCAACATTAGCAGCATCAGAACTTATAGAATCAGCATCATCAACATCCTCTGATAAAAGAATAGTATGAGAGGCTATTGAGGCTTCAACATCATCCTCTAAGTGCTGATCTCCAACTAAATTCTGATCAACAGCCAAACCTTGATGCCCACCTAAAATCTGATTTTCATCATCCAGATTCAGAATTGGTGTAGTAGGAATATCTTCATTAAAATCAGCATCCAGAATTGGTGTTGTTGGTGGAGTGATTTGAGTTGGTGGAGCTTCTAAGTACAAAACCTCAGGCTCAATCAAGTTATGAATATCAATCTCAGCACTTGTACCTGGGTCATCAGTATGTACTTGTTCAATTATAGGTGACACATGAGGAGTAGGCACTCTGTCTTGAGCAGTTTGTGGTTGTGCTGAAGGAAATGATTCAATAATAATTGGTTCTGTTGGGATCAGAGATTCCTGACCCCCTTCCTTAGCTGCTTCCTCATCTTCTGATTCTGAATCAACTGTGTCCCTGTGAGCTCTTTGCTTTTTCATTTTTTTCAAGGGTGGAGACACTGTAGGAGCTTTATCATCAGGATTTAGCTTTCTAAGCCTTTTGAGAGGCCTAGAACTCCCAGTTACAGTGTCTTTCTGAGAAGAGATCTTCTCAGCTTCTACTACAACAGGTTCAGACATGGGAACCTGTTCCTCATTGTCTGACTCATCTCTCAGAACAAGTGTCCTTTGAAGGGTTTTTAGCACATAAATGCAACAAAAATGTAAATTTAAATCATAAAAAAATGAAACCCTCCGCAGGATCCATGCAAAAAATAATATTTAATTCATAGTTCAGTATGTTTACCTTAAGAAGCTTTACGTTAATGGAAAGATGGAGGTCCTTTATGGCGATCCAAAAACGATGAACAGAGATCCTTAGCAGCTGCTCCTCAAGTGTGAAGCACTCCACCGGTATCCACCAAGAAAACGATGTAATGAAGGAGGAGGAGATGGAGAGAATTAGGGTTTTGTAAATCTTTTTGGTTGAGTTAAAATTAGGGTCAATAATAGTATATTTATAGGCAAAATTTTCAGCTGAAAATTTTGCCATAAAATATTATTATTATTAACCCTTTATTATTCTCACTAATAATTAAAACACCTTTTAATTATTAATCTTTTTTCTAAACACTTTAGAAATAATTCTCTCACTTGATTTAATTTCTAAAAATTAAATTCTTAATTAATAATATTAAGAACTTTTTCTTAATTAATTTATAATCAATTAAATCTTATTTAATCAATTATTAAATTTGCCAATTAATTATTTATTTCATAAATAAATAATTATCAGTCATTATTAATTAATTTCTCCACCATTAAATCATTCTCTTTTATGGTGTGACACCGTAGGTTCAATATTAAGCCGGTAGTAGAAATAAATAATAATAAAACTATTGTATCATTATTTATAAAAATTCTCTAATTCATTAAATATGATTAATTAATTAATCATATTTATTCTACATCGTGAGGGATACTTCTCAGCATATCGCGACTATCCGAATAATACCAATTCACTGCTTAGAATACCAAGAACCTATTCAGTGAGTAGTTACCGTACAATTAATTCCTTCTACCCTGCAATGTCATGATTAAATACAAGGCTTGGAACTTGTGTCAAGCCAATCTTATTTAATCACTTGCTTTCCCATTCACTATGCTTAGTTCTATTTAATGTAAATTAGAAACTCCTTTCTAATTTCATTCACTCTGGCCAGAGATTCCTGAACTAACATAAGTGGATCAGCATTGAGCATTCTCTTCCTACACTGGAAGGGGTAGATCCTTTATTGATCATACACTATCTTCGTGTACAAATTCCTATACCCAGTAGAGCCCTTATAATTGTCCCTTGAGACTAAGAACTAAACCAAATCATAGTTCAGTGTACACAAGATGACTATGATGACCTCCTAGAGGTGCTAGTAAGGGAATTTACTCTCTCGACATTGACATCTCCTCTATTTTCAACTCAGATTCACCACCAAAAACAAGAAAAATGTCCTGAGTCCTTCGCAAGTACTTAAGGATGTTTTTCACTGCTTTCCAGTGGTCTTCACCTGGATTGGACTGATATCTGCTCGTTACACTAATTGAATAAGCAACATCAGGCCTTGTAGACAACATCGCGTACATGATAGATCCTATTGCTGAAGCATAAGGAATCTTACTCATACGCTCTCTTTCCTCAGGTGTCTTAGGAGACATTTTTTCGGAGAGGGACAGTCCATGGCTCATCGATATGAGACCTCTTTTGGAGTTTTCCATGCTAAACCTTTTAAGCACTTTCTGGATGTATGTACCCTGGGTAAGACCTATCATTCTTCTAGATCTATCTCTATAGATCTTCATACCGAGAATGTAGGATGCTTCTCCCAAGTCCTTCATGGTGAAGTTCTTTGATAGCCATACTTTGACTGATTGTAGCATCGGTATATCATTTCCTATAAGAAGTATGTCATCCACATACAATACAAGAAATGTTACCACGCTCCCACTAACCTTCTTGTAGACACATGGTTCATCTATGTTTTTGATAAAACCAAACTCTTTGATTGTCTCATCAAAATAATTGTTTCATCTACGAGAAGCTTGCCTTAAACCATATATGGTTCGCAGCAGCTTACACACTAGGTGTTCATTTCCCTTGGAAAGAAAACCCTCTGGCTGTGTCATATACACTTCCTCCTCAAGTTCCCCATTGAGGAAGGCCGTTTTCACATCCATTTGTCAGATCTCATAGTCGTAGTAAGCAGCAATCGCAAGCAAAATCCGAATTGATTTTAACAGGGCTTCAGGCGAAAAAGTTTCATCAAAGTCAATCCCTTGCCTTTGTTTGAATCCTTTTGCCACGAGCCTGGCCTTATAGGTCTCCACCTAGCCATCTACTCCAATCTTTCTTTTGTATACCCACTTACACCCAATAGGCTTAACACCTTCAGGCGCCTCAACCAGAGTCCATACTTGGTTGGTATACATAGATTCCATTTCAGATTTCATGGCACTATGCCATTTCTCTGAGTCAACACTACTCATAACCTCATTATAAGTCACAGGGTCGTCATCATCAATGATCGACAACTCATTGTCATTCTTAATGACAATGCCATAATACCTCTCAGGTTGGCGAGACACTCTCCCTGTCCTACGAATGGGCTGTTCCACAGAAGGTTGTTCAGTCTGAACAGGTGTTTCCACTTGATCCGTAGTAGTTTGTGCTTCTTGAACTTCATCAAGTTCAATTTTGTTCCCACTGTTTCCTTCAAGGATAAACTCCTTTTCCAAGAAGGTAGCATGTCTGGAGACAAACAACCGATGATCGGTGTAAAAGTAATACCCCAAAGTCTCTTTAGGATATCCCACAAAATTACATTTTACGGATCGAGATTCCAGCTTATCTGGGTCAACTTTCTTGACATAAGCTGGATATCCCCAAATCTTAATGTGTTTAAGACTCGATTTCCTTTCTTTCCATATCTCATATGGTGTTTGAGGAACAGATTTGGAAGGCACCTTATTCAGTAAATATGCTGAGGTTTCCAATGCATAACCCCATAGGAATACTAGAAGATTCGCATAACTCATCAAAGACCGAACCATGTCTAACAAAGTTCGATTTCTCCTTTCAGATACCCCATTTAACTGTGGAGTATATGGAGGAGTCCACTGGGAGACTATACCATTTTCTTTGAGATAATCTAGAAACTCTCCATTCAAGTATTCACCAGCTCGATCTGATCGAAGAGTTATAATACTGTGTTTGGTTTGTTTCTCCACTTCATGTTTATATTCTTTGAACTTTTCAAAGGCTTCAGACTTGTGTTTCATCAAATACACATATCCGAATCTAGATCTATCATCTATGAAAGTAATGAAGTACGAAAATCCATCCATGGCTTGCGTAGACATTGGTCCACATACATCTGTATGTACCAATCCTAGCAAATCTGCAGCCCTCTCTTCATGTCCACTAAATGGAGATTTGGTCATTTTACCCAATAGACAAGACTCGCATGTAGGATATGATTCAAAATTAAAGGGGTCAAGTAACCCTTCCTTATGCAATGTCCGCAGTCTATTTTCACTAATATGACCTAGCCTACAGTGCCATAAATAGGTCAGATTTTCATCATCTCGTTTTTTTTATTAGTTTGTTCAATCTGAAGTAAATCATGCTCTACGTCACATACATACAGACCATTATTTAAAATGCCACATCCAAAAAAAACATTATCTCTAAGGATAAAACATTCATTATTCTTTATAATAAATGAAAAACCATCCACATCTAACATAGGAATAGAAACAATATTTCTCACAATAGAGTGAACGTAATAACAGTTATTCAAAATAATTGTCTTGCCCGTATGCATATGTAAACTAAATGATCCTACAGATATGGCCGCAACCCTTGCTCCATTGCCCATACGTAGAATCACCTCATCTTTTTCAAGAGTCCTACTTCCCTTTAGTCCTTGCAACGAATTGCAAATATGAGAACCACATGCGGTATCTAATAACCAAGTAGAAATTTGACCTAGTTACATATTAACTTCGATCATGAACATGCCTGAATCAGAAGCGGTAGTCTTACTACCCTTCTTCTTCTTCAATTCTTCAAGGTAAACCTTGCAGTTCCTCTTCCAGTGCCCCAACTTTTACAGTGAAAACAAACAGCTAAATTAGGACCAGTCAACTTGTGAGCATCTAGTATGCTCCGGAGTGATAGTGCAGAAGACATGACGAATATAGTAAATCTGTAAATGATAAACACATAACAACACTTAGCAAATATTCAATTTCATTTCAAAACACTATATGAATCGGGTCTTTATTCATAAGTGTCTCCCACTAGTTTATCTAATTTTTTCAACCCCCTAAGTGAAAATTAAGCATTCATAATGCTAGTGGGAATAGGGATCCTACATTCCATCACACAACCTCGGCTGTGGCACGAAACGTCATGTGATGTTCAATAGGCAGACAACTCTTGTCAATTACATCTTATGTTATTCCCTAATATAAGTTTAGCCTCTTGAATAATTGAGTCACGGCTGTGGCACGACAAACTCAATATTCTAAGTCAAGTCTAACCCAACATTTTGTACAATTGAATCAGTCTCCAACGGCCCACGGCTATAGCATGTAACGACCTTTAGATTCTAATTCAATGTACACATCTCTATGTAATAGACAAGTATTTCTTATTTCGAAATCAAAGCCCTCGGCTGTAGCACGAAACGACAATGATTTAAAAATAAGAACCACTTTCTACCATGTTGGAAGACTATGACCGACACAAGCCCGTTGTGTCATTGGCCAATTACTACTTGATATTATTTAATTTTAGAGGGATTATATTACGTTACAATCATAATCATATTATAAAGAGATTCTTCCTTTTAAATTAAATATTTCAAATCAAAAATCGATAATCAGATGATTCCCAGATCGGGTGGAGCATTGTCAAGAGACGTCACTTAATAACCCTTTCTTACAGATAGAAATCTGTTGTTGACAGAATAATCCTTTCTCTTAATATTGAAAATTCATATTCAATTATGTGTTTTATAAACACAAGAATATCATGATCGTATTCATAATATTTATTATTAAGACAAGAAACGATTCCTATTCTAGATTTTCTAGAGCATGCCTTATATTGATTTAAGTTCACCTAAATCTATCATCGCATAGTAAACATAGGCATATATCTCATATACAAAATTAAATAAACAAGTAAATGTAAAGTGCAATAAAGTAAATATGTTTGGTTATGGCCCCATCCTATTTGATCTTTATCAAGCTCATGATAAAGATCACGGTAAATCTAATATGGTGATGGAAATAAATACAATTACTTATTATATAAGTCTTCTTCTTTGTTTAGACTTCTTGTATGCCTCGTCTTCTTCTTTGTATCACCTCCATTGGATAGCCTTCTTGAGTCTTCAATTACATTACATGATTGAAAGTAAAACTAATCTAATGAACTTACAAGAATAACTCGAGTTACATTCGAGATTTATGATAACAAAGATTGACGACATGCAAGTCGTATTTAAAACCAAAACCAAAACCATTACACTAAGATCGAAAGGCCATAACCATCCACCATGCTCATACAACACATAAAAGCATGTTAAAACACATAATCTGATATTAACATATCATATTATCTATGATCTAATCATAAAAAGAAAATTTGACAAAAATCAGAAAAATCAGAATCAAATCAGAAAAACAAGAATCACTGTTTACGGGCAGTAAACGACGTCAAACGCCTTACAGACGAGTCGTTGATAGCTTTTGCTATCAGTTTTGTTCAGACGCTCGTTTACCTATGGAATAGGGTATTCGTTTGCATAAATCGGATACCAGACCCAGATTTCAGCAAATCTGCAGCAGCCAATTCAGAATCCGTATCTAATATGATTCTCATAATTAAAACAAACATAAATTATGTATATATGTCACACCCCCAACTTAAATAGCAAAATAATTATAGCTATTACATCATTTTATTGAGTACTACACAACCAAAATCCAAGATCTTACAGTTTAGGGTTTGGAACAGCCCAACACTACCAACTATTACATCTGATTACAAATACCGAGTCCTCACACAACTATTATTACTTATTCTACCTGAGCTCGAACATAAGCATCAACATCACAGGTCTTACGGGCAGTCTGCTTGAATCTAACCATGGCTGCTAGCTGTAATATCAGGGTAAAGCAAGAAGTGAGCCAAAAGCTCAACAAGTGCTAACAATACAACGCAAAGCATAAATCGAGATATACCTTTAGGAATGACAATGGAATGACATAATCAATGATAATCGAGAGATAAAACTTATGTGAGTTGGCATCATTTTGCTTGCATCAAAACAATTTTAAAATCATTCTTAATCAAAATCATTTTATGACGCTACGGATTACAGCCGGTGATCAGCCGCGAAGTAATCCCGAACCTCGCTGGGTTCTAAAACATTATTGGGAATCCCTAGGCAACTTTTAAGCCTAATATAAGTGTGGAAAGGACTCGCGTCTCAGTCCAGATCCACCATTCAAGAAAACATTTGTCCCCCTTTGGGACTGAAAAATCCACGTTTTAATCATTTTAAAAACTGATGCCGATTTATGACAAAATCTCTTTCGACTGTAATTATTTTTATCAAGGGATTATAGATCAACTTGAAACACTGGAAATATGACACTAAATCTCAGGGCCATGATCTACTAGACTTTACTATATTAGGGTAATTGAGAGGTTTCCATAAACAAGAACTTAGACAAGGAAATTAAGCCAGGCTATTGGATAAGATGAAAGAGTAATGCCAAACTAGGCTTAAAGCAACGGTTGTAGACAAGATATAGGTATTAGAACATCAAAAGATAGGCATCACTGGTTCCAATAGGATAAAGGTGTTAAAATATAAAGAAAGCGATCATCAGCTCAGTATATAACAGGGTATCAAGCTTTAGGGTAAGGATAGGGTTATCAAACAATCATGAATGTATTTAAGAAATGATTGGCTTTTAGGTATCAAGATAAAGTTTCTATCGAGGTTATTTCAAGAGTTGAATCAAAGCATCAGGGTGCAACATCAAGATTTCTCAGGGATCAATAGCATGATAAACAAAAGGATCAATAAGATATTATAACGCATCTCTAATTTATCATGGCATTAAACTATCATGAAAGACTTTTGAACTACTTGCAATATGTACTCGAGGGTTCATGGCATCTCTATGTAACTCAAAGATAAACAAAAGATACACTTGATTTAAATACATCAAAATGACTCAGGATAATTGCATCGATATATATATATGAACTGTTTACAGCAAATACGAAGGTCAAGTTGAATCACTTGCCTTGAGATAGACTGGTCTGGTCTGACTGGTAGGAGCAACAACTGGAGCTTCACTCGACTTTTAAGGCAAGTTTTCCCTCGTCTCGAGATCCTACATAAATAATAATAATCCTCATTATAATATATTCTTTCCATCTTAACCTATTTACAACCCGAAATTAAACATGGATGGCACTTAGGCCTATACACACTTAATTCATATCCAACATTTATATTTTTAAATATACACACGTAGCCACATAATCACATATCGTATATTAATACCAAATAACATCACATACACCATAACGCCACACTAGGCTTGGATGATCTCGACTCACCACTTAAATTACTTGGTCGCTAACTAAGCGAAGTCTTCGAATTTGGGCTTCCTAACTCAATGTGCCTTTCCTAAATTATCCAAAACCTATTGACCCTCACTTGTGCCTTTTGTTCTACTGACCTTATACTATCTTACAACTATGGTGGTCGACCTAATACTCACTTCTAAGTGTCCTAAAACTATGTGATAAGTGAAAGTGCTCACTGGTGTAAATTTCAGAATGGTAACTAAGGTTTCTTGAGTGCATTAGACACTCTTAAACTACAAGTTTTTCTTCAAAATTTTTACACAAGACTCTCCTGACCTAAGGGCATCTCATAAGCTTGATGTGGCTCAAAGGCCTGGCTTGGGCCTTCTTGGGCCTAAGCTAAAAGTCCAAGGTTCCCCTGTTTTTCTGGGCAGAAAATGCCCTGACTTGAATTAACTTGTGGCACATGGTTCTAGCTCATATCCTATGAACTATGGTTGGAAAAACTTCTCTGACATACCCTCTAACTAAGGCCCAATTGGGCCTAATGAGGGCCTACCCATGACATGGCCAAATCTCCCTATTTCTAAGTTGCAACAAAACTGTCCCCTGCTGGACAGATTTTGTTATTCTACTTGTGCACCTAACCAAATGACATGCAAACCTCCAACCAACTCCTAAAACCTATTATATACTCCCCATACTAACTTCTGGTGGCTTGGGCCTCAAAGTGCACATCAATGACATGGTCAAAACTCACTCTAAACCTCAGGGTACTAAACTGATTTTTCTGCAGAAACTATAACTTCTCATTTTCCAAGATTTTAACTTGACAAACCCAACTAACAACAACTAAATACTTAAACCAAGACCTATACTTGGTATTCTACTGAACTAACTCCCTTTTTCTTAAAATACCCTTGGTGAGATCATCCTTACCTAAGGTGCAACTATGGCAAAACAAAAGAGACTACTCTTAACAAATCGCAAATCTTCATGCCTTTGAAACAACAAGATATATATTTTTATAAAAGATAACCACAAATTATTACCATGCAACAAGAAGCATAAATCAATATTATCACATTATTCCTACTGAAATTAAGGCTCACTAACAAAATCTTTCCAAATAATCAAAATTTCACAACAAACTAAGAGAATTCCACATGCATGCATGCCTTCGGGTTTTTCAAACCAAAACAACATGATTTCCAAATAAATTTTTATCATAATTCAACATGCAAGCCTAACATGGATTACAACTAAATGATCAACTAGCATGCAAAAGGATTTTATCAAGACTTTACTACAAAATTCATGTTATCATCACAAAATACACAAAAATGTTAACAAGGCAACAAAACACCATCCATTCGGCTCCTATCAAGTCATGGCCGAATGGATTAGGGTAAAAACAGCATTCGCATAGGTGTAACACTCTTATGTCTAGCCATTCTTGACCCTATGATACTATAACTCATGGTGAAAGCCTTAGATTCACAAGAATCAAGGAGGTTCACTTTTGAGTTTAACAAAAACATCACCATGCAAGGTCAAAACATAGGTTTTTCACTCTATACTTTTGAAATATATAAGAATAACATATAGGGAGTAAAATTACTTGAATATAAGATGATTGTTTGGGTGAAAGAATGAAGAAATGAAGGGGATGGAGGGCCTCGGCTATGGGATGGCCGAGAGTGAGGGTTGAGCCGAGAGGGAGGGAGGAGAAAAGGGGAGGGTGGAGTGAAAATGGAGTGATCATCACTTTAGTTTTGTTTTTATGTCTTTGACTAGACTAAATGTGAGTGGATTTAGGAAATGACAAGAGTAACCCTCTAGCTAAAGTTAGGCAAGTTTGCATGCAAGGTCAAGGAGGTAATTTGGCTAGCAAAATGTGAGTTAGTGGGGTGGAGAATGTCTTCTTTGCCCTTTGGTTAAATAGAAGAGAGTTTGCATGCAAGGTTATTCATGTAATTTGATAATTATTAAGCAACTAATTTCCAAAGATTTATTTTTATATAATAAAGTACAAGTTCAAAAATTATAAAATTTATACCATAAAATAACTTGGATTTTTAGAGACTTTATAAAAATCATTTTCAAAATTTGTGTACAAAATGTCTTTTAAAAGAAAATTTTTCCAAAGCTTAGAATATTCCTTATAAATCAAAAATAAAGAAATTAAATAAATTCTTGCTTTGAAAAATCATATACTACCCAAAGCAAATTTATAATGCAGAAATTTTCACTCACACAAACGTACAAGCATTGAATATATTTTTATTTAACTTAATATTATTCACAAATAATATTACATAAAATGCCGGTCGTAACATCCTCTCCCCCTTAAGGGATTCTGTCCCCAGAATCTAAGAGAACAGATGAGGATACCGGGAACGCATATCAGACTCTAACTCCCAAGTCGACTCTTCGACCTTAGGGTTCCTCCAAAGTACTTTCACTAACTTTACTGATTTATTTCTAAGACTCTTTACTTGCCAGTCGAGTACTTTAACCGGTTGCTCCACAAATGACAGGTCTGCCTGAATTTCTACAGGTTCATATTCTATCACATGGCTAGCGTCAGGATTGTACTTCTTAAGCAACGACACATGGAACACATTATGCACATGCTGATACTGAGGTGGTAAGGCCAACTCGTAGGCCACCTTTCCTACTTGACTCAAAATCTCAAAAGGACCTACGTATCTAGGTGCTAACTTTCCTTTCTTGCCAAATCTTATCAACCCTTTCCTAGGTGACACTTTTAGCAACACAGCTTCGCCAATTTGGAATTGAACATCCTTACGCGCTGGATCCGCATACTTCCTCTGTCTATCTTGAGCAGCAAGCAACCTTTTCTGAATTAACTTGACTGAGTCATGCAACTGTTGTACCAATTCTGAGCCGAGAATTCTTCCTTCTCCTACTTCATCCCAACTTGTTGGTGATCTACATTTTCGCCCGTACAAAGCTTCATATGGTGGCATGCCGATACTGGAATGATAGCTGTTGTTATATGAAAATTCAATTAATGGCAGGTGGTCGTCCCAACTTCCAGCAAAATCGATTGCACAACTGCGCAACATGTCTTCAATTGTTTGAATTGTTCTTTCACTCTGGCCATCAGTCTGCGGGTGATACGCCGTGCTCATATTCAACTTCGTGCCAAGACATTCCTGGAATTGCTTCCAGAATCTTGAGTTAAATCGGGGATCTCTGTCTGAAACTATTGATACAGGTACTCCATGCCTTAATACGATTTCGTGCACATACAGATGAACCAACTTGTCCAGTGACGACTTCTCATTTATTGGAAGGAAATGCGCCGACTTCGTAAGACGATCAATTATAACCCATATTGCGTCATGTCCGGACTTTGTTCGTGGTAGTCCTACTATAAAGTCCATAGCGATGTTTTCCCATTTCCATTCTGGAATCTTCAGGGGCTGAATTAATCCGCTTGGTCGTTGATGTTCTGCCTTTACTTTCTGACAGGTATAGCACTTCGCAACCCATTCTGCCACGTCTCTTTTCATATTTGGCCACCAAAAGTTCTTCTTTAAGTCTTGATACATCTTGGTGCTTCCCGGGTGGATTGAAAATTTCGAATGGTGGGCTTCATGGAGGATCTCATTCTTTAATTCAGATACATGGGGAATCCATATTCTGGATGAAAACCTTAGTATTCCTTGCTCATCCCTTTTAGTATTAATCTCTTCTCCAGATAACTGATTTTTCTCTTTTTCCATTACTTCCTCTTGATACTTCTTTATCTTTTCCAGTAGTGTTGGCTGAAAGGTCATTGCATGACAAACTTCTTTGACTTTCCCATAAGCACAAAGTTCCAATTCAAATTTTCCGATTTCTTCAGATAACTCTTTTGATGTTATCATTGCATTCAATCTTTCCTTCCGACTCAGCGCATCGGCCACTACGTTCGCCTTTCCAGGATGGTAATTTATCGAACAGTCATAGTCCTTAATCAATTCCAGCCATCTCCTCTGCCTCATATTGAGCTCTTTCTGAGTAAAAATGTACTTTAAGCTCTTGTGATCCGTGTAGATTTCACACTTTTCTCCATAGAGATAGTGTCTCCAAATCTTGAGTGCGAACACTATGGCGGCTAGTTCCAAGTCATGCGTCGGATACTTTAGCTCGTGCGGCTTCAACTGTCTTGACGCATATGCTATTACCTTACTGTGTTGCATCAACACACAACCCAAACCCTTATGTGAAGCGTCGCTGAATATTACAAAATTCCCTTGATCATCTGGAAGTACTAACACCGGAGCTGTTACCAACTTCTGTTTTAACTCTTGAAAGCTATTTTCACATTCTGCACTCCATTCAAACTTTTGATTCTTTCTGGTTAACTTGGTCAATGGTGTGGCGATCTTCGAGAAATCCTTGACGAATCTTCTATAGTATCCGGCCAATCCTAGAAAACTTCGCACTTCCGTAGGAGTCCTTGGCCTCTCCCAACTCATAACTGCATCAATCTTCGCCGGATCCACTTTAATTCCATCATTTCCAATAACATGCCCCAAAAATTGAACTTCCTTTAACCAAAACTCACATTTGGTAAACTTGGCATACAACTTCTCTTGTCGGAGTATCTCCAATGCTATCCAGAGATGCTGCATATGTTCTTCTTCCGATTTAGAATAAATAAGGATGTCATCAATAAATACCACGACAAATTTATCCAAATACTTCTTAAATACTCGATTCATCAGATCCATGAATGCGGCCGGAGCGTTGGTCAATCCAAACGGCATTACTAGGAATTCATAATGCCCATATCTGGTCCTAAATGCGGTCTTGGGAATATCTTCTTCCTTGATCTTTAATTGATGGTATCCCGATCTCAAGTCAATCTTCGAAAAACATTTTGCTCCCTTTAACTGATCAAAAAGGTCATCTATCCTTGGTAGCGGGTAGCGGTTCTTGATCGTTACTTTATTCAACTCCCGGTAATCTATGCATAGACGCATACTCCCATCTTTCTTCTTCACAAAGAGAACAGGTGCTCCCCATGGCGACGTACTTGGTCGTATCACTCCCTTATCCAATAATTCTTGTAGCTGGCTCGCCAACTCTTTCATTTCTGCTGGTGCCATCCTATACGGAGCCTTTGAAACTGGTTCCGTGCCTGGAGCAAGGTTGATCTCGAACTCAATTTGTCGATCTGGTGGTAAGCCTGGTAGTTCGTCGGGAAACACATCGGGGAACTCATTAACTACAGGAATATCTTCCATGCTGGGGCTGCCTCTCTCTGAATCCACTACATATGCTAGGAACGACTCACAACCTTTTCTAAGTAACTTCTTAGCCTGAATAATTGTAAGAAATAGTCGCTCTTGCCTCTGTCCCTTAAATACTACCTTCTCTCCACTCTTCGTCTTTAAATTCACTCTCTTGGTCTTACAATTTATCTGCGCGCTATTCTCTCCTAACCAATCCATTCCTAAGATTATATCAAACTCTCCCAGCTTGAAGAGTATCAAGTCGGCCGAGAACTTATATCCCGAAATATCAATCTCACATTTTGGACAAAATTGATTCACAGGAATCTTCTCTTGGTTCGCAATTACCACATTTACTACCTCACTCATAGCCGTTTTATCACATTGGATCTTATCAACAAAAGATTCTGATATGAAAGATCTTGTGGCTCCCGAATCAATCAATACTTTGGCTTTGACATTATTGAGTAAAAGTGTACCTGCTATCACCTCAGAATTCTGAACAGCATCTTTCATCTTTAGATCAAATGTCCTTGCTGTTGCTTGCGGGGTTGGTGCGGGTGGTGGAGGTAATGCCAATACCTCAGCTGGCACGCTTGCACTGGTACTTGCCACGTTCATCAGAGCTCTGACTGGTCCTGTTGCCTTACACTCCCTAGCCATGTGTCCAGTCTTCCCACATTTGTAGCACGTAACTCCTGGCCTCGGCATCTTGCACTCATTTGCCAAATGTCCCTTCTGATTGCACCTATAACAGGTCATACTCAGTTTATTGCATACTCCGGGGTGCCTTCTTCCACAGTGCTTGCATTCTGGCCTCTGGAACCTGTTTTCTCCAACTTGCCCTTGGCTTGCCTGATTGTTCCCTTTTGATTCTTGCCTTTTGCCCAAATTTCCTTTCCTTTGAAAATTTCCGCCCTTCTGGAAACCAATCCTCTTTACATTCCGATCTTGCGAATTTCCAGCTTCAGACTTTTCTCCATAAAATGGAACCTTCCTCTTCTTGTTATCCCTCTCTTTCCTTGACTGCATCCCATTATTCTCAATCAGAGCAGCTTTCTGTACTACTCCCGCATAAGTCTCAAGTTCAAACATAGCCACCCTATCTCTGATCCAAGGCTCCAATCCTTGCTGAAATTTCTTTGCTTTTTCTTCCTCAGTGCTGGTATATTTTGTCACAAACCTTGACAACTCAGTGAACTTCTTCTCATATTCCAGTACAGTCATGTTCCCTTGCTTTAACTCAAGAAATTTTAGCTCCATCTGATTCTGCATGTACTTAGGGTAATACTTGTCCAGAAATAACTTCTTAAATCTCTCCCAAGAAATCTGCTGAGTGACTTCCATAGCTTTTACTGATTCCCACCAATAAATGACTTCTCCCTTCAAGAAGTAAGTGGCATACAGCGTCTTCTGATCGTCCCCTAACTGTACCAACTCAAAAGCCCTTTCTATCTCCTTGATCCATGTGTTTGCTATCACTGGATCAGTGGTATCATGAAATACAGGTGGATTCACACTCTGAAAAACCTTGAAAGTGACAATTTGTCTTGGTGGTACTGGTGGTTCAGGTGGTTGATATGGCTCACGGTTATCTTGGTTTTCAATTCGTTGTTGAAGAGTTAGTTGTTGTTGAGCTATAGCATTGGTTTGCTGTTGCAAGGTTTCCAGTAGTTGAAGAATGTTTGGGTCTGTGGTGGAGGTGGTTGTTGGGTTCTTCTTTTTGGGAGGCATGATCCTGAAATAAGAGTTGTGTTATAACAAATATAATTGATAAAATGATTCGAGGGTATCGCATGGCATTCTTGTTTACATATGGGGTCACGTTTCCAAATTAAGCAGATATGATGATAAAAACATAAAATAACAGTTGAGAGCAAATGGAACAATAGCACATAATTATTGAAATTTTAAAGGTCACAGTACATAGGATTGGGATATAGTCTGATTCTAGAAATAACAGGCTTATTTAAAGGAAAGACGGAAACAACTGGGGATTCCATAGAGTCTAATAGTACAACAACATGAAAGGTAAATGGAAAGAACTAAGGCTCCACTCCATCTGAACGGGGCTTGGTAGACTTTTCCTCTCGAAGTGTCTTCACAATGCTCTGGAGCTCATCCGCCACCATCTGAATGACATACTGGCTGGTACGGTCCCGGTGTGCTGGCATCTCCTCAAGCTTAGTGTTAACGTACCGAACCAAGGTCTCAAGTCTCGCAATCATCTGCTCCTTGGGCTTCCCTTCGTAGTTTCGGCTGTCCGGATACACGTTCTTCAGTCGGTCTATCAGTCGGTCGTACTTGCCCTGAAGCATGTCGAACTCGCGCCTCAACTCAGCATACACGGAGAAAGCAATAGTGTCGTCCGACCCAGAGGATGACGAGGAATGCGCCCTTTGCTGACAACCAATAAGAGGAGTATTAATAATAATTTACTTTACCTACTCTCTCGCATAATATCTATAACCTACTCACAAGTCCTATAACCTATTTGGGCTGTTCAGGGACTCTAAACCGTAGCTCTGATACCAAAACCTGTCACACCCCCAACTTAAATAGCAAAATAATTATAGCTATTACATCATTTTATTGAGTACTACACAACCAAAATCCAAGATCTTACAGTTTAGGGTTTGGAACAGCCCAACACTACCAACTATTACATCTGATTACAAATACCGAGTCCTCACACAACTATTATTACTTATTCTACCTGAGCTCGAACATAAGCATCAACATCACAGGTCTTACGGGCAGTCTGCTTGAATCTAACCATGGCTGCTAGCTGTAATATCAGGGTAAAGCAAGAAGTGAGCCAAAAGCTCAACAAGTGCTAACAATACAACGCAAAGCATAAATCGAGATATACCTTTAGGAATGACAATGGAATGACATAATCAATGATAATCGAGAGATAAAACTTATGTGAGTTGGCATCATTTTGCTTGCATCAAAACAATTTTAAAATCATTCTTAATCAAAATCATTTTATGACGCTACGGATTACAGCCGGTGATCAGCCGCGAAGTAATCCCGAACCTCGCTGGGTTCTAAAACATTATTGGGAATCCCTAGGCAACTTTTAAGCCTAATATAAGTGTGGAAAGGACTCGCGTCTCAGTCCAGATCCACCATTCAAGAAAACATTTGTCCCCCTTTGGGACTGAAAAATCCACGTTTTAATCATTTTAAAAACTGATGCCGATTTATGACAAAATCTCTTTCGACTGTAATTATTTTTATCAAGGGATTATAGATCAACTTGAAACACTGGAAATATGACACTAAATCTCAGGGCCATGATCTACTAGACTTTACTATATTAGGGTAATTGAGAGGTTTCCATAAACAAGAACTTAGACAAGGAAATTAAGCCAGGCTATTGGATAAGATGAAAGAGTAATGCCAAACTAGGCTTAAAGCAACGGTTGTAGACAAGATATAGGTATTAGAACATCAAAAGATAGGCATCACTGGTTCCAATAGGATAAAGGTGTTAAAATATAAAGAAAGCGATCATCAGCTCAGTATATAACAGGGTATCAAGCTTTAGGGTAAGGATAGGGTTATCAAACAATCATGAATGTATTTAAGAAATGATTGGCTTTTAGGTATCAAGATAAAGTTTCTATCGAGGTTATTTCAAGAGTTGAATCAAAGCATCAGGGTGCAACATCAAGATTTCTCAGGGATCAATAGCATGATAAACAAAAGGATCAATAAGATATTATAACGCATCTCTAATTTATCATGGCATTAAACTATCATGAAAGACTTTTGAACTACTTGCAATATGTACTCGAGGGTTCATGGCATCTCTATGTAACTCAAAGATAAACAAAAGATACGCTTGATTTAAATACATCAAAATGACTCAGGATAATTGCATCGATATATATATATGAACTGTTTACAGCAAATACGAAGGTCAAGTTGAATCACTTGCCTTGAGATAGACTGGTCTGGTCTGACTGGTAGGAGCAACAACTGGAGCTTCACTCGACTTTTAAGGCAAGTTTTCCCTCGTCTCGAGATCCTACATAAATAATAATAATCCTCATTATAATATATTCTTTCCATCTTAACCTATTTACAACCCGAAATTAAACATGGATGGCACTTAGGCCTATACACACTTAATTCATATCCAACATTTATATTTTTAAATATACACACGTAGCCACATAATCACATATCGTATATTAATACCAAATAACATCACATACACCATAACGCCACACTAGGCTTGGATGATCTCGACTCACCACTTAAATTACTTGGTCGCTAACTAAGCGAAGTCTTCGAATTTGGGCTTCCTAACTCAATGTGCCTTTCCTAAATTATCCAAAACCTATTGACCCTCACTTGTGCCTTTTGTTCTACTGACCTTATACTATCTTACAACTATGGTGGTCGACCTAATACTCACTTCTAAGTGTCCTAAAACTATGTGATAAGTGAAAGTGCTCACTGGTGTAAATTTCAGAATGGTAACTAAGGTTTCTTGAGTGCATTAGACACTCTTAAACTACAAGTTTTTCTTCAAAATTTTTACACAAGACTCTCCTGACCTAAGGGCATCTCATAAGCTTGATGTGGCTCAAAGGCCTGGCTTGGGCCTTCTTGGGCCTAAGCTAAAAGTCCAAGGTTCCCCTGTTTTTCTGGGCAGAAAATGCCCTGACTTGAATTAACTTGTGGCACATGGTTCTAGCTCATATCCTATGAACTATGGTTGGAAAAACTTCTCTGACATACCCTCTAACTAAGGCCCAATTGGGCCTAATGAGGGCCTACCCATGACATGGCCAAATCTCCCTATTTCTAAGTTGCAACAAAACTGTCCCCTGCTGGACAGATTTTGTTATTCTACTTGTGCACCTAACCAAATGACATGCAAACCTCCAACCAACTCCTAAAACCTATTATATACTCCCCATACTAACTTCTGGTGGCTTGGGCCTCAAAGTGCACATCAATGACATGGTCAAAACTCACTCTAAACCTCAGGGTACTAAACTGATTTTTCTGCAGAAACTATAACTTCTCATTTTCCAAGATTTTAACTTGACAAACCCAACTAACAACAACTAAATACTTAAACCAAGACCTATACTTGGTATTCTACTGAACTAACTCCCTTTTTCTTAAAATACCCTTGGTGAGATCATCCTTACCTAAGGTGCAACTATGGCAAAACAAAAGAGACTACTCTTAACAAATCGCAAATCTTCATGCCTTTGAAACAACAAGATATATATTTTTATAAAAGATAACCACAAATTATTACCATGCAACAAGAAGCATAAATCAATATTATCACATTATTCCTACTGAAATTAAGGCTCACTAACAAAATCTTTCCAAATAATCAAAATTTCACAACAAACTAAGAGAATTCCACATACATGCATGCCTTCGGGTTTTTCAAACCAAAACAACATGATTTCCAAATAAATTTTTATCATAATTCAACATGCAAGCCTAACATGGATTACAACTAAATGATCAACTAGCATGCAAAAGGATTTTATCAAGACTTTACTACAAAATTCATGTTATCATCACAAAATACACAAAAATGTTAACAAGGCAACAAAACACCATCCATTCGGCTCCTATCAAGTCATGGCCGAATGGATTAGGGTAAAAACAGCATTCGCATAGGTGTAACACTCTTATGTCTAGCCATTCTTGACCCTATGATACTATAACTCATGGTGAAAGCCTTAGATTCACAAGAATCAAGGAGGTTCACTTTTGAGTTTAACAAAAACATCACCATGCAAGGTCAAAACATAGGTTTTTCACTCTATACTTTTGAAATATATAAGAATAACATATAGGGAGTAAAATTACTTGAATATAAGATGATTGTTTGGGTGAAAGAATGAAGAAATGAAGGGGATGGAGGGCCTCGGCTATGGGATGGCCGAGAGTGAGGGTTGAGCCGAGAGGGAGGGAGGAGAAAAGGGGAGGGTGGAGTGAAAATGGAGTGATCATCACTTTAGTTTTGTTTTTATGTCTTTGACTAGACTAAATGTGAGTGGATTTAGGAAATGACAAGAGTAACCCTCTAGCTAAAGTTAGGCAAGTTTGCATGCAAGGTCAAGGAGGTAATTTGGCTAGCAAAATGTGAGTTAGTGGGGTGGAGAATGTCTTCTTTGCCCTTTGGTTAAATAGAAGAGAGTTTGCATGCAAGGTTATTCATGTAATTTGATAATTATTAAGCAACTAATTTCCAAAGATTTATTTTTATATAATAAAGTACAAGTTCAAAAATTATAAAATTTATACCATAAAATAACTTGGATTTTTAGAGACTTTATAAAAATCATTTTCAAAATTTGTGTACAAAATGTCTTTTAAAAGAAAATTTTTCCAAAGCTTAGAATATTCCTTATAAATCAAAAATAAAGAAATTAAATAAATTCTTGCTTTGAAAAATCATATACTACCCAAAGCAAATTTATAATGCAGAAATTTTCACTCACACAAACGTACAAGCATTGAATATATTTTTATTTAACTTAATATTATTCACAAATAATATTACATAAAATGCCG
Organism: Apium graveolens; assembly: GCF_009905375.1. Lineage (NCBI taxonomy): Eukaryota > Viridiplantae > Streptophyta > Magnoliopsida > Apiales > Apiaceae > Apium > Apium graveolens. Next base: position 123,391,379 of record NC_133649.1, on the reverse strand, counting down.
GTCGTAACAATATATCAGTATATATACAGATTACATAATCATCTTATGATTATACAACTCACATGAATATCATATATTCAAAACCATACATATATAAGCATATTATATCAACATCAAATCATGGCGAATCATGTACATGCTCATATATCGAAAACAGTTAAACACAATAACGAATTAAAAACTTTTCGCATGTAGCTCTGATGCCATTGAAGGGTTTTTAGCACATAAACGCAACGAAAACGTAAATTTAAATCATAAAAAAACGAAACCCTCCGCAGGATCCATGCGAAAAATAATATTTAATTCGTAGTTCAGTATGTTTACCTTAAGAAGCTTTACGTTAATGGAAAGATGGAGGTCTTTAATGGCGATCCAAAAATGATGAACGGAGATCCTTAGCAGCTGCTCCTCAAGTGTGAAGCACTCCACCGGTATCCACCAAGAAAACGATGTAATGAAGGAGGAAGAGATGGAGAGAATTAGGGTTTTGTAAATCTTTTTGGTTGAGGCAAAATTAGGGTCTATAATAGTATATTTATAGTCAAATTTTTCAGCTGAAAATTTTTTCCCATAAATTATTATTATTATTAACCCTTTATTATTCTCACTAATAATTAAAACACCTTTTAATTATTAATACTTTTTTTAAACACTTTAGAAATAATTCTCTCACTTGATTTAATTTCCAAAAATTAAATTCTTAATTAATAATATTAAAAACTTTTTCTTAATTAATTTATAATCAATTAAATCTCATTTAATCAATTATTAAATTTGCCAATTAATTATTTATTTTATAAATAAATAATAATCAGCCATTATTAATTAATTTCTCCACCATTAAATCATTCTCTTTTCGGGTGTGACCCCGTAGGTTCAATATTAAGCCGGTAGTAGAAATAAATAATAATGAAACTATTTTATCATTATTTATATAAATTCTCTTATTCATTAAATATGATTAATTAATTAATCATATTTATTCTACATCGTGAGGGATACTTCTCAGCATATCGCGACTATCCGGATAATACGAATTCACTGCTTAGAATACCAAGAACCTATTCAGTGAGTAGTTACCGTACAATTAATTCCTTCTACCCTGCAATGTCACGATTAAATACAAGGCTTGGAACTTGTGTCAAGCCTATCTTATTTAATCACTTGCTTTCCCATTCACTATGCTTAGTTCTATTTAATGTAAATTAGAAACTCCTTTCTAATTTCATTCACTCTGGCCAGAGATTCCTGAACTAACATAAGTGGATCAGCATTGAACATTCTCTTCCTACACTGGAAGGGGTAGATCCTTTATTGATCATACACTATCTTCGTGTACAAATTCCTATACCCAGTAGAGCCCTTATAATTGTCCCTTGAGACTAAGAACTAAATCAAAGCATAGTTCAGTGTACACCAGATGACTATGATGACCTCAAGTCTAAGGATACTTGTACAACTATCACTATGTGAACAACTGCTGACACGTGAGTGAACTCCATCAGTTGTTCAGCTGTGTGAGTCATGTTCAGTGAACTTATTCTATAATAAGCACCTACATACTAGCTATAGTGTCACCACACAAATGTCTATGAGAACAGACATCCTTCATAATGAAGCAAGCATAGTATGTACCGATCTTTGCAGATTATTAATTACCAGTTAGTAATCCTACGACCAGGAACTATTTAAGTTTAGAGTTATCATCTTTTAGGTCTCATTATTATGATCTCATCATAATCCATAAAAAGTTTTACTCTAAACTGTGGTATATCTTATTTAAACATTTAAATAGATAGAGCCCGCAATAAAAATAAAACAAGTCTTTTATTAATATCAATGAAATCAAAACAGATTACATAAAAGTTATTCCTAAATCCTCATACATGATTGGACTTAGGACATATCTCTTTCATCCTTCTCTTCTGTTAAGTCTGAGGTACTGTCTTAGTCCTCTTGGGTTTGGAAGATGAAGGCTTCACAGGATGTGCTGAAGGTTGAGATTGAGATGACTGTGATAGTTTGAAATATGTCCTGATTGAGGGTTGAGTAGGTTGGGGTGTTTTTGTAGATGTGGTATATTCTGATGGCTGTTGTGGTGGCTGGGATGTGGGTTGATCATCAGGGTAAACATATGTGTAGGTTTGAGGATCAACATTTACCAGTATCTATTTCACTAACTGAGGTATTTGTAAGGGTCTAACCACTTTTTTCTTAATGTCAGCATTTAACAAATCATTAAAAGCCTTTTTTGCAAGCTTAAAGGGTGGAATTAAATCAGTGGTAGGTTGGGGTTCATCAACACAACAAAAAGTATATATAAGCTGACAGAATCTAGCAAAGTATACTACATTCCTATCCCCTGTCATCCTATCCCCTATGAAACCTAGTACAACACTTGCAAAATCAAAGTGAGTTTGATGAATAAGAGCATACCCGATTTGCTGGCTCATGATTGGAATAACGTCAAAGTTGGAGCATTTATTGGCGAATGCCTTAGTGATGCAATCAAAGAAAAAGCTCCATTCTTTCCTGATATTTACCCTTTTTAGTTGCCCAAGCTTTCCCAAACTTTTCTCATAACCCAAACTGGCCATAAGCTGCTGTAGAACAGGGTCCTCCACTGTTAAGAATGTATAGCCTTCTGGTAAGTGGAGAGCTTTACGAACTGCCCACGGAGTAACTACATGTTCAACATCATTTACTTCAAATACGATGCTTGGAGTACCAGTAACACCACCATCATCAAAAATCCCAGTCCGCCAAAACGTCAGTACTTGTTGGCTTGAAATGGTTTGAGGTTGGGTCAAAGCATACCCAATATCACTATTTGCTAAGAAATCTTGCACAAAGTGCAAATCTGATGGAGCTTCAACCTTGTTCAATATTGCAGCATAGTTATTTGGTACAAACTTGGTTCCATCAACAATTAAATCCTTGGGCGCCATTAGAAATAAGTGAGAAACTTGTTTGCCTGAAAGGTGTTTGTTGAAATGTCTGTATAGTGAACCGTCAGAAAATGTGAGAGAATAAGAAAAGAGAAAGAATGAAATAGAATAAAAATATGAGTATAAGATTTGAAAATCTTTAATCTCTTTTACTTAGACAACCCACGTTACAGCAGTTAATGAGTGAAACAGACCTTTACACTTGTCAAACATGCAGCAGTTAAGGCAAAAGTTAATGGGCACTGTAAATAAGCAATTATGACTTTGCACGTTCAGTTTTAAAAAAAACTGTTCCCACTAAACAAATGATTATTACTGCTTTATCTCACATAAACCAATATTCAAAAAAAAATGTGACCGTTGAGGTAATGACCAAAAATAAACCAAGTAAATAAATACTGCCACGTCAGAATGAGAACTTGATTATTATCAGAATTTAAAAGTCATCAGAATATGGCTTCTTGACTCGAAAAGTGAATGTTTATTCCTATAATTCTTCAAACAAATATTGATATGGGTACATCAGAACTTAATCATCAGAACTTCCATCAGAACTTGTCCTCAGAATTTATGCAACTAACACTTAAACAGTTCATCCAAAATAACATTTATCACCACAATAATTTTCATCATTCATATGGAGTGTATGTGTGTGCATTAAGCTAAATATCAGACAAAGAGTAAAGTCTGATTCACTTCAGTACATCTTGGAAATAAGGCATAACTAAGAACTTTGCTTAAAATCTATCATTATTCTGAAGTCTATTATAGAATGACTTCATGCATGAGTCCACCTCAACTGTTTTGTGCTCATTTTATGCATATTTTGAAATTCCTTTTTACAGTGGCTTCTCAGTGTAAGTGAGTCACAACTGCTTATCAGAATTTATGCTATTAATAGAGTATTTCTCCAGTAATCAGAGAATGTGAAAAGTCACCAAGAAAAGTTTATTTTGCTTTTGTAATGCATATTACTTAATACCAGCAATGCACTTGGGTCTTCCCTTCCACATTTTTTACTCTAGATCTCAAAGAAGTACCTGATTTTGATTTCTTTTCTTTTCTATTGATAAGTGAGGCTTATCAGCACTTAGTACATCCATCAGATTTACTAACATCAGAACTTAACAGATAAGAAGCACTATTCTAGTTTTTGACAGTAATAAGATACACAAAATAAACTTCAACTAAGCTCAATATCAGAATTTGCTTGTGTTAAGAGATTTCCACATAAACAATTACTTCAGACATGGGATCTTTAGTATATTAAAGACTACTAGTTCAACATCTAGCACAATTATCCTCATTGGATTGAATAGTCACAGAAACATTCATATCACTATCAGAGTTTAGAAATTCATATCAGACAACAATCAACATTTAAGCAAATTTTCAATTTAGGCACAGAATTCAAAAAGATAATAATATCTGTAAATACTGATCATAAAGTCTAATGTATCAGAACATAAACTAAGCAGATTTAGAAAAAGAACCTGAAACCATTCCAAGTTCATTTACCAATCTTGTAAAGGTTGCTTCACATGGTGGTTTTGTGAAGATATCTGCTAGTTGATGATCTGTTGGAACAAAATGCAATTCCACTGTACCTTCATCCATATGTTCCCTTATGAAGTGGTACCTAATGCTGATGTGCTTTGTCATTGAGTGTTGAACTGGATTACCTGTCATAGCAATAACACTTTGATTATCACAGTAAATAGGGATTTTAGAATGTATTAAACCATAATCCAGTAACTGATTCTTCATCCAAAGAATTTGTGCACAACAGCTTCCTGCAACAATGTACTCTGCTTCTACAGTTGATGTGGAAATTGACTTCTGTTTCTTGCTAAACCAAGAAACTAATCTGCCTCCAAGAAATTGGAAGCTTCCACTTGTGCTTTTCCTGTCAATTTTGCATCCTGCAAAATCTGCATCTGAGTAACCTATTAGCTTAAAGTCTGATTCTCTAGGATACCATAATCCCAGATCAGTTGTACCCTGAAGGTATTTGAAAATTCTTTTCACAGCTGTTAAGTGAGGTTCTCTTGGATCTGCTTGAAATCTTGCACAAAGACAGGTAGCATACATGATATCAGGTCTACTTGCAGTTAGATAGAGTAGTGAGCCAATCATACCTCTGTAATCAGTAATATCTACTGATGTACTAGTATCCTTATCCAATTTTGTTGCAGTGGCCATAGGAGTGGATGCACTTGAACAATCTTGCATTCCAAATTTCTTCAACAAATTTCTGGTGTACTTAGATTGAAAAATAAAAGTTCCTTTCTAGCATTCTGCTTGACTTCAAGACCCAGAACATAGCTAAGTTCTCCCATCATACTCATTTGATATCTTGACTGCATTAGCTTGGAAAACCTTTTACAAAGTCTGTCATTTGTAGAACCAAAAATGATATCATCAACATATATTTGCACCAAAAGTAAGTCTTTTCCATGATTGAGATAAAACACTGTTTTGTCAATAGTCCCTCTGTTAAATCCATTTTCCAGAAGAAACTGAGCTAATGTCTCATACCATGCTCTTGGAGCTTGCTTAAGGCCATAAAGTGCTTTGTCAAGTCTGTAGACATGATTAGGAAATTTTGAATCTACAAAACCTGGAGGTTGTTTAACATATACTTCTTCTTCCAATTCTCCATTAAGAAAAGCACTTTTTATATCCATTGAAAGACTGTGAACTTTTTGTGAGCAGCATAAGACAAAAATATCCTTATGGATTCCAATCTAGCAACTGGTGCAAATGTTTCATCATAATCAATTCCCTCCTATTGAGAATATCCTTTTGTAACCAGCCTTGCTTTATTCCTTATAATTATGCCATCACTATCAGTTTTGTTTCTGAACACCCACTTTGTACCAACTACAGATCTGTTCTTTGGTCTTGGCACTAGGGTCCAAACTTTATTTCTTTCAAATTCATTTAACTCTTCCTGCATTGCTTGCACCCAATCAGCATCTTGAAGAGCTTCTTCCACTTTCTTTGGTTCAGTCTGAGAAAGAAAAGAGTGATAAAGACATTCATTTGATGTAGCTGTTCTAGTTCTGACACCCGCATCAGGATTTCCAATAATTAAGTCAGGTGTATGTGCTTTAGTCCACTTCCTTGCAGATGGAAGGTTTTCTCTAGAACTGGATGCTCCCTCATGATCCATTCTGTCTTCATCAATCTTTTCTGATGCTCCCCCTGAAATTATGCTCTCTGAGTTGGATCCTTCAAAATTGGAGTTCCCAGAATTATCAGAACTTGGCCCATCAGAACTTGATGAATCAGAACTTGAAGAGCCAGTTGTATGTTCAGATGCTTCTTGAGATGTGATGGTATCCTCAGTATGCTCCCCTTGCACAGGTGCATCTTCCTTTGGCGTAGTCACCACAGTTTCAATAACATCAGAGTTTAATCCATCGGAGTTTGCAGTATCAGGATTTAGACTGTCAGGATTTACAGTATCAGAATTCAAAACTTCATTCTCAAATCTCAGCTGATCATGATCATTGAAATCTTCAAGTCCTGTAATCTTCTTATCATCAAAAGAGACATTGATAGGTTCCATGACAACCCTTATTCTTAAATTGTAGACTCTGAAGGCTTTTGTGGAAAGTGGATATCCAACAAAAATTCCTTCATCAGCTTTTAGATTAAATTTGGATAGCTGTTCAGGATGAGTCTTAAGAACAAAACACTTGCATCCAAATACATGAAAATACTTCAGATTTGGCTTCTTTTTCTTACCATCTCATATGGTGTCTTTCCATGCCTGTTAATGAGTGTTGCATTTTGAGTAAAACAAGCAGTCTACACAGCTTCAGCCCAAAAATAGGTTGGTAACTTTGCCTCATCAAGCATAGTTCGTGCAGCTTCAATGTGAGTTCTATTCTTTCTTTCAACCACTCCATTTTGCTGTGGAGTTCCAAGAGCAGGGAATTCCTGCTTGATTCCTTGGTCTTTGTAGAACTCTTCCATAATCAAATTCTTGAACTCAGTGTCATTATCACTTCTTATGATTTTCACAGTCTTTAACCACTTTATCCAGTTGTTTGACATGATCAATCAAGATAGATGCAGTTTCACTTTTGTGTGCAAGAAATACACCCATGTGTATCTGGTGAACTCATCCACTATGACCATAGCATATTTCTTCTTTTCAATAGACATGACATTCATTGGACCAAATAGATCAACATGTAGTTGGTGATAAGGCTCAAGAATTGAAGATTCAGTCTTGCTCTTGAATGAAGATTTTCTTTGTTTTTCCTTTTGACAGGAATCACAAAGGCCATCAGGAGCAAATACTGATTTTGGAAAACCTCTCACAAGATATTTCTTGACTAGTTCATTTATATTGTTGAAATTTAAATGAGAGAGTTCTTGTGCCAATTCCAGCTTTCTTCAATTGATGCTCTACTTAACAGAAAGATTGCAGAACCATAAGTACTTGTTAAAAGCTTGGCTTCATAAATATTACCATGCCTGTATCCTTTCAGAACAACTTTGCCTGTAGATTTGCTTACAACTTCACATTGTTCTTCAAGGAAATCCACACGATAACCTCTGTCACAGATTTGACTAACACTCAGCAAATTGTGTTTAAGTCCTGAGACTAGAGCTACTTTTTCAATGATGACATTCCCTAGATTGATATTGCCATATTCCAAAGTTTTTCCCATGTTGCCATCTCCATAAGAAATGCTTGGGCCAGCTTTCTCCACAAAGTCTGATAGCAGGGCTTTATTTCCAGTCATATGTCCTGAACATCCACTGTCCAGAACTAGGATGTTTTTCCTGTTTCCCTGCAATCACAAAGACCACTAATGATTAGTTTTAAGGACCCAGACTTGCTTGGATCCTTTGGCCTTATTAACTTTGTTAACATTTGCAGCGGATTTAGCATCAGAGTTTATGTTAACATTTTTCTTATCAGCATTTACACTATCAGACTTTGCATCAGAACTTACACTAGAAGGAATAATGCTAACTTTCTTTAAAGAAGGTTTTATTTGATAATAATCATAGTACAAACTATGATATTCCTTACAAGTATAAATGGAATGCCATAAACTACCACAATGAAAATAGGGATTTTGTGGCCTATATCTAACAGACTGACTCTTAACTCCTGACTTTGAAGGTAAGGAGTTTATGTTCTTATTTTTCCTGCAAAAAGAAGCCAGATGGTTAGAATTTCCATAATTATAACATTTCTTTCTAGGAGCATTAGGAACAGGCTTATAATCATTACTTTTATTCACACCTTCCTTTCCGTTCCTATTTTTCCTAGGGAGCTTTACCTTGTTTACATTCTTAACATCTTTCAGCTTATGCTTAAGCTGTTTCTTTTTCATTAAGCCTATGTTAACTTCAGTTGGCTTATCCTGTTTTGGTTTGTCAGAAGTTAATTTCTCTTTAACTTCTGATTTATCAATATCAGACTTTACAGCAACAAACTTAACAGGATTTACCTTTGGCTTTTGTTTAACAACTATAGGCTTAATTTCTACAGTTCCCTTATCATTCTTATCATCTCCATAACCTAAGCCTTCTTTCCCGTTTCCATTACTTAACAAATTCTGAGTTGTTCTGCCAGAGTTAGTCCAAGTCCTGATAATCTCTCTTTCCTTTTCTAACTCAGTTTTTAGATATTCATTTATTTTAAGTATTTCATCCCTAACATAAAAGGCATCATCTCTATCTTTCTGAGTTTGATGGAACATGACTAACTCTTTTTCTAAATAATCATTCCTCTTTTTATAAGAAAGATTTTTAGAAGTTAATCTTTCACATGTTAAAGTTTGATCTCTATAACTAATGAACATGGTTTTAAGATATCTTCTCAACTCAGTAATATCATCAGTATGAAAGGCATAAGTAGTTTGAGGTACCTTTAACTCAGCATTATCAGAACTACTATCAGCATTTACCATCAAGGCATAGTTCATCTCACTTTCAGAATCTGAAGTGTATGTCCAGCTTTTCTTCTTTGTGACAAGAGCCTTGCCTTTTTCACTCTTCACTTTCTTGCAATCAGGAGATATATGGCCTTTCTCACCACAGTTGTAGCACTTAACATTTGAGTAATCTCCTCTGTCAGCTTTCCTCCTTTGCCTTCAGATTTTCTGAAACCCTTCTTATCAGAACTTGTACCTTTCCCGGAGAATTTCTTTCCCTTTCTAAATTTCCTGTATGCAATCCTTGTGATTCCTTTCACCATAAGAGCACATAGCTTCATCATCTCTTCATCAACATCCATCTCAAGTAAGCTTTTAGTTTCTGAGTCATCATCACTATCAGAACTTGATGACTCAGTATCAGACTTTGTGATGAGAGCTTTTCCTTTGACATTTCTTGAGGCAGCTGCTTTGGGGGATTCCTCCTTAGCCCTTAGAGCAACTGTCCTTGACTTTCTTCCATTCCTCTTGCTTCTTTATTCCATCTCAAGTTCATGAGTCTTGAGCATCCCATAAATTTCATCAGGAGTTGTTTCTTCAAGATTATAGTTGTCTCTTATAGTGGTGCCCTTCAAATCCCAACTTCCAGGAAGAGCTAACAGGAATTTAAGATTTGAATCTTCAAGATCATATTCCTTGTCAACTAGTGACAAATCATTCAAGAGTTTGACAAATATGTCATATAAACCAGTCAATGACTCATCAGATTTTGAGTTAAAGTGCTCATACTCTTGAGTGAGTATAGTCTTCATGTTCTTCTTAATTGAATCAGTTCCCTGGCATCTTGTCTCCAAGGCATCCCATATCTCCTTTGCAGTCTTGTAGTTAATTACCCTATTTGACATGACATTATCAATGGCACTATGCAGCAAGTGTCGTACCTTAGCATCCTTAGCAATCGATGAGATATCTTCAGCAGTGTAATCACTCTTCTCCTTTGGAACAGACTTTGCAGGTTCACCTGCAACTACAACAAATAGTTTGGTTGGCTTGTGTGGTCCTTCATTGATTCTGTCAAGGTATTCTGGATCTGTAGCTTCCAGAAACATAGACATCCTCACCATCCATATGGGATATTCAGATGGTTCAGTATGGGAACTCTAATAATCTCATATCGATTATGGATTTGAGTCTTTGGAGGTTCTTCAATTTTGGTGGGCTTGGTTGGAGTTTGTTCTTCTTCAGACATGATTGTTTTTGGATCTTAAACTATTTGTGTGTTAACAGATATGCTCTGATACCACTTGTTAGGTCTCACACAGTGTAGAAGGGGGTTGAATACAGTGTTTATCACAATCAAATCGAATATAAGAACACAGAAAACAGATTTTATTAAACACAATAAACTCTGTTACAATATGCAACTGTCCTCTCTCAGTGATGAACATCTTATCACGAGAGCTGCTAGGGTTACAATGAATAATAACTTCGATTATGATAACACATATAGTGTAAACCCTATGTTTCTGTTTATATATTACACAGTTACAAGATAAATTCTAATTGATATGGAATATAATTCTGCTTCCTAAAATATATCAACTAGTTATTTTTTCTTCCAAGTATTCTATTCTTCATAGAATTCCTTCTTCATGCATATCTCTTCTTGCATTTTTCTTAATCTTCTTTCCTTTCAATCAGCCGCCTTCCTTATCTGAAAGTCTCCTTAAGTTTGATATTATCTACTGATAAACATCTCTTGATAACTTAAGTTCTAACAACTTAAGTTCTGATATCTTAAGTTCTGACTTCAGTATAAGTACTGATTTCCAGTTAAGTATTAATTTATCCTGTTAAGTAAGATCTGAAAACTAAACATAAATCATATTAGTCATGACATTATCAAATATATCTAACAATGAAGAAACTCCGGAAGCTAGTGAAGAAATTGTGAATTTATGCTTAATGGCTATTGGGGATGCATCTACTTCAATGGAAATCTCCACTTCAAATCAAGAGGTAACCCTTTCTTCAAACTTCATTCAATTACATGAATCCAATTTAAATCTTGTAGATATGAATAATCATGATTTAACTGAACTTGTGGTAAACATTAACACCAAGTATAAAGATCTTGACAAAAGACATCATCTATTATGGTTCGAGAAAAGGAAACTCGAGGAAATACATTATAATCAAAGTAAAGAGTTTAATCGGATGATGGAATCAAAAGTCTAATATGAAGATGAAATTTCACCTCTAAATAATCAACTCCACTTACTAAAAATTGGGAATAATACTCACAAGGAAAATATTCTCAAACTAGAAGTGGAAAATGTATCATTAATTTTCCAATCTGAAGAAATGGAAAATGAGAAGTTACAAATAAATGAAAATATTTGTAAACTTCATGTTGAGTTGTTGAACTTAAAAATATAGAACGAGTCACTCACTCAAGAAAGTTCAGTAACTACATCTCAAATAAACAATCTTGAAAAAGAGAAAGAGCTACAACAAACCAATGAGCTTAAAGAAAAAGATTTAGAATTAGAAGCTCAACGGTTAAAACAAGAAAATTTCAAGCTCATATCTCAAGTTAAGGATCAAGAAATATTTCTTAACAACAAGATTTATGCCTTAAACAAAGAAAAAGAAAATCTTGAAATTGTTATTCAAAGATTTACAAAAGGCAATGAGATATTAAATAAAATGGTACATTCTAAAAATTCCTTTAACCATGAAAGTTTAGGATATGATAAGAATGTCCAACCAAAGAAAGTTGTTCAACACCATGAACAAACTAAAAGTGATGCTCCTAAATCTCCTACATTTATATGTTCTTTCTGCAATAGACAAGGACATACTGTTTCATATTGTAAATTAAAAAATGGTGAATTTAAAGGAAAGCACATATGGGTTCGAAAGGATATAAGTCTTCCAAAAAGGTTGAAAAGAATGTATTTCATCCTAAGGTAGCTAATAACAATCAAAGGCAACCTAGATCTCAATTCTTTCAAACACCTATTAGGTTTGAAGATAATAAACCAAAATATCATGGCCTCTTTCCTAGAAATAATGTGTATTATCCAAATGATAGAAGTATGATATATCAACATGAACACTCTAAAAATTATACTAGTACAAGAAGATCAAAATTAAATATCACATATCCACGGGGAACACTTTATAATATTAGGAATGGTGCATCTAGAAATCTCTATATGAATAACAATTCTTATCCAATGCCTAGATTTTTTCCATGCAAATTTAAATGTTATTTATGATGTACTAACCCCAGGACCCTCAAGACAAAAGGGTACCTATGTATTTAATTGATCTATTTTGTAGGTTTGCCTTACTGCTAAGCAAGACTTGTGGTACCTTGATAGTGGGTGTTTGAGACATATGACTGGTAATAAGTCACTCCTGAACAACATTAAAAAGGTCACTGCTGGAAGTGTCACGTTCAGAGATAGCAGTAAAGGTATCATTATTGACATCGGTGACATCGGGAACGAGCACTTCACGATATCCGACGTACAATTAGTCACGGGACTAAAGTACAACCTTCTCTCGATAAGTCAACTTTACAATAATGGAAATAAGGTAATTTTCTATCCTACTCATTGTTCTATTCTTAATAAAGATAGAAAATTAGTTCTTACGTTCCCTCGAGACAAAAATGTCTATACATGTGACATGAGTAAGCATGTTAATATATGCCTAATCACTACTATAGATGACCCTTGGTTGTGGCATCAAAAATTAGGACACGCAAACATGAAGTTGATTAAAAATATATCAACTAAAGAACATGTACGAGGAATACCAAAATTAAATTATAAAAAAGATCACATATATGAAGCTTGTGAAATTGGCAAACAAATACGAGCCTCTCACAAAGCAAAATTTATGGTATCTACCTCACGACCTCTCGAGCTTTTACATATGGATCTTATCGGTCCAATCCCTGTATAAAGTCTCGGAGGATGTTCATATACTTTGGTAGTTGTTGATGACTATTCACGATTTATGTGGACAGAATTCCTCAAAGCCAAAAATGATGCTTTTGAATCTTTTTCTTCTCTATGCAAAAGAATTCAAAACCAACAAAATAATACCATAGTTTATATAAGAACTGATCATGGTAAAGAATTTGAAAATTCAAACTTTACAAGTTTTTATGAAACTAATGGTATCACTCATAACTTTTCTGCTCCTTACACTCCTCAATCTAACGGAGTAGTTGAAAGGAAGAACAGAACATTACAAGAAATGGCAAATATAATGATTAATAAATATCGCCGTCCTAAAAATTGTTGGGCCGAGGCAATGTCCACTACATGCCATATACTAAATAGAGTCTTATTAAGACCTATAATTCAAAAGACTCCATATGAGCTTTATTTTGGTAAAACTCCTAAAGTTAATTACTTTAGAGTATTTGGAAGTAAATGCTATATATTAAACTCCAAAGATTACCTTACAAAATATGATCCAAAATCAAATGAAGGTATATTTCTTGGATATTCAACAAATAGAAAAGCTTATAGAGTATTTAATTTAAATTCTCTAGTGGTGGAAGAATCAATGAACATAGCGTTTGATGAAATAAAACCATCACCTATATACAAAGATCTTGTAGACAAAGAAGATGTCACACATGACAATATTGAGAATATTATTTGACAATTCAAAAATGTGAATTTTGGCTTATCATCCCCAACAAATCCATTAGAATTGTTAAAAAAAGTTATTGAACTACCTAAAGATGTTCCAAATATTAGAAGTCATCCTTTAGACAATGTTCTAGGAGACTTAACTAAAGGAGTTCAAACGCGGTCACAAGTTCAAAACGTTGTGAATCACCTTAACTTTCTATCACAAATAGAACCTAAGACCGCTAAAGAAGCTTTGTTAGACGAAGATTAGATTTCTGTAATGCAAGAAGAATTAACCCAATTCTCTCGTAGCAAAGTTTGGGAACTTGTTCCAAAACCCAAAATACTTCCATAATTGGAACTAAATGGGTATTTAGAAATAAGTTAGATGAAAATGGAACTGTTGTGCGAAATAAAGCTAGACTAGTTTGTTAGTCCCTTAACAATGTAACAAGAATTACAGAAGGGGGGTTGAATGGAATTCTTGAAACTTTTTCTTGAATAAAAATGTTCTAACTCAAATATATATATATAAGTGTGAATTGATTAGCAGAATGCGGAATAGTTACTTGAAATGAATCAAAACACAAGTAATTAAAAAAAAGAGTCTTTAAAAACTTTCTGGTGGATTTGAATGATTCCACCAGAGATATATAATATATATCGAAAGAACTCTGTGTGCAAAAAGCTCACAGCTGCTTACAAAATAACAACTAAGAAATGAGAGAAATGCTAAGAGTGCGGCTTACAAATGTTTCTCTCTTGGTTTCTTAGTTCATTAGTTACTTTCCTATTTGCTGCTTCTTGGTTTATATATCACCAACATTACAAAGTAATAAGACATGATAATAAAACAAAAACTATCAAGTCTAATACTGTAATAACCCCAATTTTTGGAAATTTTTGAAACCCTTATGAATAGTGTTTTTGCTGAATGAGAAAACTTTTCATGCCACACTATGTAGGGGTTCTGATATGGATATTCTGAGATTTTATTAGTACTTTATATGAGATATAAGTGTATGTAAAGATCGTCAGAATCCAAATCCGAACACTTTGATTTTTCCCGGAAATCTAATAGATACGGAAAGAATTGAGTATAAGGTAACAGGATAAAAAGGATTTAAATTAAAGGATTATAGGAGAGGATCATAAAAGGAATATAATATATTGAGAAAGGTTAAGGGAACCTAAGTAATAAGATCCCGGGTATGATCCTTCAAACGATAAATGAAAATGAAAGTTAAGCGAACCGTATAACAGATCAGCGGTCATTAGGCAAATAATTAGGAAGTTAATCAAAGGGATTAGAGAGGATGATGTCACCCAACCAATGAGAAGAGGACAAGGAGGGGAGGATGACATCATGAGGATGACTCAAGCATGACATGGGAAGGAAGGAGATGTGGTGGCTTTTTAACCACACAAAATCAAGGGCAACTAGGTAATTTACTAAAACAAACACAAAAATCAAACCAACCAAGCCAAGCAAATCATTTTTCATCAAAATCAAAAAGAAACCAAGGCATTGTTCTTCATGCTCTCGGCCAAAACAGAACCAGAACACTAAAACTGCTGTATCTCCTTCATTTCTCACTCAAATATTGTGTTCTATAGCTCATTGGAAAGGTATTGAGATGGCCTACAACTCTTGTTCACAAGTCTCGTCCAAATAATCATGATCAAGCTTGTAGGAGGCTCCCTAAGGCTTCCTAGCAACTTAACACCTCCCAAGGAAGGTATAAACTTCAAACCCTAGCCTTTACTTTATTTGTTAGTAAGTTTAATGGTTGGTGTTGTGAAATGAGAAGCATGGATTGTGATTATTAGTAGTTTGGTTTGATTTGGAAGTGTTTTTGGTAATTGAAGCTTGATTATAGTTCATAGGTCTTGATTGTGGTTGTTTGAGTTGAAAACCTTGGAGATTATGGACTGATGTGGTATGGTTTAGGTGAAGTTTTGTTGTATTGATGGTTATGAGTTGGTTGGTGGTTAATTGGAGTAGTTTAAACATTGGTAATCGCGTAAACATAGCCATCGTAACGTCCGATTTTCTTTGGACTGTTTTTGTGCATAACATTAGGATCCGAGAACCCCCTACTAGATTATGACCACTGCCATTTTTAGATAGCTCATGTTACGAGCTTCGTTTTGATATGTAGTTCATTCGATTCCGATGCACGGTTTAGGAGAAACGACCGTTTCAAGTAACGGCGTTTCGCGAACGAAACTTTTCCCCTCGCCTTACTTTGAAACATAGGTTAAAGACCAAAAAGGGTTAATTAATGCATGAAACATTTATGGTAAGTGTGTTAGGCAGTTGGTAAGACACTCGCGAAGGAATCGCCTTAAAACTCGTAAAGGTTAAATTATTAAAAATGGTGGAGCCGAGGGTACTCGAGTGACTTAAGAGAATCAGTAAGCGCAAAACAAGCGTTAGAGTCTAAGTTAGTTAAAGTATAGATTTACAAGTGACTTTGGTTTAATTCCAACTTACTTGTTGTTTATAGGTTACCAGACTCGTCCCGAGCCATTCGTAACCCCCAGTCGCTCAGGCAAGTTTTCTACCCGTTATACTGTTGTTGTGATGTAAATATATGTATATGCATTATCTTGTGATAAGTGCATGATTGTTATTAGCAAATTTTGCGATATATTGGAGCATGCTGATATGGTATATATGCATGTCTGTTTCGTAATCTTGATATATATCTGTTGATTCAATTGATTCAGTTGATAATACCTATGCTAGAGGATAGCGGTAATTTGCATATACCCTTAGTATAGGGACCCAAAGGTGAAAATATTTTCTAAAACCGGGAGTCGAGGATCCCGAGTAGGTTTTGTATATATGGATATATATATATATATACTTATATATATATATATATGGTCATAGTTTTCAAAACTATTAATCGAATAAGGCTTATTCGATAACTTTAGCTTTATTTTATTATTGAATATTATTTCGAATATTATTCGAAGGCGTATGACTCCTTTATTTTATTATTGAATATTATTTCAAATATTCATCCGAGGACTTATGACTCCTTTATTTTATTATTGAATATTATTTCGAATATTCATTCGAGGGCTTATGACTCAGCTTAATTTATTTATTGAATATTATTTGAATATTTATTTGAGGATCTATGACTCCGATTATTTGCTGAGATATATTCTTTATTTTATTAAAGAATAATGTTTCGATAATCAAACTTATTTTTGATTATTCAAATAAAGATAGTACTCTTGTATAAGTATATCTTTGATTATTTAATTTTCATTCAAGTAAGAGTTTTAAAACTTCTACTTCAATTATTTTTATAAAGATTATTCTTTATGGGAATATTATTTAAATAATAATATTCAGATATTTTCTAATATATTGGGACTGATTTATTTTACTAAATCAACATCACTCCGAACATTCTTAAAAATGTTTCGCGAGCCTTCAAAATGATTTTTAAAAGTTAGAGCGGATCCCAAAACTCATTTTTATATTTAAGATCCTCCTTTCGAAGGGGATTTAAATACTCGCTCAAAACCTGAGGGATCCGACTCTGTGGTGTGTTTTATATTCGCAACATGGTTGCTGTTTTGATAAATGAATTGATTACTTACCCAACACTCGGGAAGTAAAATTCTTGGAACAAGTTAATCCATTAACAGGCATCGCCTGGGAAATATCGGTGAGTTTTCCTTTCCAACTAGATACGACTTCTTGGTGGAGCCGTGTCAACAAGTTTCTACTTGGGGAAAGGGGGAACGAGCTTTACGTTTCAGAGTCATGGATTTCATCTGAACTAGGAGTGGCGTAAGTGGTCGAGTGGCGCCGGCCCAGCCTTATTATATTGGCCCAAATGGCCTGGAAGTTCCGCTAAGGTGGTCCATTCCTTAGGAGTTCAGTGTTCGGTTGACAAGTAAATCCGACAGGTTCTCCTCTACATGTAGAAAATGGTGGGGTTGCACTACTACGACTGATCATCGTAAGTGGTCTTCCTGGCGCGGCAAACTCCCGTAATGAGTTCATCATCCAATTGGATAATTTCTGCAACACTACCCAGAGCACTTCGATAGAAAGGCTACAGTTGGGCGATTGTTGAGTGTTGGCAGGGTCAAGTTTTCAAAATGATGTTTGCATCAAATGAAGTATCTCGTAACTTCATTTTATTTTGATGATATTTTAAAGATTTAATCTATTCAAATCTGGTCTTGTAGTCTCATCTACGTGATGAACTTTTGAAACTAATTATAACTTGAACGGTGGTAGTTCAAGTAGTATTTGGAAAAGATATAAGTATATTGGAGTATCTTGTAACTTCATCTTTTAAACTTATATCTAGTAAATGATTATCTTATGCATGACAAAGATTTTCAGAAAAACGTTGTGACAAGGTTAGATATATGAGATCACCTTGCAACGATATTTTTATACAGTTATACACTGGAACTCTGTGTGTATTATGCATGGAAGAAGACTTCCAATATTTTGAAAAGTATATATGTATATATATACTGAATATTTTGCGACTTCATCGTATTAAGATATCAACTTGGTTCATTTCTTTTGACCAAGACTTTCATGAGTACTATGAGAAGGCTCATATACTATTAATCATTATACATATTATTTTGGTGGGCTTGCTGCTCACCCTTGCTTTCTTCTTTCATCACACAACAACAGATAGAAAAGATGAACAGAACCAAGCTCCCGATTCGCAAGCGATTAGGAGACGTTCCGCAGTTTTCTAGAAGCATTGATGCCGCCGTAGCTGAGGTAGGAACTACCAATAGGCTAGGCTTTCAACTTTTGATGTACCAGATTTATTTATATTTATGAATTGTAATAATGGCAAAGAAATGTAAATTTATTCAGAAAACCTTTTAAGGTGTATTGGCAGATAATTGTGGAATAAAACGACTTGTGATTATTTTTGGATATTCATCTCTGAGACTATAACTTGTGGTGTGTGTGTTTATTGTGGGGTCACAGTACAGAGTAGTTGATTATTTATTAAGATTGGGTGTTGTTAAGGGAAATGGAACTCGTGACAACCCGGATCCCCGACCCCGGATTTGGGGGTGTTACAGAAATGGTATCAGAGCTAAGCGTTATAAACCTCAGAGATGATGGGACGTTAAGATAATAAGTTCACTAAGATAATAAGAACTCTTGCCAAGTTCATAGTCGGACTACCTAACATAGTACTGACAGTTAAAACCCTTATGGGAACCCTTATAAATGTAGCGATAGAAGCGTAGTTCGTTATCGTATATGGTAGCGGGACTCCGAACCCTGAAGTTGAGGAACATCAACGCGATGATGTTTTATTACTAATTGGAGATCAGATTGTGGATCCAATAGAGCGTCCTAACGCAGGACCGGATGATGTTGATATTGAGGATGTAGCGGTTGAGGATGTTGTCCTAGAAGGGATAGTTGCTGAGGAGGATCCCATGGAGGATCCTGACGAGATTGGATAAAGGACCACTGATGAATTGATGACCCTGGTTGGGTCGACTACCAGAGGTAGGATTGGCCGGTCACTACCGGAGGTTCGTTCAAGTTTGTAAAGATAGTAACCCCTTTAACGCGGCTTACTCGTAAGACTGAGAAGTTCGAATGGACAGAGAAATGCGAGAACAGCTTTCAAGAACTGAAGCAGAGGTTGGTGATGGCCCCTATGCTGGCATTGCCGGATGGAAAAGGAGATTTTGTGAAGTGTAGTGACGCTTCGCACAAGGGCTTAGGGTGCGTGCTTATGCAGCACGGTAAGGTAATCGCGTACATGTCAAGACAATTAAGGTAATATGAAATTCGATATCCCCGCCCATGAGCTTAGGCTCGTGGCAATAGTTTTACCCTAAAGATTGGAGGCACTACTTGTATGGAGAGAAGTGCGAGAATTACCTTAGCCATAAGTGCTCTAGTACATTTTCACGTAGAAAGAGCTCAACATATGCCAGAGGAGGCAGTTAGAGCTAATCAAGAATAATGATTGGGAGATTCTTTATCATTCGGGGAAAGCCAATATGGTGGCTGATGCCCTTAGTAAAAAGGAGAGACTCAAGATGATAATGTCTTTTGGAGAGTTTATAAGAGATTTTGAGAAAATGGAAATAGTAGTGAAGGTAACCGGAGCCGGTACCGAAAAGCTGTTTGAGATAGCAATACAGCCCGAAGTATTGGAAAAGAACATATTGTGCCAGTAAAAGTGATGAATAAAGGCAGAGAGCCAACAAATAGGTATGAGATTAATACCGAGAGAGATGATAAGGGAATAATGAGGTATTTCTATAGAATTTGGGTTCCAAAGGTTTAAGAGCTTAAAGATGAAATCTTAGATGAAAGCTAGTTTGAGGAATAAGAGTTAGAGCAAACCCTGAACGTGATAGTCAGGGAGGTTGCCACCAAGACAAAAGGAACCCATAACATGATGAAGTGGAAAATGAGGATTTAAATTATGTAAGATGACCCCAATTATGGGGAGTAGGAAGAAATATTTAGACTGAGGAAACAAAAGTCGAGTAAGGACAGGAGACCCGAGATGGTACCCCTATACGGCAATTCATGGACCTGTCTAAAGAGAACTTAGACTATTATCCCCAACCACCACCCTGAGGAGACAGTGCGGTGGGAAATTCTTTCATGACCTTTAAGTCGCTAAGCTCTCAGAGTTCCAAGGAACAAGCTGACCCAGTCGAGGCAAGAGCCTGGCTAAAGGAAATAGATGAATCATTTGAGATTCTAAATGATTGACGAACCACAAAAGACTGTTTTGTCACTTACCCTCCTAAGAGAGAGACCACCCGCTGGTGAAAGGCCAAGGAAGGCATGGAGCAAGAGATTATAATAAACTGATTTAAGTTCAGTCAATTGTTTTCAGGAAAGTACTTCCCAAGGTTATGGAGATAGTGTAAAAGCTTAAGAGCCAGAACAAAGGCAGACGAGTATGATGAATTATGAATCTAAGTTGTAAAAGTTATCAAGATTCATTCTGAAGACACGAATCTAGAATGACGGGATGTTTGAAATCAATGCTTATGTTGTGTTGGTTCATGAAATAACGATAAGAGAAAGGAATATTAAGGCAAGAGAGTTTGAGGAATGATAAGGGAGTTGGATATGAGGAAACCCTAAAGACTCGTAGAAATAGAAATAGAAAAGTAGGTAATCGTCCGGATGAGAGTGATTCACCATGAGTTAAATTGATGGTTGAAGGTATAAGAGATATATATATTTTATCCCCTGTAAGTTGGGAAGATTCGAGGAAACCTTGAGATAATTCGAAGGATAAATAATGAGACGCGGATAGACTGAGGAGACAAGAAAGTAAGAAATTAAGAAAATTGGGTGAAGGAAGTGACCTTCAAGAAGGTAAAGTGTAAGACCGGTGGCATGATACCCAGAAAGGGAGACGCCAGATATGAAAGATATCCCAACATTGAGATGACTGTTGAGATAAACAACAAAAGTAAATAAGGAATTATTAAGAAGAAGTTCACGTTGAACATGACCAATATCTTCCAGAACATCCATGTTATCATTACCAAATCAAGAAAGAAAAGTGGATGACCATTGTTATCTTTTGGAGGCCATATGGATTGACCTCAATTTGAATAAGGATGCTATTATGAAGTTAGGTATAGACTATCGAGGTGGGAATGATTGAATAAGACACCCTTATCAGGGATATATGACTTGATTTATCCATGGAAGGATGCAGGTACCTTTTAAAGGTGGAATTAAGGATAGAACATCGGTAACTTAAAATGAATCCTAGGGGAATGCATAAAGGTTGGAATTTCACCCTTAATAGGGACAGTATGAGTTTTGACAGTATGATTTGGAAAGGGTTAATGTAGCAACAACCTTTAAGAATCAGTGGAGAAATTTTTCAGAAGTATATAGACAATGGTTCTAGTAATAGTAAATGGTATTTTAATATGCCCTGTATCTAGGGAATACAGGAGGAACGATTGAAGGATAACCTTAGAGGTTTTACAAGGAGAAAGGTAATATTCAAAATTTTCAAGAATAGAAATGTTGATAAAGGAAATATGACGTAATTATAATGTTGCCAAGTGGGGCACGTGTTAAACCACGAGAAAGTATGGATCGAACCAGTAATGGTCGAAATTATTCAGGGCAATTAGGACTTAAGATAAAAGATGTTCTAATTATGATTGAGAGTCAGTCATGACAGTGATTAACCTCTAAAGACTGAGGCAATAACTTATGGAAAAATGGTGATTTTTTTTTACTCATCAGATTTTAAGGAAAGCATTTTCATATAAGCTGTGATTGAAATAAGGTAGAAAATTTATTTGGAGATGGTTAAAGTGACATTGACTGTAAGGAAATTTTACTATCAGGAAAGGCCAAAGAGGTGGCCGACACTTTAAAGGTAAGAGGATAATTATAGGCGCTTGTGCCAAAAGAATACAGTGATGATGGTTAAAACTGTGAAGGTTGTATTATGGTTTGGAAGATTGACATTCCTTCTGATGACTGTGCAATACCCAGCCGTAATAGTAGTTGGTAAAGGTTTAATTCGTGTAATCGCCATGAGCGGGCTATCTATCTTAGAAGGTACTATCTTGAGAATGAGCCTGGACCATGTTTCAAAAGGACTAAACGAACCTTTGAGTAAGTCTTCTATTTAAGGCATATGATTTAGAATGGTATTAACCTGCTATCGTTGCTTTGATTGAAACTCTTCTAAAATTTTATCTGCTTCATGTCATGTATGTATGTCAGGATCAGGAGTGTTCTTCATGAATCAGAAATGGTGATTATGTTACCTCCTTAGAAGGATTTGATACGACATGTATGGACTCCGTATGGTTAGCTATTAAGATTTCATGGAAAGTGAATGATGACAGTGGGTCAGTGGTGGACCATAGTAAGGTAACAATGATTCTGCGAGTAACGAGCTGATTACAACCGTGACAGTTGTATTGGAATGGATGTTGAGATTGAGTACCACTAATCGGGTCGTGGTAGTGTATAAGTTATCATTGATAGACTAATTAAGTAGAGTATCTACCTAGTGAATATTTATTCTTTCTTATCAATAGAGAGTCGTATTATTATACGAAGAAGGTTGCGGTATAGAAATGGGTTCTAGTAACGATGAGGTCTAGAATGAGATCCTAGATTCGATTTTCGATGTCGAGGGAGTTTCAAAGGTGATTGTGTATAAGCTCGAGGAAGAGCATGGGTCCATAGAATGATGAACGGAATAGAAATATTTAGGCATGGGAAATACGATGCTATAATACTTGATGCTGATATAAATACGTTTATGTTTTGTTCTCCTATGACAAACCTCTATAATTCAGAGGTAGGTTCCAAGCCAGATATTTTGTGGCAGTATATATATTTTTTTTATATATACAATTCTCTTCAGTTCGTTCTTTTCTCTTCTTTTCATTTCATGTAATCTGAGAAGAACAACCCTTCCAGAAGGGGAGGTATTGCCGAATGACTATCTATCTGTGTGATAGAAGCCTAGTAGGATACCATCTATTGTTTAATTGCTTGTCAAGTACTAAAGGCTGGCCACCTTCTGTACTAACTATGCAATATAACAAGTGTTCATGATCATAGTGATCTCTCAACAAATTCCTTTACTTCTATATGATTGATCAAACTTTGGGAAATAGAAACAGCAGAAAAAGGAGTAATAAAGTTGTGTTAGTATTCGAAATGGAAACACATTCGTGATACTAAGGTTGAAGTGGTTATTAAAAGGTTATAGAACGCTAACGAGCAAAAGTATAACTAGTATAATATTAGGAACGGAAGGTTGTAGCGATTACGAACTAGAAAAGAATGGGTATTGAGAAGCAAAAGCTCTAATGCTAAATGCTATAATGAGAGTCTGTGCAATAGACTTGAAAGAATTTGGAATGATCACTTAATGCGGATTTAGTTATATCACGACAATAGATCATATGTCATTATCGAGGTGTCACCTTATGAGATCCTTGAGGGAATATAATGTCGATCTCCCTTATGTTAGGATGAAGTTGTAGAGCGCAAGATGCTCAGACCAGTAGTGGTCCAAAGGACCAAGGATATAATAGATCTAATCAGAGGACGGCTGGTAGTAGCCCAAGATAGGAACACGAAGTATGTTGATTTGACACGAAAGGACAAGGAATAGGAAGTGGGGGACCTAGTGTTGTTATAGGTATTCCCTTGGAAAGGAAGGATGAGGTTCGGAAAGAAAGGGAAGCTAAGTCCACGAATTGTTGGACCCTTGGATATATTAAGACATATTGGGAAGATAGCATATGAGCTAGCCCTACCCCCGAATATGTAGCAAGTTCATAATGTGTTCCACGTATCAATGTTAAGAAAATGTAATTCGGAAGCCAGATAAATAGGGGCATATGAACGCATAGGCATACGACCAGACATAACCTATAGGGAGCAACCAGAAAGGGTTATAGATCGAAAAGGGACAAGTGCTTAGGAGAAGGGTTATCAAACTAGTCAGAGTTTGATGGTAGAACCACAATGTGGGAAAATTGACTAGAGAGTTAGAAAGTGCAATACTAAGAAAGTATCCCTATTCATTTCTATCTGATTCCGGGACGGAATCCTTTTAAGGAGGGGAGACTGTAATAACCCCAATTTTTGGAAATTTTTGAAACCCTTATGAATAGTGTTTTTGCTGAATGAGAAAACTTTTCATGCCACACTATGTAGGGGTTCTGATATGGATATTCTGAGATTTTATTAGTACTTTATATGAGATATAAGTGTATGTAAAGATCGTCAGAATCCAAATCCGAACACTTTGATTTTTCCCGGAAATCTAATAGATACGGAAAGAATTGAGTATAAGGTAACAGGATAAAAAGGATTTAAATTAAAGGATTATAGGAGAGGATCATAAAAGGAATATAATATATTGAGAAAGGTTAAGGGAACGTAAGTAATAAGATCCCGGGTATGATCCTTCAAACGATAAACGAAAATGAAAGTTAAGCGAACCGTATAACAGATCAGCGGTCATTAGGCAAACAATTAGGAAGTTAATCAAAGGGATTAGAGAGGATGATGTCACCCAACCAATGAGAAGAGGACAAGGAGGGGAGGATGACATCATGAGGATGACTCAAGCATGACATGGGAAGGAAGGAGATGTGGTGGCTTTTTAACCACACAAAATCAAGGGCAACTAGGTAATTTACTAAAACAAACACAAAAATCAAACCAACCAAGCCAAGCAAATCATTTTTCATCAAAATCAAAAAGAAACCAAGGCATTGTTCTTCATGCTCTCGGCCAAAACAGAACCAGAACACTAAAACTGCTGTATCTCCTTCATTTCTCACTCAAATATTGTGTTCTATAGCTCATTGGAAAGGTATTGAGATGGCCTACAACTCTTGTTCACAAGTCTCGTCCAAATAATCATGATCAAGCTTGTAGGAGGCTCCCTAAGGCTTCCTAGAAACTTAACACCTCCCAAGGAAGGTATAAACTTCAAACCCTAGCCTTTACTTTATTTGTTAGTAAGTTTAATGGTTGGTGTTGTGAAATGAGAAGCATGGATTGTGATTATTAGTAGTTTGGTTTGATTTGGAAGTGTTTTTGGTAATTGAAGCTTGATTATAGTTCATAGGTCTTGATTGTGGTTGTTTGAGTTGAAAACCTTGGAGATTATGGACTGATGTGGTATGGTTTAGGTGAAGTTTTGTTGTATTGATGGTTATGAGTTGGTTGGTGGTTAATTGGAGTAGTTCAAACATTGGTAATCGCGTAAACATAGCCGTCGTAACGTTCGATTTTCTTTGGACTGTTTTTGTGCATAACATTAGGATCCGAGAACCCCCTGCTAGATTATGACCACTGCCATTTTTAGATAGCTCATGTTACGAGCTTCGTTTTGATATGTAGTTCATTCGATTCCGATGCACGGTTTAGGAGAAACGACCGTTTCAAGTAACGGCGTTTCGCGAACGAAACTTTTCCCCTCGCCTTACTTTGAAACATAGGTTAAAGACCAAAAAGGGTTAATTAATGCATGAAACATTTATGGTAAGTGTGTTAGGCAGTTGGTAAGACACTCGCGAAGGAATCGCCTTAAAACTCGTAAAGGTTAAATTATTAAAAATGGTGGAGCCGAGGGTACTCGAGTGACTTAAGAGAATCAGTAAGCGCAAAACAAGCGTTAGAGTCTAAGTTAGTTAAAGTATAGATTTACAAGTGACTTTGGTTTAATTCCAACTTACTTGTTGTTTATAGGTTACCAGACTCGTCCCGAGCCATTCGTAACCCCCAGTCGCTCAGGCAAGTTTTCTACCCGTTATACTGTTGTTGTGATGTAAATATATGTATATGCATTATCTTGTGATAAGTGCATGATTGTTATTAGCAAATTTTGCGATATATTGGAGCATGCTGATATGGTATATATGCATGTCTGTTTCGTAATCTTGATATATATCTGTTGATTCAATTGATTCAGTTGATAATACCTATGCTAGAGGATAGCGGTAATTTGCATATACCCTTAGTATAGGGACCCAAAGGTGAAAATATTTTCTAAAACCGGGAGTCGAGGATCCCGAGTAGGTTTTGTATATATGGATATATATATATATATACTTATATATATATATATATATGGTCATAGTTTTCAAAACTATTAATCGAATAAGGCTTATTCGATAACTTTAGCTTTATTTTATTATTGAATATTATTTCGAATATTATTAATAGGCGTATGACTCCTTTATTTTATTATTGAATATTATTTCAAATATTCATCCGAGGACTTATGACTCCTTTATTTTATTATTGAATATTATTTCGAATATTCATTCGAGGGCTTATGACTCAGCTTAATTTATTTATTGAATATTATTTGAATATTTATTTGAGGATCTATGACTCCGATTATTTGCTGAGATATATTCTTTATTTTATTAAAGAATAATGTTTCGATAATCAAACTTATTTTTGATTATTCAAATAAAGATAGTACTCTTGTATAAGTATATCTTTGATTATTTAATTTTCATTCAAGTAAGAGTTTTAAAACTTCTACTTCAATTATTTTTATAAAGATTATTCTTTATGGGAATATTATTTAAATAATAATATTCAGATATTTTCTAATATATTGGGACTGATTTATTTTACTAAATCAACATCACTCCGAACATTCTTAAAAATGTTTCGCGAGCCTTCAAAATGATTTTTAAAAGTTAGAGCGGATCCCAAAACTCATTTTTATATTTAAGATCCTCCTTTCGAAGGGGATTTAAATACTCGCTCAAAACCTGAGGGATCCGACTCTGTGGTGTGTTTTATATTCGCAACATGGTTGCTGTTTTGATAAATGAATTGATTACTTACCCAACACTCGGGAAGTAAAATTCTTGGAACAAGTTAATCCATTAACAGGCATCGCCTGGGAAATATCGGTGAGTTTTCCTTTCCAACTAGATACGACTTCTTGGTGGAGCCGTGTCAACAAGTTTCTACTTGGGGAAAGGGGGAACGAGCTTTACGTTTCAGAGTCATGGATTTCATCTGAACTAGGAGTGGCGTAAGTGGTCGAGTGGCGCCGGCCCAGCCTTATTATATTGGCCCAAATGGCCTGGAAGTTCCGCTAAGGTGGTCCATTCCTTAGGAGTTCAGTGTTCGGTTGACAAGTAAATCCGACAGGTTCTCCTCTACATGTAGAAAATGGTGGGGTTGCACTACTACGACTGATCATCGTAAGTGGTCTTCCTGGCGCGGCAAACTCCCGTAATGAGTTCATCATCCAATTGGATAATTTCTGCAACACTACCCAGAGCACTTCGATAGAAAGGCTACAGTTGGGCGATTGTTGAGTGTTGGCAGGGTCAAGTTTTCAAAATGATGTTTGCATCAAATGAAGTATCTCGTAACTTCATTTTATTTTGATGATATTTTAAAGATTTAATCTATTCAAATCTGGTCTTGTAGTCTCATCTACGTGATGAACTTTTGAAACTAATTATAACTTGAACGGTGGTAGTTCAAGTAGTATTTGGAAAAGATATAAGTATATTGGAGTATCTTGTAACTTCATCTTTTAAACTTATATCTAGTAAATGATTATCTTATGCATGACAAAGATTTTCAGAAAAACGTTGTGACAAGGTTAGATATATGAGATCACCTTGCAACGATATTTTTATACAGTTATACACTGGAACTCTGTGTGTATTATGCATGGAAGAGGACTTCCAATATTTTGAAAAGTATATATGTATATATATACTGAATATTTTGCGACTTCATCGCATTAAGATATCAACTTGGTTCATTTCTTTTGACCAAGACTTTCATGAGTACTATGAGAAGGCTCATATACTATTAATCATTATACATATTATTTTGGTGGGCTTGCTGCTCACCCTTGCTTTCTTCTTTCATCACACAACAACAGATAGAAAAGATGAACAGAACCAAGCTCCCGATTCGCAAGCGATTAGGAGACGTTCCGCAGTTTTCTAGAAGCATTGATGCCGCCGTAGCTGAGGTAGGAACTACCAATAGGCTAGGCTTTCAACTTTTGATGTACCAGATTTATTTATATTTATGAATTGTAATAATGGCAAAGAAATGTAAATTTATTCAGAAAACCTTTTAAGGTGTATTGGCAGATAATTGTGGAATAAAACGACTTGTGATTATTTTTGGATATTCATCTCTGAGACTATAACTTGTGGTGTGTGTGTTTATTGTGGGGTCACAGTACAGAGTAGTTGATTATTTATTAAGATTGGGTGTTGTTAAGAGAAATGGAACTCGTGACAACCCGGATCCCCGACCCCGGATTTGGGGGTGTTACAAATACAATGCTACTTCATTACCCTATTCCAGCATCTTTGAATATCTTCATAATAGCATGGAAATGGAAATGCTTCTTTGTTCTCGAAAACCTAGTTGAATAGGCTACCACATTGCATTTGCATACACTCGACGCATGTGACTATGTTGTCACTATCAACAGATATTTGAATTCTTTATCCGTTGGGTTTATGATCATCCGTCGAGTTAATGATCATCCGTCGGGTTGTTGATCATCCGCCGGGTTGTTGATCATCCGTCAAATTCATTGTTGTTTATCCGTCGGGCAGCAATCAGGCACTTGACTTTATTTCATTTATGCAGAATTACAAGACATTATCCATGTACAATTAATCAATATATTCTGCATATCTAGTTACAGTCAACATGACTTAGGTGCTACTACAGATTCTAAACAATGTGTATGCAGAAATGTGCTACAGACTTATTATTACATAAGCTACTCACTCGATGGATAATAAGTCATCATCCGTCGGGACTAAAATGAGTTATCCGTTGGGACTATAATCCTTATCCGTCGAGTGCTACATTTTCACTAAGTAAAATCTACCAAGGTGTTTTGTTCATGAAATCATCAAGTACACAACATATACACAACAATCTCCCCCAATTTATGTCTACTGGAATTGTAGCCATAAATTAAGAGATACTTGATGATAACAAAACACCCTAAAAATACAACTTTAAAAGAAAGTAGATAATACTGAAAAGTACTTTAATTAACAAAATATACAAAGTTTAGCTCACAGTCATTTACAAGGTGCTCCTCTAGCCTGAGCAGATTTATCTAGTTCCTTGAAGGTCTGGATCTCTTTCCAAGCTTTCTGTTATTTTCTTCAATCTGATTTTGAAGCTGCCTGTGGAATTCCAGTTCATCAGATTCTGAGAGATTTAGCTTTTCTTGCATTTCCAAGAAAGTCTCATTGCTAGAGATGCTCAATTGGTCTTCTAATCTGAAAAATCTTCTCACTCCTTTGTCATCCATGAACTCCATCAACCAGTAGGGCCTTACATGCACTCTTCTCCCTGTGTACGGGATGATTAGAGTCTTTGGGAGTGCATCTTTAGCTCTAACACTCCTTAGTTCTTCAATCTTCTTCAGTACCAATCTTCTTGCAATAACATTGAACCCAAAGTTCTTCTTGAAAGATGAATAAACCTTAATCAGTACATCTTGGCTTTCTTGAAGGATCTTGTGAAGTGGCCACTGAATCTCCTTTCCTCCTTTGTACTTGAACACTAACCTTTCAGGTAGGTTTCTGTATGCATCAATTCCTATCACTTGATCTAATTCATCTAGATAGAGGTTTAGATCAGAAAATTCCTTGATGTCACACAAGTACATATAATCTCCTTTGTTGACTTTAGATTGAGCTTTGACTAGAGATTTGGATTTGAGAGGTGACAACTTCACTTTCTTGACTGCTCTTGACTTTATTCTCTTTGGCTTGTTAAGTATTGGCAGATTAAAGTCAGGAATTGGTATATTCTCCCATTCTATTGGCTCATCCTTAGGCACAATAGGTTCACCATGAATGTTCCTGTAAGGATCCACTACCTTGATATCTTCAAATACCACAGAGGGTTTTGATGCTTGAGTTGTAGTTGGAGTGGATTCCTTGGGAAACTGATTCTCCAACTCCTTATCAACAATGTCCAGTTTCCTTTTGGTTATTTTAGCCAATTCCTTGATTCTTGGAGATTTCTTCTGTTGTTCAACTTGCTTCTTTGGATCTTGAGATTCAATGATTTCAGATGGCTGAGCAGGAATTTGTTGTGATGAATTTACAACATGAAGCTTGGCCAATCTGGCAATTTGCTCTTTTTTGTTTAGCCTTTTGAGCATCTAGAGCAGCTTGCTTCTTTTCCTGCTCTAATCTGGCCTTTTTTTCTCTCTTTGCTTTAGCAAATTGAGGGTGTCCAGCCACTACACAAATTTCTTTCCCATTCCTGAAAATTTTAGCAATTCTCTTTTTCAAAGCTGAATCAGCTGGATATTTGTAGAAAGCAATTGACCTTGACAGAAGCTTCTTTTCATCAGGCTTAGGTGTCTCATACACAGTATCCAAAGAGTTCTTCATTGATGATTTTGGATAGTTTACCCTTGGTTTCAGAATTATTTTAGCCTTTGGAGATTTGATGCAGGATGACTGTCCCCTTTCCAGATAGTTTATGCTCATCTCATTCACAGAAATTTGCTTGACTTGAGAGTGATGGATGGCTGACTTTACTGGCTCTTTGACTAGTCCAAACTTCTTTTGTATATCCTCATCAATCTTCTCCCAGTTGATTGGCTTCAACTACTTCATTTTAGCTGCTCTAATGTTGGCTCCTGCTGCATTTATCAGATCTATACTGTTTGTAACTGGTGGCTTTAAGATAGTAATTGAAGGCATAATTACTTTACTGATTTGAATTTGAAGCCTCTCCCCCTTATTTGATCCCTTTTCCCCCTTTTTTATCATCAAGTTGAGTAGAGGAGGAGGTTTGAGCAGCCACCAGTTTTTGAAGTAAATCTGTCTGTTGAGCTTGATGAAGATGAATGGCTGTTAAAGATGCTTCCATGGCTGACATTCTTGTATCCAAGGCATCTATCTTGGTTGCAAGATCAGAATTTTTCCTTATTTGCCTCTTGATGTCAAGCATTGTAGCTTCTGGAAGCTTAGAATCCATCTTGTCTGAAATGGCCTTCTTCATCTCCTTAATATCACCCTTGATGTTGTTTACATCTTTAGCATGTTGGAAGCCTTGAATTTATTGAAGTTGCAGTGAGGCTAGATGTTCCTGAAGGAGCTTCTTGGTGCTGGTATTTGTAGTGGTTTGAAGAGCAATATTTGTCTGATTGATTAGTTGGATCAGGGTTATCTTGAAGTAGTGCTCATCACAGTGCTTTGAAAATGCCCATAATGGCATACCTGATCTTGAACTAGAACCTACTTCTCCCCCTATGTCCATTGCTTCATCTTCACTATCCCCACTTCCATCACCAAAGAAATTAGCTGAACCACCAGTCTCATAATCCATATCACCAGCCGTAGAGGGCAAAGTTGTGATGGCATCCTTAGCTCTTAGCATAGACTATGTGGTATGCACCAGATTGAGCATCCTTTTTGCATTGTCATGGCCCTGTTCAGCTAGAAGTTGATAAGCTGGAACAGGGTGAGTAAATACCTCAGCATCAAGGGAGGTGGAATCTATAACAGCTTTAGGTTGCTGAGATAGTCCCTCCCTATCTGCATCCTGGACATTCATTGACTCACTAGCAATGACATCCATCCTTATAGCTCCAGTACCTGTATTTCTCTCGTTTTCTCTCTTTTGTTGCATCAGGGTCTCACCCTGGCTCCCCACCCTCACACCCTCACCTGCACTATCTAAGGTGGGTCTCCTCTCACTTTCTTTTGCCAATCCTGAAGAAATGGATTGCATAATTTCACTCATTTCCTCTTCTTTTTCCTGGGAGCAACCCGGACTCTCACTCATAACACTCTTCTCTCTCAATCCTAATAGTGACTGTACAACCACTAATTCTTCTGCATTTGAAATAAATGAAGTTTGAAACTGTGCAGAGATACTCGATGGATGAGTGATATCCATCGGGTGAGTAGTTTTGCTATCCGACGGATAACTGATGTTAAGCTTATCCGTCGGGATATAATCACTACTCGACGGATGAGCAATATCCATCGAGAGAGTAGAAATGAATGAACTAGGAATGGAAACTATTGTAGACTCTGTGTTGATTGGAGATATTTTGGGTATAGATGATTTAACAGTTCCTGAAAGAATGGGCAAGTGAGCCAATCATCTAAAAGATGAAGCTCACTTGCACTAGATTTTGGCTTCCCCAACAAAGTTAAAGAAGGGGAATCAGGAATTGATGTGTTTATCATATCCACATCCAGTGAGTTTGTGGGTGAGTTTGGTGTTTGAGGTGCTTCTATTACTAGAGATTTTGGCTGTGACTCCACATTTATTGGAGTCACATCAAACTGAATTTGTGAAGGTGCAGTGACTGTGTCTTTAGCACCAGTTTGCACAGTGTGTGTAACCTGTGCATCCCCAAGGGTTTTAGATTTCTTCTTTCTGGCATAAGTTTGGGGTGAGCTTGTGTCCCTAACCATCTTATCCTATGCTCTTGGTTGAGAGATTTGTTCAATAACTACATGCTTTTGGGATGATGCAGCTAGAAATGAGCTTTTATCCTTTTTAAGCACTGCAGTTTGTTGGGAAACTGCAGTGTGGCTAGGCTGGGAACCACTCAACTCTCCATCCTTATCCTTAGGGTTTCTTTTATGTTCACCCCTTCCCTCACCTACCTTGCTCACCTTCACACTCCCCTCTTTGGTTTTGGTGGATTTTGCAACTGGCATCTTTTGAGAGATACCAGAGGGGGCTTTCTTTGATTTGGGTTTTGAAATTTTTGCAGGTTTGGTAGCTTGGGTAGGCAACTGTTGGGTCATTGACACAGTTGCCATAGCCACACTAGAACTAAAAGAAATTAGTGAGGTTGGAATAGTAGTAGGGATAGATGAACTTACCTCACTTACCTGAGGTGCTTCCATTACAGGGAAATAGAACAGTGGCACCTCCTTGTGATGATTGGCCCTGTTCAAATCTGCAATAAGCCTTCTCTCTTGAACCCAACAATCTAATTTGTTTTAGGGTTCTCAAGCACAATTTCCTCAGAGAGGTGGTTAGCTAACATCATAAAGAATCTAGCATAATACACATTCTTTCCTCTCTTATTTAACTCTCCTAGTTTGAAACCCAACTCAAACAAAACAAGGTCACTGAAATTATAGAACTTATCTGTAACTAACATGTAGAGCATGTTAAACATGGAGATATTGACTAAATCAAAATTACTGACTTTACCTGAACAGACCTTTGTCACTACATCACACATAAAACTCCATTCTTTCCTAAGGCCCAGTCTCCTAATGTCACTTAACTTAAAAGTAGAAAGAGCATAGTTCATGGAATTAAGCATATTGATTATGTCAGTGTCAGTGTGGTGAGGTCACAGTGTTATCAGGAATCTTGAAACATGCTTTTATAACATCACTATTGATACATAATTCCTTACCTTTGATGGTGAGTATGATTGTCTTATCTGTTGAGTTGTATGTAGCAGTGGTCCACATTTCTTCAACAACTTCACAAAAGATTGTGGGTGATTCCATCATGGCATAACTGAGCTTGCAATTCTTCACAAAGTCCATCATCTTGTGATAGTCGCCAGATTGCTGAATACCCTTATTTACTAGTGCAGTGAAATTGTTCATCTCATAAATAAACCCAGTTTGAGACATAATCTTGACAATGGGCGCCATTGTTAGAGAATAAGAGCTTGAAGAGAGAGGGTAAGTGCTTTAAAAGAGAAAGAAATTGGAGCAGTTGATTTGAGAATGATAAAAGAAAAACAATTGAAATGAAATAAGCTTTTATACTATCTCAAAAATAACTGCTAAAAATAATAAAGTAAAATAAAGTAACCAATTAAAATTGCCTAAAATAGCCGTTTAAAAATAAACTGTAAAAATTCCACCTATTATCCGTCGTGTTATGCTTACAAAATATAAGTATACTCGATGGATAATGTTCAGGGAATTAATGGCTGAGATTAAGAGAATTCGATGGATGAGGATAGACTATTATCCGTCGAGTCATAAAATATTCCATAAAAATAATTGATTTTTATTAGCAAATAGTATACCGACGGATGATCAAACTCGATGGATAAAGATCATCCGTCGAGATGTAAATTTTGACTTAGCCAAAATTTTATCCAAGATTGAAAAATCAAATAAATTTATGGCTGCATTTCAACTTGCAAATTATCTCATATAGATTTAAGAATAATTAAGCATACCTAACTCACTTACCAACCTTGAAAAGGTGGATTTATCCAGTGCCTTGGTAAAGATATCTACAAGCTGCTTCTCACTTGGAACAAAATGTAGTTCCACAGTACCATTCATTACATGTTCCCATATGAAGTGGTACTTGATATCTATGTGCTTTGTCCTTGAATGTTGTACTGGATTTTCAGTGATGGCAACAACTTGCAAACCATAGTCTAGCAATTGATTTTTCATCCCTAAAATCTGTGCACAGCAACTGCCAGCAGCAATATATTCAGCTTCAGCTGTAGAAGTAGAAACTGAATTTTGCTTTTTACTGAACCAGGACACAAGCTTGTTTCCTAGAAATTGACAGGTTCCTGTTGTACTTTTTCTATCAATTCTACAACCTGCCTAATCTGCATCTGAATAACCAGTTAGATTAAAACCAGAATCTCTAGGGTACCAAATGCCAAGTTTTGGTGTTCCCTTGAGATATCTGAAAATTCTCTTAATAGCTATAAAGTGAGATTCTATAGGATCAGCCTGAAATCTAGCACATAAACATGTAGCAAACATTATATCTGGTCTAGTAGATGTTAAGTATAGAAGTGAGCCAACTATGCCCCTATAACTTGAAATATCCACAGACTTTTCAGTAGAGTTTAATTCAAGCTTAGTTGCAGTAGCCATGAGAGTTTTTGCAGATGTGCAATCCATTAGATCAAACTTCTTTAAAAGGTCAAAAATATATTTATTTTGACTAATGAATATTCCATCACTAACTTGCTTAACTTGCAAACCAAGAAAGTAAGTTAGTTCTCCCATCATACAAATTTCATACTTACTTTGCATCAATTTGGCAAACTTTTTGCAAAGTTTCTCATCTGTAGAGCCAAAATAATATCATCTACATAAATTTGAACAAGTATACTAGAGCCATTAACATTTCTAAAGAATAAAGTTTTATCTACAGTACCTCTTGTGAAATGATTTTCTAAAAGGAACATTGATAAAGTGTCACACCAGGCTCTAGGTGCTTGCTTCAATCCATAAAGTGCTTTCAAAAGATAATAGACATGTTCCGGAAAATTTGGATTTTCAAAACGAGGAGGTTGACTGACATAGACCTTCTCCTCCAAATCTCCATTCAGAAAGGCACTTTTGACATCCATTTGATAGACCTTGAAATTGGCATGGGCTGCATAGGCTAAGAAGATTCTGATGGCTTCAAGTTTTACAATAGGAGCAAATGTTTCATCAAAATCTATTCCTTCTTGTTGACAATAGTCCTTAGCAACCAATCTAGCTTTATTCCTGACTACTATGCCATTTTCATCCATCTTGTTTCTGAATACCCATTTGGTTTCTATTGGATTCTTTCCTTTAGTCTCGGGCACCAGCTTCCATACATTATTCCTTTCAAATTGGTTTAGCTCCTCCTGAATAGCTAAAATCCAATCAGGATCCAACAAAGTTTCTTCTACCTTCTTTGGTTCTTCCTTGGAAAGAAAGTTGCTGTATAGACATTCTTCTTGAGTTGCTCTCCTGGTTTGAACTTTAGAAGAAACATCACCAATTATGAGCTCAAAGGGATCATCTTTTCTCCATTTTCTTTGTTGAGGTAGATTAGCTCTAGAAGAAGAGGCCTCATTGTTGTCTTGATGTGTGATTGAGTTTTGATTGTTAGAAACTCCCCCTGAGTTTATGGATCTTTGATTTGAGAAAGGGGAACTTTCTATAGGTGATCTATCCTGACTTCCTGCTCCTTTTGATAACCCGACGGATGCTGAATTTTGAGTACCGAAGGATGAAGCTGGTTGTCTCCCGACAGATAACGCAGATTGCCTCCCGACGGATGAAGCATTATGCAACTCGACATATGTTGAATTTTGTGCTTTATTGGTAGTAGATTTTTCTGCATTATCCTTTGATACTGTTTCTTGATCACTTTCATCATCATTGTCATCACTAACCAACTCCACATTGTCAAATTTGAGGCTCTCATGGTAATCTCCATCTTGGAGTCTTTCAATCTTTTTATCATCAAACACAACATGTATTGATTCCACAACAATGTTGGTTTTTAGATTGTAGACTCTATATGCTTTACCAACAGCATATCCAACAAAAATTCCTTCATCTGCTTTAGCATCAAACTTCCCATTTTGATCAGTTTGATTTCTCAAAATATAGCATTTGCAGCCAAAGACATGAAGAAAATTTAGAGTTGGCTTCTTGTTCTTGAATAATTGATAGGGAGTCATGCATCTTGCTTGATTAACCAGGGAAATATTCTGAGTGTAGCATTCATTATTTGTAGCTTCAGCCCAGAAATATGTTGGCAGTTTAGATTCTTCAAGCATTATCCTTGCAGATTTAATAAGTGATTTGTTCTTCCTTTCCACTACTCCATTCTGTTGTGGAGTTCTTGCTGCTGAAAACTCATGCAGAATCCCATTTTCCTCACAGAATGCTCTCATGACTGAATTCTTGAACTCAGTTCCATTGTCACTCCTGATTCTTCTAACCTTGAAATCAGGATGATTATTGACTTGCCTTCTGTGATTGATGATGATTTCACTAGCCTCATCTTTAGACTTTAGGAAATATGTCCAAGAGAACTTTGAAAAATCATCTACAATTACTAGGCAAAATCTTTTCCTTGAGATGGACAACACATTGACTGGTCCAAACAAATCCATGTGTAGCAGTTGCAAAGGTTCTTCAATTGTTGAATCAAGTTTCTTCCTGAATGATGCTTTAATCTGCTTCCCTTTTTGACAGGCAACACACAGTCCATCCTTAGAAAACTCCACTACAAGAATGCCTCTAACCAGTTCTTTCTTTACTAGCTCATTCATGGTCTTGAAGTTTAAATGGGATAGCTTCTTGTGCCATAGCCAACTTTCATCCTGACTTGCTTTACTGAGAAAACAAGTAACATATTCTGCATTAGATGAGTTGAAATCAGCTAGGTACACATTTCCTTTTCTCACACCAGTGAGAACCACTTTGTTGCTTCTTTTGTTAGTCACAACATAGGCTTCTGAGTTAAAGGTTACTGAGTTGCCTTTATCACAAAGCTGGCTGATGCTCAACAAGTTGTGTTTGAGACCATCCACTAAGGCAACTTCCTCAATGATGACATTATCCTTTGAAATCAAGCCATATCCCACAGTATAACCCTTGCTGTCATCTCCAAAAGTAATACTTGGGCCAGCTCTCTCCTTGAACTCTGTGAGCAGGGTAGAATCACCAGTCATGTGTCTTGAACAACCACTATCCAAGTACCAAAGATTCTTTCTGTTTCCCTTCACACATCAAAATCAAATCAAGTTGATTTTGGTACCCAAGTTTCCTTGGGTCCTGCCTTGTTAGC
This sequence comes from Apium graveolens, assembly GCF_009905375.1. Taxonomy (NCBI): domain Eukaryota; kingdom Viridiplantae; phylum Streptophyta; class Magnoliopsida; order Apiales; family Apiaceae; genus Apium; species Apium graveolens. The sequence goes on along the minus strand of NC_133649.1, from coordinate 123,353,764 downwards.
TTTCTTTTTCTGTTTCTTAGGCATTATCTCATTTGACTTGGGGATATCAGATTCATCCTTGGTCATTTGAGTTGGGCCTTTGAAACCATTCATTGCAACATAATTATCATGCATATTATAATCAACAGGGAATGGCATGCTATTAGTGAACATGTTATTCTAGAAAGGCATGCTAAATAGCATTTGTGGCATACTAAATGCAACATAATAAGGATTAGGTGCAAATGGCATATTAGCAAACTATGCATTCATATTCTGTGTAGACATAGCATTCATAAGCATGGGAGGCATGGCATTCATGTTGGGAAAGTGAGGTGGCACAGACATGGGAGTAGGCATGTCAGATTTGCAATAAACAGACAAATGATTTACACTACCACACTTGACACAGATTTTTCTAGGAGCATATTTATCAGGTGTGTAGTTATTGTGTTTGTTAATCCCTACTTTACCATTTCTATTATTTTTCTTTTTAGCCTCTGTTTTCACCTCGATCTTTTCAAGTCTGTCAGTTAACTGTTTGGCAGTCATGTGATCAACATTAGCCTTTTTCCCTTTCTTAACTTGACTCGATTCTCCTGGAACAAAGTTCTTGGAAATAGATCCATACTTTTCATTCAACTTAACAAGTTTGGCTTTACTGATAGGCTTGCTTACAGCCGACGGATGAAGATTTTCATCAGTAGACGGATAACCCTTTTTGTTATCGGACGGATAACCCTCATCATCCGTCGAGTGTACATCTGTTAGCACTCCATCCACCAAATTTGGTTCTAGTTTCTCCTTGTTCTTTTTCCAGGCTGTATCACAGAAGGACTCAATTCCTTGAACTTTGGTAATTTGAGCATGGACATCTCTAGATGTTTTCCATGCCTTAATCACCTCCTGTTCACGCTCGAGCTGCTTCTTCAAAATTTCTTCTTTCTTCAAGGACTCAGTTAATTCCTCCTTGGCAATCTTACACTCATTTCTTAATTTTTCAAAATCAATGAACTGAGACTCTAGCACATTATTTCTCTCACTCAAAAACAAATTGTTTTCTTTGCTTTTAACATTTTCTTTAGTAAGAGACTTAAGTGTAAAACGCAAATGATATAACTCTGTAGACATGTCATTTATAACATCATTACACTCAGCTTTAGATAAATGTGCAAGGTTTGTAGTAATTACCTAATTACTTGAAGAACTAGTTTCTGTTTCATCAGACTTGGCCATTAGGGCTAGATTGACATAGCTGACATCTTCATCTTCGTCCAGACCATCTGCTGCCCAGTCGTTTTCTTGTGTAATGAAAGCCCTTTCCTTTTGTTTGAGCAGCTCAAAGTATTTTTGCTTATAATCCACAGACTCAAACTTTTTCTTACTGGAATCCGACTTCCTACACTCACTGGCAAAGTGCCCTGCCAAGCCACATTTGAAACATTTGAATTTTGATTTATCCACCATGTTTCTATTTGGCTTGGCTGCTCCAAAGTTCTTTTTGAACTTGAGCTTGGCAAATATTCTGGAAAGAAATGCTAAATGTTCATCAATGTCTTCCATGTCATCTTGGCTCAAAGAATCTTCATTTTCTACTGCAAGCCCCTTGCCCTTGCTTTCACAGACCCTTGAAGTTGACTCAATAGCTTCCATCTTCATCTCCTTCTCTTTCTCTAACTCAGCAACTAGTGCAATAGACCCTCCTTTCTTCTTTCCTCTCTCCATCCTCTCATCTTGCTCTATTTCAAGCTCATAAGTTTTCAGGATGCCATACAGTCTCTCCAAAGTAAACTCCTTATAATCTTGTGAGTTTCTCAATGAGACTGTCATTGGTTTCCATTCCTTTGGAAGAGATCTAAGGAATTTCAGATTGGAGTCTTTTTTATGATAGACCCTTCCATGCAACTTTAGAGCATTTAGCAGTTTTTGAAACCTACTAAAAATGTCAGTGAGAGACTCACTTTCTTCATTATGAAAATGCTCATATTGCTGAATCAGTAGCTGCATCTTATTTTCTCTAACTTGCTCAGTGCCATCACAGATGATCTGTATTGTATCCCAAACATCCTTGGCAGTTTTGCAGTTGATAATGTTGTCAAACATATCACCATCAACTCCATTAAATAGGATATTCATGGCCTTTTTATACTTCTTGACTTGTTCAATATCAGGATCAAACCATTCATGCCTTGGCTTGGGGACAGATGGCTCATTTCCAGTTGCAGCTCTCATTGGAACATGAGGGCCTCTTTCTATGCAGTCCACATAGGCCTCATCTTGAGAAAGCAAATGAAGATGCATCTTTACCTTCTAATGATGGTAATTATCTTTATCTAGAAAAGAAATTTTGACTCCAACATCCTTCTTGTTCATCTTGCTGTATTGTTTTGATCTTTAAACTCTTTGTTCTTCAAGAGCTTGTTCTGATAACAACTGTTAGTCCCTTAACAATGTAACAAGAATTACAGAAGGGGGGTTGAATGGAATTCTTGAAACTTTTTCTTGAATAAAAATGTTCTAACTCAAATATATATATAAGTGTGAATTGATTAGCAGAATGCGGAATAGTTACTTGAAATGAATCAAAACACAAGTAATTAAAAACAAGAGTCTTTAAAAACTTTCTGGTGGATTTGAATGATTCCACCAGAGATATATAATATATATCGAGAGAACTCTGTGTGCAAAAAGCTCACAGCTACTTACAAAATAACAACTAAGAAATGAGAGAAATGCTAAGAGTGCAGCTCACAAATGTTTCTCTCTTGGTTTCTTAGTTCATAAGTTACTTCTCTATTTGCTGCTTCTTGGTTTATATATCACCAAGATTACAAAGTAATAAGACAGGATAATAAAATAAAAACTATCAAGTCTAATACAATGCTACTTCATTACTCTATTCCAGCATCTTTGAATATCTTCATAATAGCGTGGAAATGGCAATGCTTCTTTGTTCTCGAAAACCTAGTTGAATAAGCTACCACATTCCATTTGCATACACTCGACGCATGTGACTATGTTGTCACTTTCAACAGATATTTGAATTCTTTATCCGTCGGGTTTATGATCATCCGTCGAGTTAATGATCATCCGTCGGGTTGTTGATCATCCATCGAATTCATTGTTGTTTATCTGTCGGGTAGCAATCAGGCACTTGACTTCATTTCATTTATGTAGAATTACAAGACATCATCTATATACAATTAATCAACCTATTCTGCATATCTAGTTACAGTCAACATGACTTAGGTGCTACTATAGATTCTAAACAATGTGTATGCAGAAATGTGCTACAGACTTATTGTTACATAAGCTAGTCACTCGATGGATAATAAGTCATCATCCGTCGGGATTAAAATGAGTTATCCGTCGGGACTATAATCCTTATCCGTCGAGTGCTACATTTTCACTAAGTAAAATCTACCAAGGTGTTTTGTTCATGAAATCATCAAGTACACAACATATACATAACATAGTTGCACAAGGCTATACTCAAATGGAAGGTATAGACTTTGATGAAACATATGCACCGGTAACACGAATTGAGTCAATTCGAATGCTTTTAGCTTTTGCATGTCATAAGAATTTTAAAGTGTATCAAATGGATGTAAAATCTGCATTCTTAAACGGGATACTAGAAGAAGAAATATATGTTAAACAACCTCCCGGATTTGAAGATGCAACACATCCAGAATATGTATACAAATTATACAAAGCTCTATACGGATTAAAACAAGCCCCAAGAGCCTAGTATGAAAGGTTAAGCAAATTCCTATTAGAAAATAATTTTAAAATGGGAACGGCAAGAAATAAATGATATCTTGCTTGTACAAATATACGTAGATGACATCATATTTGGTTCAACAAATGATGCACTATGTAAAGAATTATCTGACTATATGAGAAAAGAATTTGAGATGAGTATGATGGGTGAATTAAATTTCTTTTTGGGATTGCAAATAAGACAATCTGACGAGGGCATTCAAATTTCACAATCAAAATATTGTAATGAAATGCTAAAGAAATTTGAAATGGAAAATTGCAAACCAATTTCCAAACCTATGTCAACATCTGACAAACTAACGGAGGATCTCAAAGGAATTCCCGTTGACACTAAGAAATATTGAGGAATGATTGGTAGCTTATTATATATTACCGCAAGTCGACCCGATATACAATAGAGTATTTGCAAGTGTGCTAGATTTCAAGTAGCATCAAAAGAATCTCACTTATCCACGGTAAAAAAGAATACTAAGATTGTCACACCCCCAAATTAAACAGCAAAATAAATATAGCTATTACAACATTTTAAGGAAAGAATACACAACCAACTCCAAGATCTTACAGTTTAGGGTTTGGAACAGCCCAACACTACCAACTATTACATCTGATTATAATTACCGAGTCCTCACACAAACTATTATTACTTATTCTACCTGAGCTCGAACATAAGAATCAACATCACAGGTCTTACGGGCAGTCTGCTTGAATCTAACCATAGCTGCTAGCTGTAATATCAGGGTAAAACAAGAAGTGAGCCAAATGCTCAACAAGTGCTAACAGTACAATACAAACATAAATCGAGATATACCTTTAAGAATGACAATGGAAAGACATAACCAATGATAATGAGAGATAAATCTATATGAGATGGCATCATTTTGCTTGTATCAAACAATTTTAAAATCATGTCTTAATCAAAATCATTTTATGACGCTACGGATTACAGCCGGTGATCAGCCGCGAAGTAATCCCGAACCTCGCTGGGTTCTAAAACATTAACGGGAATCCCTAGGCAACTTTTAAGCCTAATATAAGTGTGGAAAGGACTCGCGTCTCAGTCCAGATCCACTATTCAAGGAAAACATTTATCCCCCTTTGGGACTGAAAACCCATATTTTATTTATTTCAAAAACTGATGCCGAATTATAACAAAATCTCTTTTAACAGTAAACATTTTTTTTATTAAGGGATTATAGATCAACTCGAAATACGGGAAATATGGTACTAAATCTCAGGGCCACGATTCACAAAACTATACTCTATTAGGGTATCTGAATGGTTTTCAAGTATCAAGGTTTGTGTAACACCCCCAAATCCGGGGTCGGGGATCCGGGTTGTCACGAGTTCCATTTCCCTTAATAACACCCAATCTTAATAATTAATCAACTACTCTGTACTGTGATCCCACAATAAACACATACACCACAAGTTATAGTCTCAGAGATGAACATCCAAAAATAATCACAAGTCATTTTATTCCACAATTATCTGCCAATACACCTTAAAAGGTTTTCTGAATAAATTTACATTTTCCTTGCCATTATTACAATTCATAAATATATATAAATCTGGTACATCAAAAGTTGAAGCCTAGCCTATTGGTAGTTCCTACCTCAGCTACAGCGACATCAATGCCTATAGGAAGCTGCAGAACGTTTCCTATCCGCTCGCGAATTGGGAGCTTGGTCCTGTTCATCTTGTCTATCTGATGTTGTATGATGAAAGAAGAAAGCAAGGGTGAGCAGCAAGCCCACCAAAATAATATGTATAATGATTAACAATATATGAGCCTTCTCATAGTACTCATGAAAGTCTTGGTCAAAAGAAATGAACCAAGTTGATATCTTAATGTGATGAAGTCGCAAAATATTCAGTATATATATATACATATATACTTTTCAAAATATTGGAAGTCCTCTTCCATGCATAATATACACAGAGTTCCAGTTTATAACTGTATAAAAATATCGTTGCAAGGTGATCTCATATATCTAACCTTGTCTCAACATTTTTCTGAAAGTCTTTGTCATTCATAAGACAACCATTAACTAGATATAAGTTTAAAAGGTGAAGTTACAAGATACTCCAATATACTTATATCTTTTTCCGAAGACTACTTGAACTACCACTGTTCATGGTCATCCCATAGATTAAGCTACAAGACAAAACTTGTATAGAATCAATCTTTAAAATATCATCAAAATAAAATGAAGTTACGAGATACTTCATTTGATGCAAACATCATTTTGAAAACTTGAACCTGCCAACACTCAACAATCGCCCAACCGTAGCCTTTCTATCGAAGTGCTCTGGGTAGTGTTGCAGAAATATCCAATTGGATGATGAACTCATTACGGGAGTTTGCCGCGCCAGGAAGACCACTTACGATGATCAGTCGTAGTAGTGCAACCCCACCATTTTCTACATGTAGAGGAGAACCTGTCAGATTTACTTGTCAACCGAACACTGAACTCCTAAGGAATGGACCGCCTTAGCGGAACTTCCAGGCCATTTGGGCCAATATAATAAGGCTGGGCCGGCGCTACTCGACCACTTACGCCACTCCTAGTTCAGATGAAATCCATGACTCTGAAACGTAAAGCTCGTCCCCACTTTCCCCAAGTAGAAATTATTGATACGGCTCCACCAAGAAGTCGTATCTAGTTGGAAAGGAAAACTCACCGATATTTCCCAGGCGATGCCTGTTAATGGATTAACTTGTTCCAAGAATTTTACTTCCCGAGTATTGGGTAAGTAATCAAAAACTCTATTATCAAGACCGCAACCTTGTTGTGAATATAAAACACACCACAGAGCCGGATCCCTCAGGTTTTGAGCGAGTATTTAAATCCCCTTTTTAAAAGGAAGATCTTAAATATAAAAATGAGTTTTGGGATCCGCTCTAACTTTTGAAAATCATTTTAAAGACTTGAAAACACTTTTAAGAGTGATTGGAATGATGCTGATTTAATGAAGTAAATCAGTCTCAAAATAAAAGAAATATCTGAATATTATTATTTAAATAATATTCCCATAAAGAATACTTGAGGTAGAAGTTGGAAAACTTACTTGAAATGAATAGTAAATAATCAAAGATATACTTATACAAAAGTAATATCTTTATTTGAATATCAAAAGTAAGTTTGATTATCGAACATTATTCTTTAATAAAGTAAAGAATATTAATAAATAATAAGCGGAGTCATAATACATCGAATGAATATTATAAATAATATTCGTTAAATAAAATAAAGGAGTCATACATCCTCAAATGAATATCCAAGTAATATTCAATAAATAATATAAAGGATTCATAAGTCCTCGAATGAATATTCAAGATAATATTCATTAATAAAATAAAGTTATCGAATAAACCTAATTCAATTAATAGTTTTGAAAACTATAACCATATATATATATATATATATATATATATATATAAAATCTACTCGGGATCCTCGACTCCCGGTTTTAGAAAATGTTTTCACCTTTGGGTCCCTATACTAAGGGTATATGCAAATTACCGCTATTCTCTAGCATAGGTATTATCAACTGAACCAACAGATATATATGGCAAGAATACGAAACAGGCATGCATATGTACCATATCACATGCTACAATATATCGCAAGAATTTGCTAATATAACCATCATGCAACTATTACAAGATAATGCATATACAAGTGTATACATCACAACAACAGTATAACGGGTAGAAAACTTGCCTGAGCGACTGGGGGTGATAAAAGGCTCGGGACGAGTCTGGTAACCTATAAACAACAAGTAAGTTGGAATTAAACCAAAGTCACTTGTAAATCTATACTTTAACTAACTTAGACTCTAACGCTTGTTTTGCGCTTACTGATTCTCTTAAGTTACTCGAGTACCCTCGGCTCCACCATTTTTAATAATTTAACCATTACGAGTTTTAAGGCGATTCCTTCGCGAGTGTCTTACCAACTGCCTAACATACTTAACATAATTGTTTCATACATTAATTAACCCTTTAAGGTCTTTAACCTATGTTTCAAAATAAGGCGAGGGGAAATGTTTTGTTCGCGAAATGCCGTTACTTAAAACGGTCGTTTCTCCTAAACCGTACATCGGAATCAAACGAACTACATATCAAAACGAAGCTCGTAACATGAACTATCTAATCATAGCAATGGTCAAAACTTAAGAGGGAGTTCTCGGGTCCAAATGTTATGAACAAAAGCAGTCTAAAGTAAATCGGACATTACGACGACTATGTTTACGCGATTTCCCAAATTTAAACCAATTCATAACAACCACACTTCAACCCCAATTCACAATCCAATCAAAAATCCATCCATATTACGTTACAACAGCCCCAAATCAACTCATTATAATCAATTTACTTAATCCTAAAACTTGAATTTAAACTATACTACATTCTTTAACCAAATCATAAGATTTCAACATTCCAATCTCCACCATTTCAACCCAACTCTAAACCATCCATCATTAAGCTACTCTAATACCAAAACAACCAAAATCACCCTAATATACAAAGTAAAGCTAGGGTTTGGAGATGATATACCTTCCTTGAAGCTTTTAATCCATGAAAGATCCTTGTAATGCCCATGGAAGCCCTAATCTAACCTCCTACAAGCTTGTTCTTTCAAAGAAATCAAGAACACAAAAATTAATTTCAAGAAAGTACTATTCACCATCTTCTTCCTTGATTTATAGGAAAAGATTGGCTTGGAATTAGAAGCTTAAACTTATAGGAAGTATGTAACTATCCATGGGGAAGCTTAGATAAATACCTTGCCAAATAGTAAGTGGTGGAGCTTGGATCTTCATTTTTGAAAAAAAGAAGCCGAGAGCTTCCTTGAAAATGGAGGAGTTTTTGTGTTTTGTTTGGTGAAAAATGAAATGTTTGCTTGGTTGGTTGAATTTTGAGTTGTTTTAGGTTAATTACCTAACTAACCTTGATTTTGTGTGGTTATAATTCAACCACACTTCCTTCCCTCCTATGTCATGCTTATGTCATCATGTGGTGTCATCCTTCCCTCTTTGTCCTCTTCCCATTGGTTGGATGACATCACCCCCTCTAATCTCTTTGATTAACTTCCTAATTGTTTGCCTAATGACCGCTGATCTGTTATATGGTTCGCTTAACTTTCGTTTTCGTTTATCGTTTGAGGGATCATACCCGGGATCTTATTACTTAGGTTCCCTTAACCTTTCTCAATATATTATATTCCTTTTATGATCCTCTCTTATAATCCTTTAATTTAAATCCTTCTTATCTTGTTACCTTATACTCAATTCTTTCTGTTTCTAGTGGATTTTCGGGAAAAATCAAAGTGTTCGGAATTGGATTCTGGCGATCTTTACATACACTTATATGCCATATAGAGTACTAATAAAATCTCAGAATATCCATAACAGAACCCCTACATAGTGTGGCATGAAAAGTTTTCTCATTCAGCAGAAACACTATTCATAAGTGTTTCAAAAATTTTCCAAAAATTGGGGTTATTACAGTCTCCCCTCCTTAAAAGGATTCCGTCCCGGAATCAGATAGAAAATGAATAGGGATACTCTCTTAGCATTGCACTTTCTAACTCTCGAGTAAATTTTCCCACATTGTGGTCCTACCATCAACTCTGCCTAGTTTAATAACCCTTCTCCTAAGCACTTGTTCCTTTTCACTCTCTAACCCTTCCTGGTTGCCCCATATAGGTTACGTCGGGTTGCGTGTCTATGTGCTCATATGCCCCTATTTGTCTGGCATCCGAATTATACTTCCTTAATATTGATACGTGGAACACGTTATGAACTTGCTACAGGTTCGGGGGTAGGGCTAGCTCGTATGCTAACTTCCCAATACTTCTTAATATATCCAAGGGTCCAACAAATTGTGGACTTAGCTTTCCTTTCTTTCCGAATCTCATCAATCCTTTCCAAGGGTTTCCAAGGGGATACCTTTAACAACACTAGGTCCCCTACTTCCTATTCTTTGTCCTTTCGTGTCAAATCAGCATACTTCGTGTTCCCATCTTGGGTTACTACCAGCCGTCCTCTGATTAAATCTATTATATCCTTGGTCCTTTGGACTACTGCGGGTCCGAGCATCTTGCGCTCTACAACTTCATCCTAACATAAGGGAGATCGACATTGTCTTCCCTCAAGGATCCCATAAGGCGACATCTCGATAATGACATATGATCTATTGTCATAAGAAAACTCAATCCGTGTTAAGTGATCATTCCAAATTTTTTTCAAGTCTATTGCACCGGCTCTCATCATAGCTTCTAGCATTATAGCTTTTGCTTCTCAATACCCATTCTTTTCCAGTTCGTAATCGCTACTACCCTCCGTTTCTAATATTATACTGGTTATACTTTTGCTCGTTAGCGTTCTATAACCTTTTAATAACCATGTCAACCTTAGTATCACGAATGTGTTTCCATCCCGAATACCACCATAGATTTACTACTCCTTTTTCAGCTGTTTCTATTTTCCAAAGTTTGATCAATCATATAGAAGTAAAGTAATTTGTTGAGAGATCACTATGATCATGAACACTTGTTATATCGCATAGTTACTACAGAAGGTGGCCAGCCTTTAGTACTTGACAAGCAATTAAACAACATGTGGTATCCTACTAGGCTTCTATCACACAGATAGATAGTCATTCGGCAATACCTCCCCTTCTGGAAGGGTTGTTCTTCTCAGCTTACATGAAATGAAAAGAAGAGAAAAGAACGAACTGAAGAGAATTGTATATACGTAAAAAAAAAAAATTTATTGCCATAAAATATCTGGCTTGGAAACTACCTCTGAACTATAGAGGTTTGTCATAGGAGAATAAAACATATATGTGTTTATATCAACATCAAGTATTATAGCATCGTATTTCACATGCCTAAATATTTTTGCTATTCCGTCCATCATTCTATGGACCCATGCTCTTCCTCGAGCTTATACACAATCACCTTTGAAACTCCCTCGATATCAAAAATCGAATCTGGGATCTCATTCTAGACATCGTCGTTACTAGAATTCTATGCTTGCACCGCAACCTTCCTCGTATAGTAATACGACTCTCTTTTCATAAGAGGGAATAAATATTCAATAGGAAGATACTCTACTTAATTAGTCTATCAATGATAACTTATACACTACCACGACCCGATTAGTGGTACTCAATCTCAACATCCATTTCAATACAACTCTCATGGTTGTAATCAGCTCATTACTCGCAGAATCATTGCTGCATTACTATGGTCCACCACTGACCTACTGTAGTCATTCATTTTCCATGAAGTCTTAATAGCTAACCATATGGAGTCCATACAGCTCGTATCTAATTCTTTTAAGGAGGTAACATAATCACCATTCATGATTCATGAAGAGCACTCCTGATCCTGACGTACATTCATGACATGAAGCAGATAAAATTACAGAAGAGTTTCAATGAAAACAACGATAGCAGGTTAATACCATTATTAACCATATACCTTCAATAGAAGACTTAACTCCAATGTTCGTTTAGTCCTTTTTGAAATATGGTCCTGGATCATTCTCAAGATAGGACCTTCTAAGATAGATAGCCCGCTCATGGCGATTACACGAATTAAACCTTTACCAACTACTATTACGGTTGGGTATTGCACGGTCATCAGAAGGAATGTCAATCTTCCAAACCATAATACAACCTTCACAGCCTTAACCATCATCACTGTATTCTTTTGGCACAAGCGCCTATAATTATCCTCTTTCCTCTAAGGTGTCGGCCACCTCTTTGGCCTTTCCTGATAGTAAACTTTCCTTTCAGTCAATGTCATTTTAACCACCTCCAAATAAATTTTCTACCTCATTTCAATCACTGCTTATGTGAAGATGTCTTCCTTAAAATCTGATGAGTAAAAAAAAATCACCATTTTTCCATAAGTTATTGCCTCAGTCTTTAGAGGTTAATCACTGTCACGACTGACTCTCAATCATACTTAGAACGTCTCTTATCATGGTTCGTTCTTGTTTTCACCAATCTTGACCCTTATTGGGTCGATCTATACTTTCTCGTGGTTTAACACGTGCCCCACTTGGCATCATTATAATTACGTCATATTTCCTTTATCAACATTTTTATTCTTGAGAATTTTGAATATTTCCTTTCTCCTTGTAAAACCTCTAAGGTTATCCTTCAATCGTTCCTCCTGTATTCCCTATATACAGGGCATATTAAAATACCATTTACTAATACTAGAACCATTGTCTATATACTTCTGAAAAATTTCTCCACTGATTCTTAAATGTTGTTGTTACCTTAACCCTTTCCAAATCATACTGTCAAAACTCATACTGTCCCTATTAAGGGTGAAATGCCAACCTTTATGCATTCCCCTAGGATTCATTTTAAGTTACCGATGTTCTATCCTTAATTCCTACCTTTAAAAAAAATACATGCATCCTTCCATGGATAAATCAAGTCATATATCCCTGATAAGGGTGTCTTATTCAATCATTCCCACCTCGATAGTACATGTCTAATTTCACAATAACATCTGTATTCAAACTGAGGTCAACCCATATGGCCTTTAAAAGATAACGGTTATCCGCTTTTCTTGCCTAATTTGGTAACGATAACAAGGATGTTCTGGAAGATATTGGACGTGTTCAACGTGAACTTCTTCTTAATAATTCCTTATTTACTTTTGTTGTTTATCTCAACAGTCACCTCAATGTTGGGATATCTTTCATACCTGGCATCTCCCTTTCTGGGTATCAAGCCACCGGTCTTACACTTCACATTCTTGAGGTCACTTCCTTCATCCAATTTTCCTAATTTCTTACTTCCTTTTCTCCTCAGTCTATCCGCGTCTCATTATTTATCCTTCGAATTATCTCAAGGTTTCCTCGAATCCTCCCAACTTACAGGGGATAAAATATATGTTTCTCTTATGCCCTCAACCATCAATTTTAACTCATGGTGAATCACCCTCATCCTGACGAATGCATACTTTTCTATTTCTATTGCTACGAGTCTTTAGGGTTTCCTCATACCTAACTCTCTTATCATACCTCAAACTCTATTGCCTTTATATTCCTTTCCACTTCAGTTTCTTTTTATTTTCCTTTCTCTTATCCTTATTTCATGAACCAACACAACATAAGTATTGATTTCAAATATCCCGTCATTCTGGATTCGTATCCTCAGAACGAATCTTGACAACTTTTACCACTTAGATTCATAATTCATCATACTCATCCGCTTTTATTCTAGCTCCAAAGCTTTTACACTACCTCCATAACCTTGGGAAGTACTTTCCCGAAATTAATTGTCTGAACTTAAATCAGTTTATTATAATCTCTTGATCCGTGCCGTCCTTGGCCTTTCACCAGCGGGTGGCCTCTCTCTTAGGAGGGTAAGTGACAAAAATAGTCTTTTGTGATTCGTCAATCATTTAGAATCTCAAATGATTCCTTTATTTCCTTTAGCCAGGCTCTTGCCTCGACTGGGTCAGCTTGTTCCTTGGAATTCTGAGAGCTTAGCGACTTAAAGGTCCTGAAAGAATTTCTCACCGCATTATTTCCTCAGGGTGGTGGTTGGGGATAATAGTCTAAGTTATGTCTAGACAGGTCCATGAATTGCCGTATAGGAGTACCATCCCGGGTCTCCTTTCCTTACTCGACTTTCTGTTTCCTTAGTATGAAATATTTCATCCTTCTCCCATACTTGGGGTTATCTTATACATTTTAAATCCTCATTTTCCACTTCATTATGTTATGGGTTCATTCTATCTTGATGGCAACCCCCCTGACTATCACGTTCAGGTTTTGCTCTAAATCTTATTCCTCAAACTAGCTTTCATCTAAGATCTCATCTTTAAGCTCTTGAACATTTGGAACCCAAATTCTGTAGGAATACCTCATTATTCCTTTCTCATCTTTCTCGGTATTAATCTTTTATCTAATTGTTGGCTCTTTGCCTTCCTTCATCACTTTTTCTGGCACAATATGTTCTTTTCCGATAATTCGGACTGTGTTGCAATCTCAAACAGCTTTTCGGTACCGGCTCCGGTTACCTTCATATCTATTTCCATTTTCTCAAAATCTCTTATCAACTCTCCCAAAGACATTATCATCTTGAGTCTCTCCTTTACACTAAGGGCATTAGCCACCATTTTGGCTTTCCCTGGATGATAAAGAATCTCATAATCGTAATCCTTGATTAGCTCTAACCGCCTCCTTTGGCGTATGTTGAGCTTTTTCTACGTAAAAAAAAATGTACTAGAGCATTTATGGCTTAGGTAAATCTCGCACTTCTCTCCATACAAGTAGTGCCTCCAATATTTAGGGCAAAACTATTGCCATGAGCCCAAGCTCATGGGTGGGGATATCGAATATTATATTCCCTTAATTGTCTTGACGCGGACGCGATTATCTTGCTGTGCTGTATAAGAAGCACCCTAATTCCTTATGCGAAGCGTCACTTATAAATCACAAAATCTCCTTTTTCCATCCGGCAACGCCAACATAGGGGCCGTCACCAACCTTTGCTTCAGTTCTTAAAAGCTGTTCTCGCATTTCTCTGTCCATTCAAACTTCTTAGTCTTACGAGTAAGCCGCGTTAAAGGGGGCTACTATCTTTACAAACTTGAACGAACCTCCGGTAGTGATCGACCAATCCTACCTCTGGTAGTCGACCTAACCATGGTCATCAATTCATCAGTGGTCCTTTATTCATTCTTGTCAGGATCCTCCATGGGATCCTCCTCAGCAACTATCCCTTCTAGGACAACATCCTCAACCGCTACATCCTCAATATGAACATCATCTGATCCCGCATTAGGACGCTCTATCGGATCTATAATCTGATCTCCAATAAGTAATAAAACATCATCGCGCTGTTACTCCTCAACCTCAGGGTTTGGAGTCCCACTACCATATACGATAACGAACTACGCTTCTATCACGATATCTATAAGGGTTCCCATAAGGGTTTTAACTGTCAGTACTACGTTAGGTAGCCCGACTATGAACTTGGCAAGAGTTCTTATTATCTTAGTTATTATCTTAACGTCACATCATCTCTGAGGTTTATAACGCTTAGCTCTGATACCACTTCTGTAACACCCCCAAATCCGGGGTCGGGGATCCGGGTTGTCACGAGTTCCATTTCCCTTAATAACACCCAATCTTAATAATTAATAAACTACTCTGTACTGTGACCCCACAATAAACACATACACCACAAGTTATAGTCTCAGAGATGAACATCCAAAAATAATCACAAGTCATTTTATTCCACAATTATCTGCCAATACACCTTAAAAGGTTTTCTGAATAAATTTACATTTTCTTTGCCATTATTAAAATTCATAAATATACATAAATCTGGTACATCAAAAGTTGAAGCCTAGCCTATTGGTAGTTCCTACCTCAGCTACAGCGACATCAATGCCTATAGGAAGCTGCGAAACGTTTCCTATCCGCTCGCGAATTGGGAGCTTGGTCATGTTCATCTTGTCTATCTGATGTTGTGTGATGAAAGAAGAAAGCAAGAATGAGCAGCAAGCCCACCAAAATAATAT
This sequence comes from Apium graveolens, assembly GCF_009905375.1. Lineage (NCBI taxonomy): Eukaryota > Viridiplantae > Streptophyta > Magnoliopsida > Apiales > Apiaceae > Apium > Apium graveolens. The sequence continues at coordinate 123,338,432 of NC_133649.1, read as the reverse complement.
GTATAATGATTAACAATATATGAGCCTTCTCATAGTACTCATGAAAGTCTTGGTCAAAAGAAATGAACTAAGTTGATATCTTATTGCGATGAAGTCGCAAAATTCAGTATATATATATACATATATACTTTTCAAAATATTGGAAGTCCTCTTCCATGCATAATATACACAGAGTTCCAGTTTATAACTGTATAAAAATATCGTTGCAAGGTGATCTCATATATCTAACCTTGTCTCAACGTTTTTCTGAAAGTCTTTGTCATTCATAAGACAACCATTAACTAGATATAAGTTTAAAAGGTGAAGTTACAAGATACTCCAATATACTTATATCTTTTTCCGAAGACTACTTGAACTACCACTGTTCAAGGTATAAATAGTTCATCCCATAGATTAAGCTACAAGACAAAACTTGTATATAATCAATCTTTAAAATATCATCAAAATAAAATGAAGTTACGGGATACTTCATTTGATACAAACATCATTTTGAAAACTTGAACCTGCCAACACTCAACAATCGCCCAACCGTAGCCTTTCTATCGAAGTGCTCTGGGTAGTGTTGCAGAAATATCCAATTAGATGATGAACTCATTACGGGAGTTTGCCGCTCCAGGAAGACCACTTACGATGATCAGTCGTAGTAGTGCAACCCCACCATTTTCTACATGTAGAGGAGAACCTGTCGGATTTACTTGTCAACCGAACACTGAACTCCTAAGGAATGGACCGCCTTAGCGGAATTTCCAGGCCATTTGGGCCAATATAATAAGGCTGGGCCGGCGCTACTCGACCACTTACGCCACTCCTAGTTCAGATGAAATCCATGACTCTGAAACGTAAAGCTCGTCCCCACTTTCCCCAAGTAGAAACTTGTTGATACGGCTCCACCAAGAAGTCGTATCTAGTTGGAAAGGAAAACTCACCGATATTTCCCAGGCGATGCCTGTTAATGGATTAACTTGTTCCAAGAATTTTTCTTCCCGAGTATTGGGTAAGTAATCAAAAACTCTTTTATCAAGACCGCAACCTTGTTGCGAATATAAAACACACCACAGAGCCGGATCCCTCAGGTTTTGAGCGAGTATTTAAATCCTCTTTTTAAAAGGAAGATCTTAAATATAAAAATGAGTTTTGGGATCCGCTCTAACTTTTGAAAATCATTTTAAAGACTTGAAAACACTTTAAAGAGTGTTTGGAATGATGCTGATTTAATGAAGTAAATCAGTCTCAAAATAAAAGAAATATCTGAATATTATTATTTAAATAATATTCCCATAAAGAATACTTGAGGTAGAAGTTGGAAAACTTACTTGAAATGAATAGTAAATAATCAAAGATATACTTATACAAAAGTAATATCTTTATTTGAATATCAAAAGTAAGTTTTATTATCGAACATTATTCTTTAATAAAGTAAAGAATATTAATAAATAATAAGCGGAGTCATAGTACCTCGAATGAATATTATAAATAATATTCGTTAAATAAAATAAAGGAGTCATACATCCTCAAATGAATATCCAAGTAATATTCAATAAGTAATATAAAGGAGTCATAAGTCCTCGAATGAATATTCAAGATAATATTCATTAATAAAATAAAGTTATCGAATAAACCTTATTCAATTAATAGTTTTGAAAACTATAACCATATATATATAAATATATATATATATAAAATCTACTAGGGATCCTCGACTCCCGGTTTTAGAAAATGTTTTCACCTTTGGGTCCCTATACTAAGGGTATATGCAAATTACCGCTATTCTCTAGCATAGGTATTATCAACTGAACTAACAGATATATATGGAAAGAATATGAAACAGGCATGCATATGTACCATATCACATGCTACAATATATCGCAATTGCTAATATAACCATCATGCAACTATTACAAGATAATGCATATACAAGTGTATACATCACAACAACAGTATAACGGGTAGAAAACTTGCCTGAGCGACTGGGGTGATAAAAGGCTCGGGACGAGTCTGGTAACCTATAAACAACAATTAAGTTGGAATTAAACCAAAGTCACTTGTAAATCTATACTTTAACTAACTTAGACTCTAACGCTTGTTTTGCGCTTACTGATTCTCTTAAGTTACTCGAGTACCCTCGGTTCCACCATTTTTAATAATTTAACCATTACGAGTTTTAAGGCGATTCCTTCGCGAGTGTCTTATCAACTGCCTAACATACTTAACATAATTGTTTCATACATTAATTAACCCTTTAAGGTCTTTAACCTATGTTTCAAAATAAGGCGAGGGGAAATGTTATGTTCGCGAAACGCCGTTACTTAAAACGGTCGTTTCTCCTAAACCGTAAATCAGAATCAAACGAACTACATATCAAAACGAAGCTCGTAACATGAACTATCTAATCATAGCAATGGTCAAAACCTAACAGGGAGTTCTCGGGTCCAAATGTTATGAACAATAGCAGTCTAAAGTAAATCGGACATTACGACGGCTATGTTTACGCGATTTCCCAAATTTAAACCAATTCAAAACAACCACACTTCAACCCCAATTCACAACCCAATCAAAACTCCATCCATATTACTTTACAACAGCCCCAAATCAACTCATTATAATCAATTTACTTAATCCTAAAACTTGAATTTAAACTATACTACATTCTTTAACCAAATCATAAGATTTCAACATTCCAATCTCCACCATTTCAACCCAACTCTAAACCATCCATCATTAAGCTACTCTAATACCAAAACAACCAAAATCACCCTAATATACAAAGTAAAGCTAGGGTTTGGAGATGATATACCTTCCTCGAAGCTTTTAATCCATGAAAGATCCTTGTAATGCCCATGGAAGCCTTAATCTAACCTCCTACAAGCTTGTTCTTTCAAAGAAATCAAGAACACAAAAATTAATTTCAAGAAAGTACTATTCACCATCTTTTCCTTGATTTATAGGAAAAGATTGGCTTGGAATTAGAAGCTTAAACTTATAGGAAGTATGTAACTATTTATGGGGAACCTTAGATAAATACCTTGCCAAATAGTAAGTGGTGGAGCTTGGATCTTCATTTTTGAAAAAAAGAAGCCGAGAGCTTCCTTGAAAATGGAGGAGTTTTTGTGTTTTGTTTGGTGAAAAATGAAATGTTTGCTTGGTTGGTTGAATTTTGAGTTGTTTTAGGTTAATTACCTAATTAACCTTGATTTTGTATGGTTATAATTCAACCACACTTCCTTCCCTCCTATGTCATGCTTATGTCATCATGTGGTGTCATCCTTCCCTCTTTGTCCTCTTCCCATTGGTTGGATGACATCATCCCCTCTAATCTCTTTGATTAACTTTCTAATTGTTTGCCTAATGACCGCTGATCTGTTATACGGTTCGCTTAACTTTCGTTTTCGTTTATCATTTGAGGGATCATACCCGGGATCTTATTACTTAGGTTCCCTTAACCTTTCTCAATATAGTATATTCCTTTTATGACCCTCTCTTATAATCCTTTAATTTAAATCCTTTTTATCTTGTTACCTTATACTCAATTCTTTCCGTATCTAGTGGATTTCCGGGAAAAATCAAAGTGTTCGGAATTGGATTCTGGCGATCTTTACATACACTTATATGCCATATAGAGTACTAATAAAATCTCAGAATATCCATAACAGAACTCCTACATAGTGTGGCATGAAAAGTTTTCTCATTCAGCAAAAACACTATTCATAAGGGTTTCAAAAATTTTCCAAAAATTGGGGTTATTACAGTTTGGACAATAGAATTTAGTGAGGCTATTGGATATTATGAAAGGAAGTGCCAAATTGGGCTTAAAGCAATGGATTCTCGTTAAGGTACAGGTGTTGGATCATTAAGAAGATAAGCTTCATGAATACTATGGGTGTTAAGGTATGGAGAAATGATTCTTTAGCTCAGGATATATCAGAGTTGTCAAGCTTTAAGATAAGAAAGAGGGGTATCAATCAATGAGGGATCACTTTGATAAGTTTCTGACTTTCAGGGTTCAAGGTAAGGTTCTATAGGGATTCAAGTATCAGGATGAGATATCAATACTTAGGAATCATCAGCATGTTAATCAAGAGGATCAATCAAGTAATATATCAACTCTTCATTTTATCATGGCATTTAACTATCATGAAAAGGATTTTGAACTACTTGCAATACATACTCGAGGGTTCATGGCATTTCTATATAATTCAAAGATAAACGAAAGATACGCTTGATTTAAAACATATCAAATGACTCAGGATAATTGCATTAATATATGTGAACTGTTTATAGTAAATATGAAGGTCAAGTTGAATCACTTGCCTTGAGAAAGGTTGGTCTGGTCTGACTGGTAAGAGCAACAACTGGAGCTTCACTCGACCTTTATGGCAAGTTTTCCCTCATCTCGAGATCCTACATAAATAATAATCCTCATTATAATATATTCTCACTAACTTAACCTATTTACAACCCAAATTTAAACACGGATGACACTTAGGCCTATACGCACTTAATTTTTTATTCACTTTTAAATTACAAAAGTACACACATAGCCACATATTCACATATCATATATTAACACCAAATAACACCATATATACCATAATGCAACACTAGGCTTGGATGATCTCGACTCACATCTGAAGTCACTTGGTCGCTAAACTAGACAAGGTCTTCTAATTTTGGCTTCCTAACTCGATGTGCCTTTCCTAAATTATCCAAAACCTATTGACCCTCACTTGTGCCTTTTTCTCTACTGACCTTATACTATCTTACAACTATGGTGGTCGACCTAATACTCACTTCCAAGTGTTCTAAAACTATGTGATAAGTGAAAGTGCTCACTGGTGCAAATTTCAGAATGACAACTATAGTTTCTTGAGTGCATCAGACACTCTTAAACTACAAGTTTTCCTTCAAAACTTTTACACAAGACTCTCCTGACCTAAGGGCATCTCACAAACTTGAGGTGGCTCAAGGGCCTGGCTTGGGCCTTCTTGGGCCTAAGCTAAAAGTCCAAGGTTCCCCTGTTTTTCTGGGCAGAAAATGCCCTGACTTGAATTAACTTGTGACACATGGTTCTAACTTATATCCTATGAACTATGGTTGTAAAAACTTCTCTGACACTCCCTCTAACTAAGGCCCAATAGGGCCTAATGCGGGCCTACCCTTGACATGGTCAAATCTTCCTATTTTTAAGTTGCAACAAAACTGTCCCCTGCTGGACAGATTTTGTTATTCTACTTGGGCACCTAACCAAATGACATGCAAACCTCCAACCAACTCCTAAAACCTTTTATATACTCCCAATACTAACTTCTGGTAGCTTGGGCCTCAAATTTCACATCAATGACATGGTCAAAACTCACTCTAAACCTCAGGGTACTAAACTGATTTTTTGCAGAAACTATAACTCTCATTTTCCAAGGTTTTTGACTTGACAAACTCAACTAACAACAACTTAATACTTAAACCAAGACTTATACATGGTAATCTACCGAACTAACTCCCTTATTCTTAAAATACCCTTGGGTGAGATCATCCTTACCTAAGGTACAATTATGGTAAAACAAAAGAAGCTACACTTCACAACTCACAAATCTTCATGCTTTTGTAACAACAAGGTATATATTTTTTTTATAAAAGATAACCACGAATTATTACCATGCAACAAGAAGCATAAATCAATATTAACACATTATTCCTACTGAAATTAAGGCTCTCTAACAAAATCTTTCCAAATGATCAAAATCTTACAACAAACTAAGAGAATTCCACATGCATGCATGCCTTCGGGTTTTTCAATCCAAAACAACACATTTTCTACATATGTTCTATCATAAAATTGACATGCAAGCCTAGAATAAGATATACCTAGATGATCACTTAGCATGCAAGGAGTTTTATCAAATTTTCACCACAAAATTCAAGTCATTATCACATAAACATGCAAAAATTGAACAAAACAACAAGAATGATCTCAAGGACCATTCATTCGGCTCCCATATGGTCATGGCCGAATTAATTGGAAGGAAATGGCCATTTAATCATCAAGAGTTTCCTTCTCAAGACTTGGCACTTATCCATTCCTTGTAGTCCTCTCAAAAACAACCTTAAATCCATAAGAATCAAGATTGTATTTGGAGTTTCACTAAAACCTTTACATGCAACCTTTTAAACTTAAACTTTCTACTCAAAACTCTTTGAAATATGAGTGATCATGGTATGGGAAGTAACATTTACTTGTGTAAAGAGTGGAAGCTTGGTTGAGGATTGAAGAAAAAAAATGGGGAGGGGGTTTCGGCTTTTAGCCGAGAGTGAGAGGGGAGAGCCGAGAGGAAGGGAAAAAGAAGGAGGGAGGTGTGGAATGGTGGAGTGAAAAATGAAGTGGTAATCATATTTGTTTGGTTTTTATGCTTTTGATTTGACCCCAAGTGAGTGTATTTAAGAAATGATACATGTATCCTTCTAGCTAAAGTTAGGTAGATTTGCATGCAAGGACAAAGTGGTAACTTGGTTAGTAGAATGAAAGTGAGTGGGGTTGGAAATGTCTTCCTTGCCCCTTAGCTAAATGGAAGAGTATTTGCATGCAAGGATAGCTATGTAATTTTCTAATTATAACAAATAAAATTTGTAAAGATTTATTTTTATAAAATAAAATACAAGTTCAAAAATTATAAAATTTATACTTTAAAATAACTTGGATTTTTAGAGACTTTTTAAAATCATTTTCACAATTTGTGAACAAAATACTTTTTAAAAGAAAATTTTCCAAGGCTTAGAATATTCCTTATAAATCAAGAATAAAGAAATTAAATAAACTCTTGCTTTGAAAAATCATATACTACATAAAGCATATTTATAGTGCAGAAATTTTCACTCACACAAACGTACAATCATTGAATATATTTTATTCGGCTTTATTATTATACCAAATCCACAAATAATATTACACGAAAGCACCGGTCGTAACAGAGATATCTTAAAGGTACCACGAATATTGGTCTTTGGTATCCTAAAGTAATACCATTTGACTTGACTTGTTATTCTGATTCAGACTATGCTGGACACTTAGTGAACAGAAAAAGTACAAGTGGTACGTGTCAGTTTCTAGGTGGATGTTTAGTTTCATGGTTTTCAAAGAAATAAAATTATGTATCCATATCCACCACTGAAACTGAGTATATAGTTGCTGCCAAATGTTGTGCACAAATACAGTGGATGAAACAAACATTGGCGGACTATAACACAAAATTTGATGTAATCTCTATTTATGTGATAATACGAGTGCGATTGATTTAAGTAAAAATCCCGTGCTGCACTCTAGATCCAAACACATAGATGCGAGACATCATTTTTTACGTGATCATGTCAACAAAGGCGATATAAAAATGACTCATATTGAAATTGAGAATAACATCGCTCACATCTTTACGAAATCGTTAAATTCTGACAGGTTCACAAAATTCCGTTAGGATTTAGGAATGTTGGAATATTTAAAATAAATAATATATTCTCTAAATATATTATTATGGGTAAATAATTATATATATATACATCTATTTTAAAATAGAAAAAAACTTCTTTTCTACTATCTGCTAATTCTCTTAATAATTCAGATTTATCAATAAATATTTATTGATCGGAGTTTGAGAAATTAAATGGACTAAGTGCATTGAAAAGAATATTATTTTAAAATAAATTAAATATTATTACTCATTAAAATATTAAAATTATTCACTAAATATATACATATATATACACACACACATATATATATATTAATTCAAAAATAGTCTCTATTATTTTCTTTAAAAATAAAAATTATTTTCTGATTTTTTTAACCAAAAGCCCAGCCCAATTGCAAATCTAAAAATCAATCTACAAATTTTCAGAAAATATATGGGCCATCTATTCATTTGCAGCCCAAAAACTCTAAAATCCTGGCCATACAATCTTATCAGGATTTAATCCTGACCATTCTTAAACAAAAATATATGAATAGAATTAGGTTTTACTGCTCAATTTACTCGCCTCTCAGTCGCCTCTTTCTCTCTATTCTGAAGACTTCCCTGTCCCTTTCTTTTTGGGACCTTTCACTTTCCCCTTCAATGATCATGGCTTTCTAGACCACGGCGGTGTAAGTTGTCAATTCAAAAACTGCAACTCGGCTGCGAATCCATGATTGTAGTCCTTGTTGAAATCGTTGAGCTTGTTTCTTTTCGGTGTCCACTTGTTCTGGAACAAACCTAGCAAACTCAGTAAACTTGGATTTATATTCCGCCACGGACATATTCCCCTGCTTCAGGTCTAGGAACTTAATCTGCATGTGATTCTTCACATAGCGAGGAAAATATTTCTCCAGAAATAGTTCTTTAAACCTATCCCAAGTCACAGTGTCTTCGTCTTTTAAGGCTTTCCTAGATTCCCACCAATAATTTGTTTCGCCTTTCAAGAAGTCATTAGCAAAACCAGTCTTTTGGTCCTCACCTACTTTCATAAGTGCAAATGCTTTTTCCAATTCCTTTAACCAAGTACGAGCCTTAATAGGATCTGCCGTACCCTCAAACTCTGGAGGCTTAACTGACTGAAACTGCTTGAAAGTAACAACAGGCACAACTGGTGGTAACTGAGCTTCAGGACGAGGTGGCTGTTGTAACATCTGTTACTGAATTTGTTGTTGTTGTTGCTGCATCTTCTGTTGTATCATTACCATCTGTTGTTGCATCAGATGGAACATTTGGTTCATGGTTTCATTAGTCTGTCCCTCAAAGTTGCTGTTGGAGGTTTCGGTTCTAGTCTTTCTCTTTGGTGCCATTTTATGATAATAAAACAAGTGATTTTTTTTAACAATTTATTAAACAGTTGACAATAGATAAAGAAACAAGTTATCTGGTATTAAACAAAATTTAAACAATGATTTATGGAAGGAAAATAATTTGCTTAATATTAAAGCAGGAAATTTAAACAATCAGTTGAAATTATTTTGTAACTTATAATAAAAATGATGATACACTGTTTTCGAATTTGAGCAGAGTTTAAAATATGGAAAAAAACTGTAAAATAATAAAGTAAATGTAAATGCTGTAAAGACTGAAATTTAAATAAAAGAAAAGTTAAAAAAGTTCATTTTATATTTATGACACCAGCCTCAGATATAAGTGCTTGATACAAAAAGTCTCGGTCAGGTCTGCCATGGCTACTGCTGCTACAAGTCAAACTAGATACTACACACATACATAGCTAACCACACTATATTAGGCTGCATCTATCAACATATGTCACATATAATACACAACTAGTCTCCTGTTGTCAAATCTCAGAAGCCTGGCGGAATGCGCGTCAACTCATCCTGGAGTACCTGGATAACTGACTGGGCTAAATGGGTAGCTCTATGAAACTCGGCATAGGAATGCGGCCCATCATGAATCAAAGCATCTAACTCAAAAGTAGCACTCATCACTGTCGACTGAAGCCTCTGCCTCATCATGTAATCTGGCTGAAGTGCAGCTAACGGTCCTCGGTCTCTCTGATAAAATAAACTCATGATCTCTCTGCACTGAGATCTCCAATACTCAACATCCTCTCTCATAATACTATACTCATGATATGGAACCATATGTGGCTCTGCAGCATGTCCCATAGACTCCTGCGATGGAACTCTCGGTATCCCTGCAACACCCTAGTGTGGTAATCTCAACTGTAAACCCCCATATGCCCCCCCATACTCTCAACCGGGGCCATCTAAAACACCTCTGGCTCTGGGGCATGCACCTGTAGAGGAGGTAACACTACTGGTGGAAACTCCAGCTCAACCTCTAGAATGAACTGATACTCTATCGGAAGTGGAGGTGGAAACATCGGCTCAAAGAACTCTAGTGGATCAAACATCTCCACCGGATCAGGATCAGCTCTGGCACTGGTGGTGCTAGCTCCTGGGGCAACGGTGGTGGTGGTGGAAGAGGTGGAAATACATGCGCCGACACTGGTGGAACAACTGGTCTTGTAACTGTTCTCTCAGAAGAATCCGATGACGCCATCTGATAATATAACAAGGAAAAGAAAGGTCACTTAATAATCCTAGAACTTATACTTCCCTAATCTAGACTCATCTAAATCCTAACACTACTCTTCCTATCTGACTATTCTTATCCTACGTGATCTCCCTATCTTATCTTAACCCTAATGTTCTTATTTTCAGGGACCTAACCTACAGCTCTGATGCCAAACCTGTAACGCCCTCCAGACCCGTGGTATAAGTCTGGGGGTTACTAGCTAATCACCAAACCTGTACAACGTGTATAATAATTAAACATAAATATATCTAAACTCCTTTTTCACTAACCAGGATCTTTTCAGGTTGAAGTATAAAAACAAGAACCGCTATCTATTTTATTACAAACCAAATTTAAAATCTTACAACTCTCTTTATTACAAACCATTGTCTAATCAGTTTTTAAACTAAGTTCATCTTCATTCAAACACACATATTAGCTATCTACACTCCACCTGCTCAGGCAACTCAAAGCTTTCTTCTTGAATTGGAATCAACACCTTGGGTATGAGAGGGTCCCGCGGCTTAACTCGTTTCTTTACCGCTCAGGTCCTGATATGTTTCATTTTCCTTCTTAACTGAAAACAATAAGGTGAATAACAACAAAGAAGGGGGTGAGCAAAAAATTGCTCAACAAGTCCGCAAAATATAAACAGTGTTTGAGTAAGTTAAATGAACCGGTAACCTGCTTACATCTGCAAAGATATAACCATGCGAGAAAAGAACGAAGGCCATTGCTAGCGAATACAAATGAACGAGACTGGACACAAGAACCAACATATGCACTATAACCTCCTGATCAGTCAAGATATAGCGCAGATCTATACCCAATTATATAGACCCCACCAACATATAGGGTACCCAGGCACTATGGCCTAATAATCAAAGGTCCGGTTTATACCCGGCCCGTATCGTAACCATCCAGTCCAAAACTTAGCATCCGGAACAATCGGTATGCTTTCGATCCATCCCAATATCAGGATATATCAGAGTATATGTATAAAAGGGTATAAATATTAGAATATGAATTGAGAATTCAATGAATTAGGAGAAATCAAGAATCGAAATATAATAGAAATAAAGGTTCAATAGTGTTTATGAATATGAATCAAAACAGTGCAAGTGTGATAAGAGTATGAAGAAGTGTCACTATTCTGAAATTAGAATAGGGGAAAAACTTGCCTTTTACGCGATTCACACCAAGTACTTCACTGTTGTCTTTCACCGGCTCAACTTGCCTTGCTGGCTTAGCTTCTATAATATAAATAGACTTATTTAGTCATCTTTTGTATCCCAATTGCATCTCAACCTGACTTCACATAGCTCTTATTGTCTACCCATGCGCTTATTATTAATTCGTATACTACTTATTAGCAGATATGACTCGATTAACCAAATAATGCGTATAAGCACATAATCCACATAGTTATTTTAGGTCTAAAATAATTTTTAGAATCGAAATCGACTTGTTGTTCGCTAAACCGATCATTATCAGATTCGTTTTCTATTTTTCGGGATTTATCGGACTCGTCTCTATACGCGATAAGGCTTATAATTCAATAAATATCAAAAGTCAACTAGTTTCTAAGAGAAATTAGGATTTTATATAATTTTTAATGAAAACATATCATTTTTCTGAGCCAAAGGGCTTTCGTTTTGCTCGAATCGGATAGACGGTTTAATTATTACGCAATATACAAGATTTGATTAATTATAAATCAATTATAATTAACTAATCATAATTAATTAAACCTTAATTATATTTTAAATAATTTTTTAACAATTATCATATTTTAAAATAATTATTCCCTAATTTTTGGAATTAATAACAATTTATTACAAATTATCTAGTTAAAATGATTAATTATAATTAATTAATCGATACGAGTAAATATTACAAAATATGATCATACATACATAAATAGAATGATACTCGCACGTCCAATTGATAAAATTCGGAACGCAACTCGAATAATTATGAGTCACATGCTTGAGTCGATTAATTATCGAACAAATAATCGAATTAATTGATCTAATTATTTAATCTCATTTATGAAATAATTAATTAATTAAATAATATTATTTAATTAAGTAAATAAATAGATAAATAATTAAATAAATAAATAAATACTTAAATTTTCGAATTTCTAAATTAATAAAATAATTTAGAAATTATTTACAAAATAAATCAGATTTTTAATCCAACTTTTATTTGATTTTTCTAATTTATAAAAACTAATTTCTGATTTATAAAAATAAAAGTAAATAATTAAAAATACAGAAACACAATTAGGGAAATGGATTGGGCGTTTGTTGGATCGAAACCGGGTCACGGTGGGTTAAAATTCGGGTCAGGGACGAACTAACGGGGTCGGGAAGAACACCAACCGGTTTCTGGAATTATTCCAGTTTTCGGCGGTTCTTCGCCGGTCTCCGGCGAGCTTCGTCGGGGCAAAACAAAGCGATTCCCCTCCGTTCGAGCTGCAAAATCACTCTAATCTTCCCCTACAGTACAACTACCTGGCCTGCTACAACCGACAATGTCTCCGTCATCTTCTCCGGCGAGAACCAAACAAAAACCAACGAAAATCCGGCGTAACTCCGTTCAGGTCCATAATGACATCATTTGGATCGATTCTTTGCGGGTTTTCACTCCAAATCACTCCAGGAACACAACCATGCCAACATCATAGCCTAATAACTCCGGGAACAATTTTTCCGATCAAATCATACTAATTTTCGGCCAAAAAGTAAAATAGCCATTCCTTACACGAAAAATAACAAATAATAGCTTAAAATAAAGCTTATTACTTCTACAATCTAACCCCTATAACCAAAACAACCTCAGATTCATGTAACTATAAAAATGAATCAAATAAAAATTGTATAAACCCTAGAACAAGAACAACTAATTATAGCAATCATTTGATGAATTGAATAACAGAAATCAACTGTAAACAAGAATCTAAAGCTATCCCAAGCATCAAATTCATCCCATAACCCCACAATCAAAAACCCCCAAATTCAGTTCATAAACCCTAAAATACGAATAAAAAATCCAAGCAACAAAACATGAAATTGATGGTATGCATAGAAAGTAGAGATCATAAGCTTCGTTTTGGTTACTCACACGATCAATTTGGACAACAGAATTACTATGAAATCTGGGTTTGAATTCCTGGATTGCTCTTCACCAACAAACTGATTTTCTTGATTTTTCTAATTTTTTTATAAATAACTAATTAATAATTAATAATAAATCAGCTATTTATATTAGGGTAAAAAATAGTCCTAATTAAAATTAAGGGTCTAATTACACATCTAATAAAATTATTTGGCCCCAATTTTTATAATTTTTTAGAATTAAAATTTAATTTTTAAATAATTTATATATACAATATATATGCCAAAAATTCCCAAAAATTGTGAATAATTCAAAAATAAAAAGAAATGGTACAAATGAAAGTCCTATAATTTTATAAAAATAAAAATGTGATTTTTGTGGGGTCTTTAACACTCAATGGGGCCCGAAAAAGTCATTTTTCGCGAAATGAGAACATTTATAAAATATCTGGATGTTCAAAATAACACGATAGTACAAGCCGTTTGATGAAAAATAAAGCCAATTATTTTATTTGAAATATCAGCTATAAAATCATAGTTCGGGTCTTTTACCTTTTGATAGGAAAGCTGTAAATTAAAAATAAAATATCCGAAAAATACCCTGAAAATACCCGGACGATACAGAATATATACAACAAGTAACAATTAGGGTTTTACAGCTAGTCACACATAAATGATATATTAAAACATATAATTTATTATAAAAATGATATAATACAAGCGCAATTTTCCAGGGGTTACATTGAGGCTCATGTGCAAGAGTCAAGCTGTGTCTATCAAGACCTTGGAGAATCAGATTGGGAAAATTGCTAATGCATTACTGAATCGTCAACCTGGCACACTCCCAAGCGATACTGAAGTGTCGGGAAAGAAGGAAGCTAAGGAGCATGTGAAGGCAATAAATTGAGGTCTGAAAAGCGAAGACTCCAGAATCTGAAGTTGAGGCGGAAGAAGAAGAAGTGTAGAAGAAAGCAGAAGTGGAACCAAGGAAGACTATTGTTGAGCACAATCCTCTGGTGGGTAATACAGGGGAGAAACAGATCTATCCTCCACCTCCTTTTACTAAGAGGCTGCAGAAGAAAAAGATGGACAAGCAGTTTGAGAAGTTTCTGGAGGTGTTCAAGATACTTCACATCAACATACCTTTCCCTGAAGCTCTTGAACAAATGCCTAGTTACGTAAAGTTCATGAAAGGTATTCTTTCTAGGAAGGTGAAACTTGATGACTTAGAGACCGTTGCTCTCACATAGGAATACAGTGCTGTGCTGTAACAGAAGTTGCCTCCGAAGGTTAAAGATCCTGGAAGCTTCACTATTCCATGCACCATTGGAAATATGTCATTTGACAAATGTCTATATGATTTGGGAGCTAGCATCAATCTGATGCCTTTTTCAATCTTCAAGAAGTTGGACTTGCCCGAGCCAAAGCCTACTTATATGACTTTGCAGTTGGCCGACTGTTCTATTACATATCCGCGAGGTATTGTGGAGGATGTCTTGGTTAAGGTGGATAAACTCATATTTCCTGCTGATTTCATAATTCTTGATTTCGAGGAGGATAAAAAGATTACCATAATCTTGGGAAGACCTTTCTTGGCTAATGGCCGAACCTTGATAGATGTGCAGAAGGGTGAGCTCACTATGTGAGTGATGGATCAGGATGTAACTTTTAATGTGTTCAATGCCATGAAATTTCCTACTGAAAATGAAAAGTGCTTAAAAGTGGAGTTGGTTGATTCTGTTGTTACTTCAGAACTTGATCAATTGCTAAGGTTTGATGCCTTAAAGAAGGCCTTGTTGGGGAATTCCGATAGTGAAGATGATGAAGGGTATGAACAGTTGCAATTTTTGAATGCTTCTCCCTAGAAGAGGAAGATTGATATGCCTTTGAATCTCTGGGAATGGAGGAGTTGAACAAAATTCCTAAGCGCCTCAAGCCATCTATTGAGGAAGCTCCAACTCTTGAGCTTAAACCTTTACCTGAACATTTAAGGTATGCATTTTTAGGTGATGCATCTACTTTGCCTGTTATTATTGCATCTGACCTTTCAGGTAGCGACGAGGAGAAGCTTTTGACAATTCTTAGAGAATTCAAATCGGCAATTGGTTGGACTATAGCAGATATCAAGGAAATCAGCCCTTCGTATTGCATGCATAAAATTCTGCTAGAGGAAGGAAGTAAGCCTACTGTTGAGCAACAGAGAAGGCTAAATCCGATCATGAAAGAGCTTGTCAAGAAGGAAATTCTTAAGTGGCTGGATGCAGGGATCATCTATCCTATTTCTGATAGTTCATGGGTGAGCCCAGTTCAGTGTGTGCCTAAGAAAGGAGGTATCACAGTCATTGCTAATGAGAAGAATGAGCTTAATCCTACACGAACGGTCACGGAGTGGAGAGTTTGCATGGATTACAGGAAGCTAAACAAGGTCACAAGAAAAGATCACTTCCCTCTACCTTTTATTGATCAGATCCTTGACAGATTGGCTGGGTATGAGTACTATTGTCTTTAGGATGGTTATTCTGGTTATAATCAAATCTACATTGCTCCAGAAGATTAGGAGAAGAATACTTTTACTTGTCCATTTGGTACTTTCGCCTTTCGGAGGGTTTTTTTGGATTATGTGGAGCACCGACCATATTTCAGAGATGCATGATGGCTATCTTCTCTGATATGATTGGTCAGAATGTGGAGGTGTTCATGGATGATTTCTCTCTATTTTGTGATTCTTTTAATGAGTGCTTGCAGAATCTAGGCGGCGTGCTCAAGAGGTGTGTTGAGACCAATTTGGTTCTCAATTGGGAGAAATGTCACTTTATGGTGCGACATGGCATTATACTTGGGCACAAGGTCTCTAGTAAGGGTCTTGAGGAGGACAAAGTCAAAGTGGGGGTCATTGAAAATCTTCCCCCACCAATTTATATTAAGGGGGTTCGCAGTTTTCTTGGTCTTGCGGGCTTCTACAGGCGTTTCATCAAGGACTTCTCAAAAAATTCTAAACCTTTGTGCAATCTTTTGGAGAAGGATGTCCCATTTAAGTTTGATGACGAGTGCGTGGCTGCTTTTGAGTTCTTAAAGAAGAGTTTAATCACGGCACCTATCATAACTGTACCTGATTGGAGTGAACCTTTTGAGATGATGTGCGATGCAAGTGACTATGCAGTTGGAGCCGTTCTTGGGTAGAGAAAGAACAACATATTTCATGTAGTTTACTATGCTCCTAAGACTCTTAATGGTGCTCAACTGAACTACACTACTACAGAGAAAGAACTTTTGGCTATTATCTATGGTTTTGAGAAATTTTGATCTTATCTGCTTGGGACAAAGGTGACAGTTTTCACTGATTACACTGTAATTCAATATCTCGTCTCAAAGAAAGACTCGAAACTTAGATTGATCAGATGTGTTCTTTTGCGTCAAGAATTTGAATTAGAGGTCAAGGATAGAAAAGAGACTGAAAATCAAGTCGCTGATCATCTCTCGCGTTTAGAAGACCCAAGTGCAACTTCACTAGATAAGATGTTAATCAATGAGTCTTTTCCCGACGAGTAGCTACTTGGAGTGCAAGAGGAAGAACCGTGGTTTGCAGACATTGTGAACTACCTTGTGAGTAATATCATGCCTCCTGACTTGTCGTATGCTCAACGAAAGAAGTTTCTGCATGAAGTGAAGTGGTATATATGGGATGATATGCCTCTTAATGTGCTTCTCGAATTTGAATTATTCGATGTTTGGGTAATTGACTTCATGGGGCCATTTGTCTCATCTTGTAACAATCAGTATATCTTGTTGGTAGTTGATTATGTGTCGATTTGGGTTAGTTAAGATGTTGCCAACGAACGATGCAAAAGTAGTGCTTAATTTTCTTCACAAGCAGATATTCACAAGATTTGGAACTCCAAGAGTCATAATCAATGATGAGAGGTCGCATTTTTACAATCGTAAGTTCACTGCTATGATGCAAAGGTATAATGTGAATCATCGCATTGCTCCGGCGTATCATCCTCGGACAAATGGTCAAGCTGAGGTATCTAACAGAGAGATCACGCAGATTTTAGAGAAGGTCGTGTGTCCATCAAGGAAGGATTGGTCTTTGAAGCTTAACGAAGCTGTTTGGGCATATAGAACAGCATACAAGACTCCATTGGGAATGTCGCCATTTCAGTTGGTTTATGGTAAGGGTTATCATTTGCCGGTGGAGCTAGAGCATAATGCGTATTGGGCTTTGAAGAAGTTGAATCTGGACTTGGATGCAACGAGAAAGAAAGAGGATGCTTCAATTGAATGAACTCGATGAGTTTCGACTTCAAGCTTATGAGAACAACAAAATGTATAAGGAGAATGTCAAGAGGTGGCATGATAGGGGTCTAGTGCTCAAATCATTTGTGCCGGGGCAACAAGTTCTTTTGTTTAACTCTCGTCTCCATCTTTTTCCTGGAAAGTTGAAGTCAAGATGGTCAGGGCCGTTTGTTGTCACAACTGTGTTTCCACATGGAGCGGTGGAGATTTTTGAGAATGATCCGGGCCAAGCATTCAAGGTAAATGGTCAGAGGTTGAAGCATTACTATGGTGACACGATAAATCGTGAGGTGGTTAGAGCCATTTTATTGTCCGTTTGATCTCGCATTTCTACATCGAGCTAACGACGTAAAACAAGCGATTCTTGGGAGGCAACCCAAATTTGTTGTACATTAGTAGGTAGAGGAAGCAAGAAGAAAAGAGAAAAACACAAAAAAAATCAGAAAAAGAAAAAAATTCAGGGCCAACTTCAGAAGGTGAGCGCGCCCGCGCTAATCTAGCGTGCGGCCGCGCTGTTTTTCCAAAAACCAAGCGCGCCCGAGCTGATTTAGCGCATGGCCGCGCCGATTTGGCAGAAGGTGAGCGCGCCCCCGCTGGTCTAGCGAGCGGCCGCGCTGGGGTCCTGAATCAGAAAAAAATAAGTTTGTGAAGAGAAAATCGGGATTTTTACTACAAAATCAATTTCTACCCGAATTTTACTCTCCCACATCCCAAATTTTCCTCTCCAAATCAAACCCATTATTCCCACTTTTTCCCATATCTAATTCTCTTCTCACATCCTATATATACATACACTTATACATAAACTTCTCCACTACTTCACACAAATTATCAAACACAAATCTCCCTCAAACACTTATCTTTTATTCTCTCTTATTCAATCCCAATGGCACCTAAGAGACAAAGAACTCAAGTAAGTAGCAGCACCACCAATTCTTCATCTACAAGTGGTGTGAGGCCGAGAGATCCAACTCCCGAGGCTGAAGCGGAGTATACGAGGCTTTTCTCGAAGCCTATAGTGAAGGAGCGAGGTTTTCTGCCATCAGGGAAGGATGGTAAGTTGTTGGAAATGATTCTGGAGATGGGCTGGGTTCCTTTTTGCCAGGCTCCCGCTGCTGTGCCCATGAGTGTTCGAGATTTTTATGCTAATGCAAAGGCGGAGAAGAATGGTTTTACTGTGGTTAGGGGATGACTGTGGAGTATAGTACTGATGCGATAAGGAGGGTGATTGAGTAGCCCGCGAGGAAGCCCGGTCAGGACACTTGGAATGATACGACTCTGGAGGACTTTGATCTGGATCTGATTGTTGCTACTTTATGTGTGCCTAAGACTCATTGGAAGTTCAAGAGGGGCACGACTGATTATTCCACGTTCCCGGCTTCGTGCATGAACAGGTTTACACGTGCTTGGAATCCGTTTATTTGTGCTAACATCATGCCATCTTCTCATGTACATGAGATTACTGTCGAGCGTGCTCGTCTATTATGGGGTATTCTTCAGGGGGACTATGTGGATCTGGGGATGGTTATTTACCAGGGTATATTGAGGTTTTTGAGAGGAGGTACTACAGTTTCTATACCCTATGCATCCGTGGTGACAAATCTGTGTGTGGCAGTTAGTGTTCATTGGCCCGCACATGAACAGCTATAGCTTCCCAGTGCTCCTATCGATAGTTCAATGCTATTGAACATGACATAGTGGTATGGTGGGAAGTCCGATCTTAAGGGGCTTGGATATTCTTATGACCATCTGCCAGGTGGAAGGCTAGCTCCTCAGGCATATGTTGTTGGCACGCAGCAGGAGAGCAAGGCAGCTTGGAGAGCTGAGTTCGGTGAGGCTGGTCCATCGCTGCAACAGCAGGAGCAGGAGGAAACAGGAGCTGATGTTGAAGCTGGTTTGAGCACGACACAGTATATGCATCTAGCGAGGAGGATGGATGTGATGCATGACATCCATAGTCGGTTTGCATATGATCTCACCCAGGCACTTAGGACTGTATTTAGAGCCATAGGTGTTGACATCCATTGGCCAGTATTTAGTGAGGACTCCGTGTATCCACCTCCAGACACGCCTGACACTCCACCCGTTGAGGGTGATAATCCTGATTCCGAGTAGGTATGCTTGATTCCTTACTATTACCTTCATTGAGGATAGTGAATATTTTAAGTTTGGGCGTAGTAATTGAAGGAATATGTGTTGTGTGAGTCGCATATAGTTGCACTTTCATGATAGTTTTGTGCATGTAGTTGCATTTTTTGCCATTTTGTTTTTTTGGTAGTTTTTATTTTATTTAATAGTTTGTTCATATAGTTTCATGCATTTGCATTATAACATGATCCCTTAAATGATTTTTCCGATCGACTTGTGATATTGATGCTAGTGTGGTGATGTCATATTTAGTAATGTTAAGTTTTATTGAATTGATTTGCATGCTAGAGACAATTGTATTTCACTAAGTCTTATAGGTTGCTTGAGTGCTACATCATGATCATGGTTTGTTTTTTGTCGAGGTTTAATCGCTTGTTTATATTTAGAATTTAGGATATTCTATTAATGATAAAATAACATGGATTTTTAAAATTGGAGCAAATTGGATTTCATAGCTAGTTTTTGTGGCTAGGTGTCAAATGGCTAGTAGCCGGCTCATATTTATATGAGTAGTCTAGGGTTGAGCGAGATGGAGCGAAACACACTCGTTAAGAAATTTGTGAAAAAAGAAAAAGAAAAAAAGAAAAAAAGAAAAAAAGAAAAAAAGAAAAAAAGAAAAAAAGAAAAAAAGAAAAAAAGAGAGAAAAAAATAAATATTATGTATAATTGATCATGAGTGGGCTCTTTAGTACTTGGGTTATTAAGTTCTTAGGGGACTTTGTGCCTAGTGACTGAAGGCTTTTATAGTCTGGAATCCGCTAACTTAACGCTCGCTACATGGGTACTATTATATAAGTCTTTTGTGGACCTCACTCAGTGCACTAAGCATATTTGTTGTTTTGTTGTGAATAAAAGCATGAATCCATATAAAACTCCAAATTAAGAATTGAAATGTTATAAGTTATTTTGAGTCTAGCTTTTATTCTATTTATAACCTTGCAATTGCTTTGATGGGTAGTGAGTCATGATTATTGATGTAGTTGCTATAGTATATCTGTAAGCAGTTGCACACACGCACGTCTCTGGTTTGTAGGTTGATTTGTGAGGTTTAATTGACTTTTATGCAAATAACTGCATTTGTTGAGATGTTGCTTGTTGATTGGTTTAGTTATTCTATTGGGGATCGTTGCACTCATTTAGTTGCATTCTTGAATTTTTATTTCTTGTTCTTTGAGTCTGTTTATGCTTTGTTGGATTTTTAACGCAGCGAGGGCATGGCAAAACACTTTTACACATACAAAATCAAAATAAAAACATACAGATCATGAATAAAAATTCGAGGGATCGAATCTAACCTTTTAAAATAATTCGGAGACAACGATCAGAGATCCTTAGCAGTTGCTCCTCAAGTGTGAAGCACTCCACCGGTATCCACCAAGAAAACGATGTTAAGGAGGAGGAAGGAGGTGGAGAGAATTGGGTTTTCCAAACTTTTTGGGTTTTCGGGTTCGATGGGGTTAGAATAAAATTAGGGTCTATAATAGTGTATTTATAGGCAAAATTTTTAGCTGAAATTTTCCCATAAATATTATTATTATTATCCCATTAATTATTCTCATTAATAATTAAAACACCTTTTAATTACTAATCCTTTTTCTAAACACTTTAGAAA
This sequence comes from Apium graveolens, assembly GCF_009905375.1. Lineage (NCBI taxonomy): Eukaryota > Viridiplantae > Streptophyta > Magnoliopsida > Apiales > Apiaceae > Apium > Apium graveolens. Next base: position 123,317,214 of record NC_133649.1, on the reverse strand, counting down.
TAATTCTCTCTCTTCATTTAATTTCCAAAAAATAAATTCTTAATTAATAATATTAAGAACTTTTCTTGATTAATTTATAATCAATTAAATCTCATTTAATCAATTATTAAATTTGCCAATTAATTATTTATTTCATAAATAAATAATTATTAGCCATTATTAATTAATTCCTCCACCATTAAATCATTCTTTTTTTATGGTGTGACCCTGTAGGTTCAATATTAAGCCGGTAGTAGAAATAAATAATAATAAAACTATTTTATCATTATTTATATAAATTCTCTAATTTATTAAATATGATTATTTAATTAATCACATTTATTCTACATCGTGAGGGATACTTCTCAGTATATCGCGACTATCCGGATAATATGAATTCACTGCTTAGAATACCAAGAACCTATTCAGTGAATAGTTACCGTACAATAAACTCCTTCTACCCTACAATGTCCCGATTAAATACAAGACATGGATCTCGTGTCAAGCCTATCTAATTCAATCACTTGCATAACATTTACTATGCGTAGTTCTATGCAAATTAGAAACTCCTTTCTAATTTCATTCACTCTGGCCAGAGATTCCTGAACTGGCATAAGTGGATCAGCCTTGAACATTCGCTTCCTTCACTGGAAGGGGTAGATCCTTTATTGATCATACACTATCTTCGTGTACAAATTCCTATACCCAGAAGAGCCCTAATAATTATCCCTGGAGACTAAGAACTAAACCAAAGCATAGTTCAGTGTACACAAGATGACTATGATGACCTCAAGTCTAAGGATACTTGTACAACTATCATTAAGCGAACAACTGCTGACACGTGAGTGAACTCCATCAGTTGTTCAGCTGGGCGAGTCATGTTCAGTGAACTTATTCTATAATAAGCACCTACATACTAGCTATAGTGTCACCACACAAATGTCTATGAGAACAGACATCCTTCATAATAAAGCAAGCATAGTATGTACCGATCTTTGTGGATTATTAATTACCAGTTAGTAATCCTACGACCAGGATCTATTTAAGTTTAGAGTTATCATCTTTTTAGGTCTCACTATTATGATCTCATCATAATCCACAAAAAGCTTTACTCTAAACTATGGTATATCTTATTTAAACACTTAAATAGATAAAGCCCGTAATAAAAGCAAAACAAGTCTTTATTAATATCAATGAAATCAAAACAGATTACATAAAAGTTATTCCTAAATCCTAATACATGATTGGACTTAGGACATATTCCTTTCAATCTCCCACTTGTACTAAAGCCAATCACTCTGGTATCTAATACCCATCTTGTCTTTATGATGATCAAAGTGACTTTCATAAAGTAGCTTTGTGAGTGGGTCTGCTATGTTGTTATGTGTTTCAACTCTAATTCAATACAATACAAGAAATGTTACCGCGCTCCCACTAACCCTTTTGTAGACCCATGGTTCATCTTTGTTTTTTTTGATAAAATCAAACTCTTTGATTGTCTCATCAAAACGAATGTTCCATCTTTCGAGAAGCCTGCTTTAAACCACATTTGGTTCGCAGCAGCTTACACACTAGGTTTTCATTTCCCTTGGAAAGAAAACCATCTGGCCTTCTGCCAGATTTCATAGTCGTAGTAAGCAGCAATCGCAAGCAAAATCTGAACTGATTTTAACAGGGCTACAGGTAAAAGGTTTCATCAAAGTCAATCCATTGCCTTTGTTTGAATCCTTTTGCCACAAGCCTGGCCTTATAGGTCTCCACCTGGCCATCTGCTATAATCTATCTTTTGTATACCATATACATAGATTCCATTCTGGATTTCATGGCACTATGCCATTTCTCTGAGTCAATATTACTCATAGCCTCATTATAGGTCACAGGGTCGTCATCATCAATGATTGACAACTCATTGTCATTCTCAATGACAAGGCCATAATACCTCTCAAGTTGGTGAGACACTCTCCCTGATCTATGAATGGGCTGTTCCACAAAAGGTTGTTCAGTCAGAACAGGTGTTTCCACTTGATCCGTAGTAGTTTGTGCTTCTTGAACTTCATCAAGTTCAATTTTGCTCCCACTGTTTCCTTCAAGGATAAACTCCTTTTCCAAGAAGGTAGCATGTCTGGAGACAAACACCCGATGATCGGTGCAAAAGTAATACCCTAAAGTCTCTTTAGGATATCCCACAAAACTACATTTTACGGATCGATATTCCAGCTTATCTGGGTTAACTTACTTGACATAAGCTGGACATCCCCAAATCTTAACGTGTTTAAGACTCGGTTTCCTTTCTTTCCATATCTCATACGAAGTTTGAGGAACAGATTTTGGAAGGCACCTTATTCAGTAAATATGCTGAGGTTTCCAATGCATAACCCTATAGGAATACTGGAAGATTTGCATAGCTTATCATGGACCGAACTATGTCTAACAAAGTTCGATTTCTCCTTTCAGATACCAATCTGGAGGAGTCCACTGGGAGACTATACCATTTACTTTGAGATAATCTAGAAACACTCCATTAAAGTATTCACCACCTCGATCTGATCGAAGAGTTATAATACTATGTTTGGTTATTTCTCCACTTCATACTTATACTCTTTGAACTTTTCAAAGGCCTCAGACTTGTGTTTCATCAAACACATATCCGAATCTAGATCTATCATCTATGAAAGTAATGAAGTATGAAAATCCACCCATGGCATGCGTAGACATTGGTCTACATACATCTGTGTGTACCATTCCTAGCAAATTTGCAGCCCTCTCTCCATGTCTACTAAATGGAGACTGCAGTGCCACTATAAAGTGAGATTTTCATCATCCCTTTTCTTTTATTAGTTTGTTCAATCTGAAGTAAATTATGTCACATTTATACAGACCATTATTTAAAGTACCACGTCCATAAAGAATATTATCTCTAAGAATAGAACATTCATTATTCTCAATAATAAATGAAAATCCAGCCAAGTCTAACATGGGAATAATATTCCTCACAATCGAGGGAACAAAATAACAATTATTTCAAACAATAGTCTTGCCCGTAGGCCTATGTAAATGAAATGATTCTACATCTTCAGCAGCAACTCTTGCTCCATTTCTCATCAGTAGAATCACCTCCTCTTCCTCAAGAGTCCTACTTCTCCTTGGTCCCTGCAACAAATTGCAGATATGAGAACCACAGGCGGTATCGAATACCCAAGTAGAAATGACATATTCACTTCTATCATGAACATACCTGAATCAGAAGCGGTAGTCTCACTACCCTTCTTCTTTTTCAATTCTGCAAGGTAAACCTTGCAGTTCCTCTTCCAGTGCCCCACCTTGTTACAGTGAAAGCAAACAACTTTGCTCTTGGGGTCTTCAGCTTTTGGTGGAACCGGCATTTTCTCACCTACTTTCTTCTTCTTGGAAGAGTTCCTCTTCCTTTTCTTAGGATTGGAACCTTCACTAATTAGAAGAACAGAACTCTTCTTAGGGGAAAATTCGATTCCGCAGTCTTCAACATGTTGTGGAGTTCAGGCAGGCTGACATCCAACTTATTCATGTGAAAGTTCACAACAAACTGCGAGAACGAACTCGGAAGCGATTGCAAGACCAAGTCTTGGCTCAGCTCCCCATCCATGGCAAAACCAAGTTGTCCAAGACATTCAATCAAATTGATCATCTTAAGTACATGGTCATTCACAGATGATCCCTCAGACATCCTACAACCGAACAGCTCCTTCGATATCTCATATCGAGCTGTCCTCCCCGCCACATCATACAACTCTTGTAGATGCATTAGGATAGTGTGAGCATCCATATGCTCATGTTGCTTCTGTAGCTCAATGTTCATGGAAGCTAGCACGATGCATTGAGCAACATTTGCATCATCTATCCACTTACGATACACAACATGTTCATCAGTATGTGCATCACTAGCAAGTTCAGTAGGCTTAGGTGAGTCAATCACGTATTCCAGCTTCTCAATCCTGAGAACAATTCTCAAGTTTCGAAGCCAGTCAGCATAATTAGGACCAGTCAATTTATGAGCATCTAGTATGCTCCTAAGTGATAGTGCAGAAGACATAATGTATATTGTAAATCTGTAAATGATAAACACATAACAACACTTAGCAAATATTCGATTTCATTTTAAAATACTACATGAATCGGGTCTTTATTCATAAGTGGCTCCCACTAGTTTATCTAATTTATTCAACCCTCTACGTGAAAAATTAAGCATTCATAATGCTAGTGGGAATAGGGATCCTACATTCCATTACACAACCCCGGCTATAGCACGAACCGCCATACAATGTTCAATAGGCAGACAACTCTTGTCAATTACATCTTATGTTATTCCCTAATCAAACTTTAGCCTCTTGAATAATTGAGTCTCGGCTGTAGCACGACAAACTCAATATTCTAAGTCAAGTCTAACCCAACATTCCGTACAGTTGAATCAGTCCCTGTTAGGTCCCAATGTGTTTGTAGAAGGGGGGGGGGTTGAATACAAACGTTACCAAATAATCGAATAAATGCGGAATAAAAAATGTGAAACAAAATTCAAGTTAAATAAAAATATTATTAAACTTGAAAGGTGTTACAACAACTGTATCGATTACAAGGTATTAATCTCAAATCAATTATCACAAATCTAGAATAAATTCGACATGAACTTTTTCTATTTTTGCAATAATTAGAATCAAATGCTAAACGCGATTTGAGATTAAGTTCTAGGGATTTTGATCCGCTAGATTGTTACACAAGAACAAGATAAATAATTCTAGTGGTTTGGATTTAACATTAACAAACTAGAATTTTGATCTTGATGTAAGCAGAGAAGAAAATAAAATGTTTCAAGGCGGCTGCTTTCTTTTCTTTGTTCTTGAATGTGTTCTGTATGATTGAGATGTTTTTGAGTTGAATGACTTCTGCTTCTATTTATCAACAGCCGAATTAATTGAATTGGAATGACAATCCTTTAAGCTTGTATGACAATCGGTGAGACTATCCTTTTGAGCTAGCAAGACAATCGTTTGAACCAGCATGACTATCGGTAGGACAATCTTTTGAACTGGCATGACTATCGGTAGGACATTCTTTTGAACTGGCATGACAATCGGTATGACAATCCAGATTGTCATGCTAGTTCATTTTCAATTGTCTTGCTGATTTAAGATTGAATTTAATCCAATTAAACTTCTGAAAATTCCTAAAATTAATTCTGAATTAATTAATCAATTAATTTAATTAATCAATAAATTAATCTTTGCAGATATAATTTATTTAATTAATTAAATTATATGACTTAATTAATTAATAGAGCATTAATACTAACCCTGAGCATCATCCATTCTTCTGAATATCTTCTGAAAATCACTGAGAATTATGAATCAATTCCGCCACTTCAACGTTGACACTCGATGTACTGTCTGGTTCATGAGTGACTAACTTCCGTGACGTTTCTTCATGTCTTGACTTTGACGCTTTGATTTTCTTCAGATTAAATCCTTGTAATTAATGATACTCTGACGAGATCTCTGTCACTTGATTAAATCCACGATCTTGATTTATATCACTGAGGCATGATCAACTTCTTGAACTTCTTCCAGTGAATTACCTCCTCAAGTCTGTAGATGAACCTTGTTTCTGAATCCTTTGACAGATATTACTTTGCGAGATCTCTCTGACGGTCGATCCACTATTTACTTATTACATTCTTATTTGAGTTGAGTTGAATCCTCGAATATACAAATAGGCTATGACATATGACTTACAATCTCCCCCTATTTGTTTGTTAGACAATAACACACAAATACCTAGAGGATAACTCAACTAACAAATAAGAAAAAGATATAAACATACATGCAAAGTAAATAGCAGAAAAGTTCTGGATGAGATTTAACATTTTCCAGATTCCAAGTAGATGTTCCTCTAGACTGAACATATCTTCAAGTAGTTCCATCTTCATTTGTACAACCATATTTCCTGTTGAGAAGCCCATATCTCTTGCTTCTCCCCCTATGAGAATCAACTGATTAAAGAAGATCACATTCGTTTTACCACCTCTCCCGTACAATAGGATCCGCAGATAAAAACCAATGGTACTCCCCTAACTGCTTCTTCCCTTACTAGGAAATCACCTTGTGTTTACCACCTCTCCCGTACAATAGGATCCGTAGTTAGAAACAACAATGGTGTGGTGTAGTGTACATTTTTAGGATCTTTTTCTTCCTCCCTGCTATTTCTCCCCCTTAGTTGAGGAATCCTCCAAACTATTTCTTAAGCTTTTATCTCCCCCTTAAAGAAGGAATGTATGCCCTCGTCTGAAGGAGTTCTCATATTTCACTTGGTTGGAAAAGAAATAACAAGTAGTTTCTCTTTCTACCTCACTGTGAATGTGTGATTCTGTTTAGTGTACCTCACATGTGTTTCACTCTTCTCTCCACTCGTGTTTACACTCATTCTCACAAGTGTATCACTCTTCTCTCATAGCTCCATAATCCAGCTGTACCTACAAGGAAAATCACCTTAGCCATCCTTAAAGGAGGTCACAGGTGGTGCAATGGGAGTTCACAAATCCCCATCCTTGTTAAACTCGTCAGATAAATCTGAGTCATAATCTACAAGTTGCTAGTTTCCCTTTTAGGGTTCCAGATTTGAATTCTGGGAAGGTAAACAATGATCCAACGATTTTAGCATAAAGATCAAAGTTCCCTTCTAATGTCTGTAAAGACACTTCCTTGTGACTTATCAGGTAATATCTGAATCATTGTCAACAAGTTGCCGATCTGCACCTATGTCAGATCCACTATCCGCAGATGCATCCAGGGGATTTAAGCCTGGGGAGGTAGACACTGACCACTGACATATGGCTTTTGGATCAGTATCCTCTCCTAATACCTGTAAAGGCAATTGGTCCACTAACGAACCTTGAACAATCGAATCTGACCTTAAAATGGTCGAAACTCTTGTTTCCGTCAACTCATCCTTTGTGTGTGTAACCTCTCCTTGTGCATCAAGAATTGATTATGTTTGAAGTGGTGACACTACATCGGATACCTTGGCCGACAGGCAAAATTCAATAGACGCACCCTGTTGAGAGAATGAATCTAGTAACTGTTTTTGTGCCTTTTCAGCCATTACATCTTTTTGAGAAGATGTATGGGGGCTAGCAGTTGTCTCGGTTTAAATACTACTCATCTATGTAGGAGACAGAGCTACTGGGTTGACTACAGAACCTTCCTTATGTGGTGCACTAGGCACTATCTCCCTCACGCTCATTCATACTACATTTAGTGGTAAGAGAGTGTTGGTTGGTTCTGTTTTTGTGTTTGTCTTTACAGTCTGGGATAGATGTTGTGGGTTTTCAACCTCATGACTGTTAATGAAAGAAAGTCATTGGAGACTGAACCTGTAACACAGAATATATGGTAATAGAGAGAAAATGATTTACAATAGTGATTTCAAAAGATTTTACATGAAATAAGAAATCACTAATGTAGAAAGAAGTTTAATTTTTATTTTTCACTATGAATGAGTTTTTGATAAAACATTGATCACTTAGGGTAAAGTCTAAGTAATTCTCATTCATGTCAAAAGCTTACAAATATCTGCAACATAATGTTAACAACGTATCATTGACCGATACTTGTCAAGTACTTTAGATACTAATTGTTATGTTGCATTAACAATATACCACTGCACATATAAAACAATATGATTGTGCTTAGTGATAAGATAGTTATTAATATGACGACTCTACTTATTCATATAAAATTATAACTTCTGTTAGAGTGCCATACCATGTCCTTGACGATTGCTTGAGCAGTATACTAGTTCATACCAACCTGAAGTGAGATTGTGAAGAAGAAATTGCATAGTCCAATAGATCTGCAGCTGCAAAGTCCATGAACTGTGGTGCATTGACTTCCTCTTTTGACTCACCAACCAGGAGTACACTTGTACACATCTTACTAGAGTCCAATTCCAAGTGTAATGTGCATCAGGTGCCTGATATGTCGTAATATTCTCAAGTCTCGTCACTAGTGCTATATGTTAGATACTGCTTCCTGATAATAACCTAGCACAATATACAAAATTACAATGATAACATTCCCAGCTTGTAAACAGTCATATCCCTCAGATAAACCTTTGCTGTTATCTCCAAAGGTAACCATGGGGCCAGCTTTCTCAACCACATTTGATAGCAGGGCTCTATCTCCGGTCATATGTCTTGATGATCCACTGTCAAGAATCCACACTACCGGTTATACTTTTTTAATGCCCTGCACTACAAATGGATTAGACCTTCTTCGGAACCCAAACTTGGTTGGGCCCGGCATACTTGTAGAACTGTCCTTTGTCAGGCAAAACAACATTTTTAATTTTAATTATCTCAACTTTCTCAATGACTGAACATTTGACCTTGTAAACAGCCTTAACAAATTTCTGTTTAAGCTTAGGCACAAATGTCTCCTTTCTAGCCTTAGAAGGACTGGCAGTCTTAGTCCTATCATGCTTCTTGTTATTCACATGCTGACGAGGAGTAGTCTTATCATTAGACACATGCTTACCATTAAAATAAGCATACATCATATTAAAAGCACAAGACATACAATTAGAAACACCACATGCTTTATGAGAGTGATTAACAGCAGGCAATTTATGCATGGTAGACATGGCATTTTTGTTATCCAACTCATGTGTGTCTGAGTTAGTCTCAGTTGCTTTCACAACTTTGACTGGAACTTTCGACACACTTGACTTGGAAACAACCTTCTCATTAGCAAGATCTTCAGCACGTATTTCTTCTTGAATAACAGAAGAGGTCGCATCAAATGGTTCAGCAATTGATGCTTTATAGAGGGGTTCATCAACACCCTTAAGCACATGTGGTACTTCCCTCCCTTTAGCACAGACATGAGGAGGAGAGTTTATGCCTAATTCTCTAATAGCAACATTGTAATCATAACCTATTCCAGATGTTTGATTAACAGCTTGCTTACTGTAGAACTCTTTAGCCTTCGAACAAGAATTGAAGTAGGCTCTAACCTTAGTCTCAAGACCGGTGATCTTGTCTTTGAGAATAGTTTCGAGTTTTCTATAACAGTCAACTCTATTCTCTAGAAAAGATACCTGTTCTTTTAATTTGTCTTGATTAATGTGCACAAGTCTTAATTCATTGACCTCTTTCTCAAGGTCTGTGATCTGTAAACTTAACAGTTCATTATCACGACGTGCACAATCTAAGTTACCTCTTAGATGATAAACCATTTCAGCATCAGAAAGTTTTACCTCTATTCTTGACGATGAAGCTTTTCCATCAATAGCCATAAGAGCAAGATTTCCTTCATCTTCATCTTCACTGTCAGTATCATCCCAGCTTCTTCCCTTTGCCAGATAAGCCCTTTCAGAGTTCTTTCTTACTTGCTTTGGCTTCCTACATTCTGTGGCAAAGTGTCCCAACTCATTGCAGTTATAGCATCTAATGGTGCTCCGATCAACCATTCCTATTTTGTACCCACCACTGCTGGTGTTAGAGGATAAAGATCCACCTTTCTGGAATTTATTGTAGTTGGACTTGTACTTAAGCTTGGGATTCCTCCTGAATCTGACATGGGAGAATCTCTTGACAATTTGGGCCATTGATTCATCTTCCAATTGCTCCAGCTCTTCCAAGGAATAAAAATCATCACTTGATTGATTTGTAGTAGGAGGATCATATTCTGCTACTAACTCATTTTCCTCACCCTTGGAAAACTGTACCATTCTTTCTAACTGTTGAGATTGTTGTTGTTGTTGACCTTCAGCTACAAGTGCATTAGATGTGCTGACCATTCTATCCTTCCCGTAGACTTCCTTCTGTTGAATCTGCTCCAACTCATAAGTTTTTAACACTCCATAGAGCCTGTCCAAAGAAATCTCACTCAGATCTCTAGCTTCTCTAATGGCAGTGATTCTATGTTCAAGATGAGCTGGCAGTGTTAAAAGGAACTTTTTGTTGACCTCCCTGATTGAATAATACTTTCCATTGATGTTCAGGTTGTTGATCAACGCATTGTACCTCTCAAACACTTCAGTAATTCCTTCTCCTGGATTTGATTTGAAATGTTCATATTCAGAGGTTAGGATTTCCAACTTGTTCTCCCTAACTTCCTCTGTGCCTTCATTAATTACCTCAATAGTTTCCCACATGTGTTTAGAATTTTTACAGTTCATCACATGTCTGTTCATCAAGGGATCAAGGGAATCAATTAATATTAATTGAAGGCTGGCATCCAAGGAGGCTTCTTCCTTCTCAGCAGGAGTAAAATCTTCGGGCTCTTTTGGATAGGTTCTAGCTTTAGTAGTCACCACACCATCTATTATTACCTCCGGTTCAATAACCATCGGAGTTTTTATACCCTTCTTTAACAAGTTTGAATATTTGGGATTTGCAACTTGTAAAAATAATAGCATCTTCTTCTTCCACATGATATAATTCTCTTTATCAAATTGTGGAATTTTAACGGTTCCAACTTTATGTGAAGTCATTATGAATTTTTTGAGTGAATAAAAAATTCAAGAAGTGAAAGAAACACAAAAGTCTAGGATCTTGATTTGTTCGTTAATCAGAAGGCTCTGATACCAATTGTTAGGTCCCAATGTGTTTGTAGAAGGGGGGTTGAATACAAACGTTACCAAATAATCGAATAAATGCGGAATAAAAACTGTGAAACAAAATTCAAGTTAAATAAAAATATTATTAAACTTGAAAGGTGTTACAACAACTGTATCGATTACAAGGTATTAATCTCAAATCAATTATCACAAATCTAGAATAAAATTGACATGAACTTTTTCTATTTTTGCAATAATTAGAATCAAATGCTAAACACGATTTGAGATTAAGTTCTAGGGATTTTGATCCGCTAGATTGTTACACAAGAACAAGATAAATAATTCTAGTGGTTTGGATTTAACATTAACAAACTAGAATTTTGATCTTGATGTAAGCAGAGAAGAAAATAAAATGTTTCAAGGCGGCTGCTTTCTTTTCTTTGTTCTTGAATGTGTTCTGTATGATTGAGATGTTTTTGAGTTGAATGACTTCTGCTTCTATTTATCAACAGCCAAATTAATTGAATTGGAATGACAATCCTTTAAGCTTGTATGACAATCGGTGAGACTATCCTTTTGAGCTAGCAAGACAATCGTTTGAACCAGCATGACTATCGGTAGGACAATCTTTTGAACTGGCATGACTATCGGTAGGACAATCTTTTGAACTGGCATGACAATCGGTATGACAATCCAGATTGTCATGCTAGTTCATTTTCAATTGTCTTGCTGATTTAAGATTGAATTTAATCCAATTAAACTTCTGAAAATTCCTAAAATTAATTCTGAATTAATTAATCAATTAATTTAATTAATCAATAAATTAATCTTTGCAGATATAATTTATTTAATTAATTAAATTATATGACTTAATTAATTAATAGAGCATTAATACTAACCCTGAGCAGCATCCATTCTTCTGAATATCTTCTGAAAATCACTGAGAATTATGAATCAATTCTGCCACTTCAACGTTGACACTCGATGTACTGTCTGGTTCATGAGTGACTAACTTCCGTGACGTTTCTTCATGTCTTGACTTTGACGCTTTGATTTTCTTCAGATTAAATCCTTGTAATTAATGATACTCTGACGAGATCTCTGTCACTTGATTAAATCCACGATCTTGATTTATATCACTGAGGCATGATCAACTTCTTGAACTTCTTCCAGTGAATTACCTCCTCAAGTCTGTAGATGAACCTTGTTTCTGAATCCTTTGACAGATATTACTTTGCGAGATCTCTTTGACGGTCGATCCACTATTTACTTATTACATTCTTATTTGAGTTGAGTTGAATCCTCGAATATACAAATAGGCTATGACATATGACTTACAGTCCCCAAAGGCCCACGGCTGTAGCACGTACCGACCTTTAGATTCTTATTCAATGTACACATCTCTATGTAATAGACAAGTATTTCTTATTTCGAAATCAAAGCCCTCGGCTGTAGCACGAACCGACAATGATTCAAAAATAAGAACTACTTTTCTATCATGTTGGAAGGCTATGACCGACACAAGCCCGTTGTATCATTGGCCAATTACTACTTGATATTATTTAATTTTAGAGGGATTATATTAAGTTACAATCATAATCATAATATAAAGAGATTCTTCCTTTTAAATTAAATATTTCAAATCAATAATCAATAATCAGATGATTCCCAGATCGGGTGGAGCATTGTCAAGAGGCGTCACTTAATAACCCTTTCTTACAGATAGAAATCTGTTGTTGACAGAATCATCCTTTCTCTCATATCGAAAATTCATATTCAATTACGTGTTTCACAAACACAAGAATCTCATGATTGTATTCATAATATTGTTATTAAAGTTATGAAACTATTTCACTATACTAGGTTGTCTAACAAGCGCCTTATGTTCATTTAAGTTCACCTAAATCTATTATCGCATGATAAACTAAGCATATATCACATATATCAACATGAATAAACATCAAGGTAGGCATGTTACATCATCTAGCACATTAGTCTAAGCATTATACATCTCTATGTATCACATGAAGCATTTAAAAGCAGTTAAAACAGTTAAAAACAGCTTTAAAACACTTCATGGAAATATAAACAGTTCAAAACTTTTATATAAACTAAAATTGATCACTCCATTAGATCCGTCTCGGAAAAACGAATCCAACGGTATATTGCACGCCTAAAACGGAGTTACGAAACTCCCAGAAAATCAATTTTAAAATCAACAGAAGGGCTGTAACGCATTACAGGAACGCGTTACAGTACTTGTAACGCATTCCGGTGATGCGTTACACCCCTTTTCAGCCATTAAAGGGTGTAACGCATTCCGTGAATGCGCCACAGGTGTGTAACGCATTCCCGGAATGCGTTACACCGCTATTTTTTTTGTTTTTCAGCCGCCGTCGTCCTCCTCGAACTGCGTGCCTGACAACGCCTGACAGCCAACAAAAGCTTCTGCTGTCTTCTTTGCTTTTTACAGGTAATAGCAGATAACAGACATAATATATATATACAACATATTATATATATATCTATATTTTATTACGAATTTAATTACAAGAACTTCAAAAATTAATAATAAAAAATCTATACATCATAAAATTATGAAAAAAATACCCAGACGATCTACAACACTTGTAGAACACAGATCAACAATGAAAATTATACAGAGAAACGATTTCTCATCAGACAAAATTAATCCATAATATAACTTGTAAAAATCATAATTAATTCATACAAGCACATAAAATTTTGAAATTTTTACCACAGATCTATATGCATACAACCTGGCTCTGATACCAATGTTGGATTTTTAACGCAGCGGGGCATGGCAAAACACTTTTACACATACAAAATCCAAATAAAAGCATACAGATCATGAATAAAAATTCGAGGGATCGAATCTAACCTTTTAAAATAATTCGGAGACAATGATCAGAGATCCTTAGCAGTTGCTCCTCAAGTGTGAAGCACTCCACCGGTATCCACCAAGAAAACGATGTTAAGGAGGAGGAAGGAGGTGGAGAGAATTGGGTTTTCTAAACTTTTTGGGTTTTCGGGTTCGATGGGGTTAGAATAAAATTAGGGTCTATAATAGTGTATTTATAGGCAAAATTTTTAGCTGAAATTTTCCCATAAATATTATTATTATTATCCCATTTATTATTCTCATTAATAATTAAAATACCTTTTAATTACTAATCCTTTTTCTAAACACTTTAGAAATAATTCTCTCTCTTGATTTAATTTCCAAAAATTAAATTCTTAATTAATAATATTAAGAACTTTTCTTAATTAATTTATAATCGATTAAATCTCATTTAATCAATTATTAAATTTGCCAATTAATTATTTATTTCACAAATAAATAATTATTAGACATTATTAATTAATTCCTCCACCATTAAATCATTCTCTTTTTATGGTGTGACCCTGTAGGTTCAATATTAAGCCGGTAGTAGAAATAAATAATAATAAAACTATTTTATCATTATTTATATTAATTCTCTAATTTATTAAATATGATTAATTAATTAATCACATTTATTCTACATCGTGAGGGATACTTCTCAGCATATCGCGACTATCCGGATAATATGAATTCACTGCTTAGAATACCAAGAACCTATTCAGTGAATAGTTACCGTACAATAAACTCCTTCTACCCTACAATGTCCCGATTAAATACAAGGTATGGATCTCGTGTCAAGCCTATCTAATTCAATCACTTGCTTACCATTTACTATGCGTATTTCTATGCAAATTAGAAACTCCTTTCTAATTTCATTCACTCTGGCCAGAGATTCCTGAACTAGCATAAGTGGATGAGCCTTGAACATTCGCTTCCTTCACTGGAAGGGGTAGATCCTTTATTGATCATACACTATCTTCGTGTACAAATTCCTATACCCAGAAGAGCCCTAATAATTGTCCCTGGAGACTAAGAACTAAACCAAAGCATAGTTCAGTGTACACAAGATGACTATGATGACCTCAAGTCTAAGGATACTTGTACAACTATCACTAAGCGAACAACTGCTGACACGTGAGTGAACTCCATCAGTTGTTCAGCTGGGCGAGTCATGTTTAGTAAACTTATTCTATAATAAGCACCTACATACTAGCTATAGTGTCACCACACAAATGTCTATGAGAACAGACATCCTTCATAATGAAGCAAGCATAGTATGTACCGATCTTTGCGGATTATTAATTACCAGTTAGTAATCCTATGACCAGGAACTATTTAAGTTTAGAGTTATCATCTTTTTAGGTCTCACTATTATGATCTCATCATAATCCATAAAAAGCTTTACTCTAAACTATGGTGTATGTTATTTAAACACTTAAATAGATAAACCCCGTAATAAAAGCAAAACAAATCTTTATTAATATCAATGAAATCAAAACAGATTACATAAAAGTTATTCCTAAATCCTAATACATGATTGGACTTAGGACATATTCCTTTCATGCTTAAGGACAAGCATCGATTAAAGTTTGGGGGTATGTTGAGTGGCATTTATCACACTTTATTACGCTCCATAAAGCTTTAAATTGGTGTATTTGTACTCTAGTTATTGGTGTTTTAA
Source organism: Apium graveolens (assembly GCF_009905375.1). Taxonomy (NCBI): domain Eukaryota; kingdom Viridiplantae; phylum Streptophyta; class Magnoliopsida; order Apiales; family Apiaceae; genus Apium; species Apium graveolens. The sequence goes on along the minus strand of NC_133649.1, from coordinate 123,302,062 downwards.
TGTGTTTTCTAGTATTTTTGCATTTTCAGGCATTCTCCAGGTAATCAGGTGAATTAGCATGGTTTCAGTGCTAATTGGGTGTTAGGTTGGTGTTGGAATAAAAGCTCGTGGAAAACCAACTCAAATCAGCAAGGAAAAGAAGAAGTCAAAATTTTATACAGGGAGTGAGCGCGCCCGCGCTGTGATAGTGCGCGCCCGTACCCTAAAGATCAGAAGCTCAGCGCGCCCGCGCTGGTCAAGCGCGCCCGCGCTGGTCAAGCGCGCGGTCGCGCCATATCAAGAAAAGAAATTATATTTCTATTCTGGTTTTGATCTAGAAGACTTCTACTCTGCATGGCGCTGCTATATATACATAATTAAAGACGTTTTGCAAAAGGATAGACGTACAAAAACTAAGGAAAAGGAGTAAAGAAACTGGAGAGCACAATTCAACCAAGGCGAAGAAGATCTAGTTTATTCTTATGATTCTTTGTTTTAGTTGTAACGTTGGATGTTAGTTTTCTAATTCTTGAACCTTCACTTGTGTTTTGTACTTGGTTTTATTAAGTATAAAGACTACATTTATTATACCATGCTTTCATCGAAACCCACATTGATGATGAGTCCGATTATGGGCTAATCATTATCATGGGGTTCAAGCGGATTTATTTATGGATTTCTTTAGTTAATTTGTTTCGATGCCTTAGTGTGTGGTGATTGTATGATAACATAGTATTGGTTGTGCTTATTCTTCTTGTGAACGTCGCGAACTTATAAGATAGTGTGTTAATTCTTCATGAAGCGAAAGTGAATTTAAGCATTTAGAACTTTCCATGCTAGCATAGGTTCATGTGTTATTGTTATGCATGATTCGTAGGTAATTTTAACCATCTTACTTGCCCTATGTAATCACGATAGATAACTTGTGCATTAAATCGTTATATTGTCAAATTCTATAGATATATAAGGTATTAATATAATTGGTGTCTATTCAGCTTTTATCTATTTTATGGATGTCTTGTAGTATGGTATTCGTACAATGAAAGTTGGCGTTTATCAGTTTCGTGTTATCTGATTAGTGTCATCACAATTACATGCTAAGGTTAAGAATAAAAAGACTATTTAATGAAGTACTTAATGAAATTAGAATCCCATGTTTGTGTTATATATTATTCACTTCTCTTTACTCTCTTTAGTTAATGTTCTTTAGTATAATTCTCATTAGTTAATCATAGTATAATCAAAACTCAATTTGTTATTCGTCTTAGCATTAAATAATAGCCATATCATTTGTTGCATAAGTGCATAAATCACAAAGGTAATCTAAAACAGTCCCTGTGGGAACGAACTAGAAATAATTCTATATTACTTGTGAACGCGTATACTTGCATCAATTTTAGCGCGTGATTAGCGACTTACAATTTTCCCTTAACGAACTATATTCATTTTTGAAACAATTACAATAGCATACTCAACCTTTGATTCTAGCTTTGATTCTTCGGTATATATGACATTTACTTACATGTCCTCTTATATATAGTCTTATATCATATCAATCAATACCTTGGTTTGCTCTCTACATTTAATCGTATCCTCATATTGACTTTCCTATCTCCAATTATCGGCGCTTCTCTTCGTTCTTACATCAGTTCTGGCACATCTGACGTTCATAACTTACTTATATCCTAGACCATTTTATAAAATTTCTTTATCATCCATTTGATTCCACTTCTTTTCTTAATTAGTTTTTCATTTTCATGACTCATTGTCTCTTCTTAACATAAGTGATATCTTCTTCCTAATAGTAATGATTTGTTCAATATTAGCTAAGCCATTTATGTGAATAACACTGGAATAAAAGCTTTTTAATTTATAACTATTCAAACTCTTTTATTTTTTAGAATAGCATTATTAATCTCCATTAACAGCTACTTCCTTAGCCTTACTCAGATAATCACTAATCACACACTTTTATTTTTTATTAACTCCCATTATTCCCTATCTCATATTTAGCTTCCTCGAATTGGAGATATGTTTCTGATTATTGGGATCTGGTAAGTTATGCACATTCTTTCCTGCGTAATTATTACTTCCTCTTCCGTAGTTCACATGCTGACATTGCCAGCCTTTGTCACACACATAAGATATCTGTATTCGCGAGTTTTCTAGTATTTCAGAGTAACTTCCATTACCTCGTCATTCCATATGGATATACATTCACGTCCTTCATGGAGCACTATTACAGATGATAAAATCTCTTTGCTCTATTTTGAACCTTCAGTTCTTGAAAATGTTCTTCTCACTAGCATGTACCAATAACTTTCTATTCCTCTTGTTTATTGAAAAGGACATATTCATCTAGATAAAACTCGCACAGGCTTGCAGTAACATCGCGCTAATTCTACTAAAATTGCGATTTCTATTAATGTCTTTACTTTCACTAAATTCCTAATTATTTTGATTTCGGATCTGAAAATCATGTCATAATTTGACTTAATCTTATTGGAATCGATTTCCATTTAACTGACCATTAGTTGATAATGTTAATCAATTAACTCTTTTAATTGATCAATTAGACCAAGTGATGACTAGCTAAATGAATCAAAGACCAATTATATAAAGTCGGTTTGGTCATAACAACCTTCTTCAAGAATCGAGATCGCAATTATTTGGAGTATCAATTGGAACATCAGTAGCACGCAGAGGTATACTTACTTTCTACCTTTAAAAGTAGGGTATTTTCTGAAAATTTGGGCAGCATTTTCCCTACCTTATTGACTACCGGTCGGACTCAAGTCGACACTATTTATCAACCAAACCTTCCACAAGCATGTCCATCCACTTCCATCCACCAAACTCATCATTTCATCATAATTTAAAATATTTCATGATGTTAGCCATATATACTGCTAATTGACATAACATACATCTTTTAATTGAACTAAGGTCTTAAACCAACAATGATTAATATAACAATACTTTTTCCTCAATTCTTTCATGGCTAATGAATATAAAATCATTGTACTATCTCTCAAAAACTTCATTCCAGGATTCTTTTAGTTCGTTCTTCAATTTAAGTTCTCTAATTAACAATTCAAAGCACTTATATTTATTCATAAATCCGTTTCAAAGATATATTTTTAACCTTATTTCTTACCATTAATATTTGTATATAGTTACTTTTTAAGAATTTTGCCACCTCCTACAATTAATCATACTAATACGCTATCCTTGGAGATATACACTCCTTTTCATTAATTAATTTGTTTAACTTCTAATAACCAACAAATGCTCTCAACCATCACTATCACAATCTGGTGAAGAATCAATTTAATTTTAAAACATTGCTTCTTAAAAGATTTCATAGTTGGATTATCATTTCTTTATCTCTTCCCATGACTTTCCATACGGGACCTTCGTCACTAGATCAGTTTTGCGCATTAAATTCACCATGACTCATTTCTTCGATCTTGAATCTTCATGACTAGTATCTTCCCACGACGGAAGGGTGCTTCACGTATCAATCGCTTGTCCGAGTCATTATTAAGAATTCCTTAGTCTTTGGTTGTCATCCCGACATTCATTTAGTTTGTCTGATGTACATAGTTTTAATTTCTTATTTTATAATTAATTTACTTACTACGGTTCGCTAATTATTCATTTTACGTCAAAATCTTCTGACTTGGAGTGCATCGCGTTAATACAATCTACCGTACTGATTTGATGTCTTTGTAACGACCACGTTGTCTATGTATCAATTCTTCCTTGCATGCAGATGTCCACCATTTATCGGCTTGCAATCATATCTATATTCGACATGTAATTCCATATGCTACACAGGACTATTCCACTTCTTTTAAAATCTATAAAGAATAGACCTTACACTAGAAGATAATTCATATATATGATTTTAATTAGAAAGTTTTATAAAGAATAAAAGTGCAGCATAACAAATGGAAGAATTTATAAGTCATTAAATCATGATTGAAGAATGAAGGAGTGATGATTTAGATATGAATGATAAAACTATATTTAAACTCAAGATGACCAGTCTTTCATACTATATGGCTTACAACACATGATTAGGTGGCGTCCCATCCGACTCTTCATTATTTCGACAAATCGTCATACCATAACACTGCTCGTCTCAATTAGGAGAAATTTCATTAAGGAAAAATAATTTGAAAAGGGATTCAACAACCGCTTCTTCTTTATTGCCTCATTGAATGGATTAACAAAAAAGTTTATACTTATTTAAGGATTAAGAGGAATATACGATATCGCATTATAGAAAAGAATAATATTGTTGCTCGCCATCCACTTTCATCATTCCAATAGTTTGACCATAATCGCGTTCTTACAAAATTTACAGTCAAAGCTTCTAATTTCGCCTATGCCGTGTAGAATAACCATTGATCATGCAACATCTCAACTTCGTCGATAAAAATATTATTCTTTTCCAATCATCTGGAAGATTTCTTCCGTTTCCTTCAATCATCCTCTGTCTTTTAGAATCAACGAATCTTGCTAAATTTTTAATAATTTTATGAATTGGGTACATAATGTTTCCGCATGTTAATTCAATTGTTTATTATTAAACAAGGTTTGCACCCCTCTTCTAAGAAAATTTCAATCTTCCCTGTATTAATGGGTTTACCTAGATTACAGAATCTAGGTCCATTATTATTCTAGATAATTTTCTATTTATAATAACAAAAACTCAAGTAGTAATTCGACAACCAAGTTTTGAAACTCATTTTATGTAAAGATCTTTTAAAAAATTTATTAAGAAAATCTCTTTCAAAAACTTGTTTTAAAATTTTGAAAATCCCACATTCGGTCATCATTACTATATAAGTTGTTTGTTATTCTCATAATCCGCTAACAAGGTACCTAATTAAAGAAATGACCACATAAGGGTCCCTCCACATCGGTATATCTTCTATTTCTCCTTGGATTCTGTTAGCATTTGTCAATCGACGAAAACTTCATTTACGATTGTATACTATTTTATTCGTAACTCTATCTACAATGCTGACATCTAGTATTATTTTTTGATAGTCCCACCATCATTCTTAATGCCATAGTTACAGCCAATTGATGTCATTCAACATTTTGTCCGTAAATAGGGTCATATTTTCTTGTTAATCTTAAGTATACCTAACAAGGTAGATGTCGTTCCTTGCACGGCTCCTGAAAAGTGATAAGGAACTCCTTGCAACGGTAGTGCCTTTGAAACTGGCGACGTTGACTCTTTGTCAGCTTCCATCAACTCATTACATCTAGCCTGGAGTTTGTCCTACTAGGCAATTCTAAGTTGAATCATACTAAAACTCATCTATCTTTCCTTATACGAAGTTCTTACAAGAATAAATCTCCTCTTTCTTTAAAAACACATGAAAAGCAGGGTAATTTACCCAATCTCCATCGAGTTATCGACTCTCCCCAACTATAGGATCTAGGAACTCAATATATCTATAGCGTCAATATATTTGCCTTCCACTAATATTAACAATATCATATCTTACTAGTCCATATCGGATCTGCTAATCTTAATTTGCATTCAATTCGAACTCAAAATTAGTATACATAGGGTCTTTCCCATCGTATGTGGCCTGATACCCCTATCTCACTCTCACATATCCTTATTTTAGGGACAAATAACCTGTTGCTCTGATGCCAACTTGTAACATCCCAAATTTGGGGTCAAGATTGGGTGTCACTAAATAATCATTACATAATATAAAATAATATACCACTGACCCCTCAATTCTGGATCGTTTACAGGTTATGGTATGAAAAAAGAATCTAACCTTCTAAATCTACAATAACTAAAATACAATTTCATTACCTCTGCACTAACTCCCTTGTCTTATTCATTCTAACATCTTCATCCTCTTGCTGCTGAGATCTTTCTAACTTCCACTGTCTATTAAAAATTATTCACTTTCATCTTCATTTGCTTCTGAAAGAAATAAGAATTCACAAAGCAAGAGTGAGCCAAAAATGCCCAGCAAGTACATAACTGATTTCCAAGTATCAGTATCAAGGAAATTTCTAGACATAGTTTCTAAATAATTTATAAATGTTTCTATTTATTTGAAGTAGTTGAGCGAATAAACATTGGCTGTTATTAGCTCTTGATTATAAATCAAAAGTGACGAGCAATTCCCGGATTCATCTCCTAAATCAGGGTTTTGTCCGGTTTTGTAATCATAAAACTTTTCAAGACTGAATGACGTTAATGGCGATCAACAATAAATTAGACTGAACACTAGTTCGCACCCATATCCTGCTGCTCAGTCAGGATATAGTGCAGATCTATACCTCTATGTATAGATCCAGTCGGGTACCCAGGCTCTATGGCCCAATAATCAAGGGTCACGGACCATTCCTGGCCCATAGGGTTCAGTTTATCACTGGCCCTTATTGTAACCATCTAGTCCGTAGAGTATTTTGATATCAAACCATTTTGATTTCAAAATATATCGATTTGGTGTTCGCAAATAACCCGGAATAATAGGTATTTGCTCAAGAGATCAATCAATAATAAAGGAACAATAATGAAAGGGACTTGCATAATTAAGAGTAATTGCAGCGAATTATGAAACAGTTAACTATTCTGAACTTAGAATAGGAAAAAATTACTTGCAGTATATCACAAGAAAGTTTAGGAATACTTGCCTTGATAAGCTTTAAGCACTATTATTGGTTAACTTTGGACCGACTTGAACATTCGGATATGTCGTCTAACCATTAATTTATCCTGGATACAATCCCAACACTCAGGTCCTTCGATTGGAAACTTGATGAGCTTGACGACTAACCACTAGGATATTATTAGTTCGAGGTCAATCCTCAGGTCTTCCGGCTAGAACCTACAGAGTCAAAATACCCTAATTCAGACAATCGTTTATGCTTGACATATGTTTGCTATCAAATCTACCCATACGATTTTTATATCCGACTCGTAGTTATATGTATTATTAAAATACACATAACGTTCAAGGTTCACATCTTCGAAATTCAGTTCGGTATTTATTTTCAGAAAGTACGTATACTCATCATTTTGAAAAATAGGGAAATCAATTATTTATAAATTATTTTATCGCGACACGTAACTAGGTTACGTTCCCGTATTTTCAGAATTTATTTCCCAAAAATCGGGCAGCGTCTCCTCTGTTTATCGGCCTACCTGTCGAAACATAATCGACGTCAATATCCCTGTTATGGATCAAAAACTAAGGTATAATAATTGCTATATTTATTACTAGGGCACGTGAGCTTCGAGGCTCGATTTGACTTCTCTTCTGTTCCGTGACTCAATCTGCTTTAACAAGATGCCTATGTACCTTGCTGATTGCCAAGGATCAAGTCAAAAAATGTACTTCTGATTGATGGGGTGAGTCCCTTTATATAGATGTTGATAGTCCTTGAATTGGAGTAGATCTAGGGGACTTGGTGGGCAAGTCTCAGAATTAGAATGGACTTTGGAGTCCTGGGAAGCAGTAAATTGATTCCTTATCCCTTTAGGCCCCTTGGAGGCTAATCTACAAGGATTTATGTCCTCATTGGGACTCATCTTAACATCTGATTTCTCCCCTATTAATTAATTATGAAATTAATTAATATTCAGGGTTTTGGGCCCTTTCTAACTGGGCTTCGTTATTGGACCGTATCAGGTCTATTTAATTCCAACATTATTAATATTCCTAAGTTATTTTTAGGCCCATATCAAGGGTCCTGGGCCTCATTTAATGGGCTTCACAACCAACCCAATTTTAATACAATTAATGTGGTATTAATTACGCAATCAGGGTTTATTTTATTCCCTATCATTTGCCCCCAACTTCTGGGAAACCTTAAAATATTTCGCAGAAGTTAAGTTCATTCGTTCCCTTTCAGGGTATCGTTTTTGCGTAAAGTATGGAGAGACCTACACATTTTCAACGATTCTCCTTGCTCACGGCTTTAGGGTAGTTTTTAGAACTCCCCTGCCATTTTCTTAGCTTTTTCCCTTTTTTAGGAATTTTCTAGTATTTTTAGGAATTTTTCCTTAAATTTTGGGATTTTTTCCTAATTCTAAAGAATATTCTGATACTCACAGATATTAATATTTCAAGAATATCTTATCAAAAATAATTTTTGAAATTATTTTCAAATTTTCCAATTTTTCAGAATCTTTAAAATTTTTTAGCCCTTCTTCGACTAGGATCCTAGTCGAAAATTCGACATGGATCCAGGTCGTACTTTGGGCCAGCTCTTGGGTCCTAGTCGAAGAATTTCGCCTGGGATTCACGACCAGGATTTCGACCTGGATCCTAGTCGAGTTCTTGACCTGGTTCTTGGTCGAAATTTTGCCTGCTTTTCAATTCCTGCTCGTGAAACTTCGACTAGGATTCACGACCAAGGTTTCGACCTGGATCCTAGTCGAGTTGACGACCTGGGTCTTGGTCGAATTTTATGCCACCTTTTGACTCCTGCTCGTGAAACTTTGACTAGGATTCACGACCAGGATTTCGACCTGGATCCTAGTCGAGTTGACGACCTGGGTCTTGGTCGAATTTTATGCCACCTTTTGACTCTTGCTCATGAAACTTCGACTAGGATTCACAACCAGGATTTCGACCTGGATCCTAGTCAAGTTGACGACCTGGATCTTGGTCAAATTTTATGCCACCTTTTGACTTCTGCTCGTGGAACTTCGACTAGGATTCACGACCAGGATATCGACCTGGATCCTGGTCTTTTTGATGGGTGTTTTTCTGGCTCCTGTTCGAAAGAATTCGAACATGATTCATGAGCTCAAACTTGAACTCAATCTTGGTCTATTGGTTTTATTGAGATTTTCCTAATCCAACTTGGGTTTGGGCTTTGAATTGGGCAACTTTTTTCCAAATCCTATCTGGATTTAGGCCTAAATTTGGGCCTATATTTTCCAAGTCCTATTTGGATTTGGGCCTTGTTTTGGGCCTCTGTTTTTCCAAATCCTATTTGGATTTGGGCCTAAATTTGGGCCACTATTTTTTTAAGTCCTATTTGGATCTGGGCTTTGACACGGGCCTTAAGAATTATCGAGGATATTCTGGAAAGTTCCAGAACTTAGTAATTTTCAAAGATATTCTGGAAAATTCTAGAATTTGGGATTTTTCTTTGGGCCTTCAGTTTAATGGACTTTTTTGCCTTTTCATCTTCTCTTTTTCTGCCTATATAAAGGAGTGATTAGAGTCAATCAATCCTCACTTCTCATTTCCAAATTCTTTTATCTCTTCTTCTTTTAAAAGTCTTGGAGGTCAAAGTATAACTGCAAGTCGGAGTTTTCGAGCCTTGAAGTTTCAGCCATTAGCAAACCAGTTTTCAGCATTATTTCAGGTAAATACCTTCTTTCGTATTTTTATATTCAGGCACGCCTCTGCATAAAGTTTGTTCCTAAAATTGTTTTCTTTTCTGCCCTTTTTCAGATGGCAGACAAGAGAATGACTCATTTGGCCAATATGAATGTGGCTAAAAAGTCTAATGAGTTCCCCATCTGGTCCAGGTATACCTCTTTGATCGATATGATTAATACGCGAGGGGATGAGTACCCGTCCGACGCGCACCTGGATGCGCATGATCACGTTAATATTTTCCGGGATCCAAAGGAGTTGGAAAAGGTGAGATCTTTCTTCAAGATCAAGGAGCCCTTCAAGTTGGTTCTTGCGGGTCCGACCGACAGGGCCTGCCACTGGAAGAAAGATGATTTATGCATCTTTAGGGACACCTCAAGGGCAGGTATCAGACTCCCTTTCCATCCTTTTATCCCGGTTTTACTAGCTGATGTGGGAATCAGCCCTTGCCAACTCCTCCAAACTCTTGGAGGTTAATTCTTTGCTATTTATCGCAATGTGCCAAGCACAACGTCCCTACTTCGATCACTGTGTTTAGAAAAAAATTTCAATTCAAGAACAGCCCAGACAAGAATCCGGGGTGGGTTTCTATGAACCAGCGCCCCACTTTCCCTCATATAGTGAATGGGAAATCCATCCGCAACAACAACTTGGGGTGGAAAAAAGAATTTCTTTATGTTCTCTGGGAAGGCGGTGACTGGGGGACTCTTTTTCGCTCATCCTTTGGGCAAGCCGTGGATGGGAGCCCGAACGACATTATTTTAACTGAGGAGGACACCGGGGCCTTCAACCTCCTTACCCAGGATAATGGGACATCACACTCTTGGGATCTCATCAGAGAGACCGTTCTTGTGGAGGGTGGCCTTTCTCCCGTTCCTAAAAAAGATACGTTTTCTTCATTTTCTAGTTGTCTTCCATTTTCCCACTTTTTTACTTTATTATTTTTTCAATTTACTTTACTTATTCGTTGTAGTGGCTGAGAGAATTGAAGATGCTACCAAGCGTAAAGACTTGGAAATGACCAGGATGAAGCGCGCTGGAAAGGTCTTCAAGGACCCGCGCTTTGGGGATCGCTTCCCGGAGTTCCTTCTTCAGGCAAAGGAAGGAGATGAGGAAGGCCCCATCCAACCCTTGCATACAAAACAGAAACCAGGGGCTTTCTTCCAACCTGCCTGGGGAATCCGGGGAAAGGACTCGATTGTTGGAAATACAAAACTTGCCAAGGATGGATACACAAGATTTCAAAGACTTAATGGTAGAGCATGATGCCCTCCTTCACCCAGTCAGCTATAAGGAAGACTGGGACGCTGTTGTAGAGGCTATCTAGGACGAGTTTCCTGAGATTCTTGAGCAAGCTCCCTTCCCTTGCCCTGTAAATGTCCCAACACTTGGAGGCGTTGCTGAAAAGCTTGCTGATCTTATTAAGGAGGGCACTTCAGCGTCCCCAGTCAGAGCGCCATCTAGAAGCCAGGGCCAAGGCCAGAAGAGGAAGGAGCCTGAATTCAGCTCTGAAGAGGAGGAATCTTCTTCTGAGGAAGAGGACGAGCCTATTATAAAGAAGGCCAGGGTGGAAGAGCCTCTAAAACCAGCATCCCCTAAGGAATCTAAGGTGTCTGAAGGTAGTTCCGAGGAGACCTCTGTGGAGACTTCCAAAGAAACTTCCGAGGGACCGACTCAGGAGACGTCCGAGGAGACTTCAGACAGTGGCTCTGAAGAATCCGAGCCTTCTAAGGCCTAACTTCTTTGAATTATGTATTTTTCTTTTCTTCAGACATTCTCAAGCTTTGTAATTGAATTTGTGTCACGCCCCCAACTTGAACAGCAAAATAAATATAGCTATTATAAAATTTTAAAAGAAATAACACAACCAAATCCAAGATCTTATAGTTTAGGGTTTGGAACAGCCCAACACTACCAACTATTACATCTGATTTTGAATACCGAGTCCTCACACAAACTACTATCACTTATTCTACCTGAGCTCGAACATAAGCATCAGCATCACAGGTCTTACGGGCAGTCTACTTGAATCTAACCATAGCTGCTAGCTGTAATATCAGGGTAAACCAAGAGGTGAGCCAAATGCTCAACAAGTGCTAACAGTATGATACAAAACATAAATCGAGATATACATTAAAGAATGACAATGGAAAGACATAACCAATGATAACGAGAGATAAAACTATGTGAGATGGCATTATTTTGCTTGTAACAAAACAATTTTAAAATCATGTCTTAATCAAAATCATTTTATGACGCTACGGATAACAGCCGGTGATCAGCCGCGAAGTAATCCCGAACCTCGCTGGGTTCTAAAACATTAATGAGAATCCCTAGGCAACTTTTAAGCCTAATATAAGTGTGGAAAGGACTCGCGTCTCAGTCCAGATCCACTATTCAAAGAAAACATTTATCCCCCTTTGGGACTGAAAACCCACATTTTATTTATTTCAAAAACTGATGTCGAATTATAACAAAATCTCTTTTAATAGTAAACATTTTTATCAAGGGATTATAGATCAACTCGAAACACGGGAAATATGGTACTAAATCTCAGGGCCATGATTCACAAAACTTTACTCTATTAGGATAACTAAAAGGCTTTCATATGTCAAAACTTGGACAAGAGAATTTAGTGAGGCTTATGGATAATATGAAGGGGTAATGCCAAACTGGGCTTAAAGCAATGGTTTCTCGTCAAGGTACAGGTGTTGGATCATCAAGAAGATAAGCTTCATGAATACTAAGGGTGTTAAGGTATGAAGAAATGATTTTTAGCTCGGGATATATCAGAATTGTCAAACTTTAGGATAAGAAAGAGGGTATCAATTAATGAGGGATCACTTTGATAAGTGTCTGACTTTCAGGGTTCAAGGTAAGGTTCTATAGGGGTTCAAGTATCAGGATGAGATATCAATACTTAGGAATCATCAACATGTTAATCAAGAGAATCAACTAAGAGTGGTAACTACCCTTTCTTTTATCATGGCATTCAAATTACTTTAGTAGACTATCATGAATAAGAATTTTGAACTACTTGCATTACGTACTCGAGGGTTCATGGAATTTCAAAGATAAACATAAGATACGCTTGATTTAAATAAAACAACATGACTCAGGATAGTTGCAGTAATGTATGAACCATTAGCAGTAAATACGAAGGTCAAGTTGAATCACTTGCCTTGAGAAAGGCTGGTCTGGTCTGACTGGTAGGAGCAACTGGAGCTTCACTCGACCTTTATGGCAAGTTTTCCCTCATCTCGAGATCCTACATAAATAATAATAATCCTCATTATAATATATTCTTACCATCTTAACCTATTTACAACTCGAAATTAAACACGGATGGCACTTAGGCCTTTACGCACTTAATTTATATTCACTTTTAAATTACAATTGTACACACATAGCCATATATTCTAATATCATATATTAATACCAAATAACACCATATATACCATAATACAACACTAGGCTTGGATGATCTCGATTCACAACGTAAGTCACTTGGTCGCTAAACTAGACAAAGTCTTCTAATTTTGGCTTTCTAACTCGATGTGCCTTTACTAAACTATCCAAAACCTATTGACCCTCACTTGTGCCTTTTGCTCTACTGACCTTATACTATCTTACAACTATGGTGGTCGACCTAATGCTCACTCCTAAGTGTTCTAAAACTATGCGATAAGTGAAAGTGCTCACTGGTGCAAATTTTAGAATGACAACTATGGTTTCTTGAGTGCATTAGACACTCTTAAACTACAAGTTTTCCTTCAAAAATTTTACACAAGACTCTCCTGACCTAAGGGCATCTCACAAACTTGATGTGGCTCAAGGGCCTGGCTTGGGCCTTCTTGGGCCTAAGCTAAAAGTCCAAGGTTCCCCTGTGTTTCTGGGCAGAAAATGCCCTGACTTGAATTAACTTGTTACACATGGTTCTAACTCATATCCTATGAACTATGGTTGGAAACACTTCTCTGACACTCCCTCTAACTAAGGCCCAACAGGGCCTAATGAGGGACTACCCATGACATGGTCAAATCTCCCCATTTCTAAGTTGCAACAAAACTGTCCCCTGTTGGACAGATTTTGTTATTCTACTTGTGCACCTAACCAAATGACATGCAAACCTCCATCCAACTCCTAAAACCTTTTATATACTCTCAATACTAACTTCTGGTGGCTTGGGTCTCAAAGTGCACATCAATGACATGGTCAAAACTCACTCTAAACCTCAGAGTTCTAAACTGATTTTCTGCAGAAACTATAACTCTCCTTTCTCCAAGGTTTTGACTTGACAAACTCAACTACCAACAACCCAATACTCAAACCAAGACTTAAACATGGTAATCCACTGAACTAACTCCCTTATTCTCAAAATAACCTTGGGTGAGATCATCCTTACCTAAGGTACAATTATGGCAAAACAAAAGAAACTACACTTCACAACTCACAAATCTTCATGCTTTTGAAACAACAAGTTATGCATTTTTATAAAAGATAACCACGAATTATTACCATGAAACAAGAAGCATAAATCAATATTAACACATTATTCCTACTGAAATTAAGGCTCACTAATAAAATCTTTCCAAATGATCAAAATCTTATAACATTCTAAGAGAAATCCACATGCATGCATGCCTTCGGGTTTTGCAAACCAAAACAACATATTTTCTACATATATTCTATCATAAAATTGACATGCAAGCCTAGAATAAGCTATACCTAGATGATCACTTAGCATGCAAAGAGTTTTATCAAATTTTCACCACAAAATTCGAGTCATTATCACATAAACATGCAAAAATTGATTTAAGCAACAAGAATAGTCTTAAGGACCATTCATTCGGCTCCCATATGGTCATGGCCGAATGAAATGGATGGGAATGGCCATTTAATCATCAAGAGTTTCCCTCTCAAGACTTGGCACTTCTCCATTCCTTGTAGTCCTCTCAAAAATAACCCTAAACTCACAAGAATCAATGTTGTATTTTGAGTTTCACTAAAACCTTTACATGCAACCTTTAAACTTAAACTTTTCACTCAACACTCTTTGAATTATGTATGATCAAGATATAGGAAGTAACATTTACTTGATTGGAAAGTGGGAGCTTGAATGAAGAATGAAGAAAAGGGAGGGGGTATGGCTTCGGCCAAAAAGCCGAGAGGAGAGGGGAGAGCCGAGAGGAGGGGGAGGAAAGGAGGAGTGTGGAAATGGTGGGGTGAATGTGGAGTAATAATCATGTTAGTTTGGTTTTTATTTGACCAAAAGTGAGTGGATTTGAGAATTTACAAGAGTAACCTTCCAACATAGTTAGGTAGATTTGCATGCAAGGACAAAGTGGTAATTTGGTTAGTAGAATGAAAGTGAGTGGGGTTGGAAATGTCTTCCTTGCCCCTTAGTTGAATTGGAAGAGTATTTGCATGCAAGGGTAGCCATGTAATTTGCTAATTATAACAAATAAAATTTATAAAGATTTATTTTTATAAAATAAAATACAAGTTCAAAAATTAGAAAATTTATACCATAAAATAACTTGGATTTTTAGAGACTTTATAAAATCATTTTCAAAATTTGTGAACAAAATACCTTTTAAAAGAAAATTTTTCCAAGGCTTAGAATATTCCTTATAAATAAAAAATAAAGCAATTAAATAAACTCTTGCTTTGAAAAATCATATACTACATAAAACAAATTTGTAATGCAGAAATTTTTCACTCACACCAACATACAATCATTGAATATATTTTCATTCGGCTTTAATATTATACCAAATCCACAAATAATATTACATAAAATGTCGGTCGTAACATCCTCTCCCCCTTAAGGGATTCTGTCCCCAGAATCTAAGAGAACAGATGAGGATACCGGGAACACATATCAGACTCTAACTCCCAAGTCGATTCTTCGACCTTAGGGTTCCTCCAAAGTACTTTCACTAACTTTACCGACTTATTCCTAAGACTCTTTACTTGCCAGTCGAGTATTTTGACAGGTTGCTCCATAAATGACAGGTCTGCCTGAATTTTTACAGGTTCATGTTCTATCACCTGGCTAGCGTCAGGATTGTACTTCTTAAGGAACGACACATGGAACACATTATGCACATGCTGATACTGAGGTGGTAAGGCCAACTCATAGGCCACCTTTCCCACTTGACTCAATATTTCAAAAGGACCTATGTATCTAGGTGCTAACTTCCCTTTCTTGCCAAATCTAAATAACCCTTTTCTAGGTGACACCTTCAGCAACACAGCTTCACCAACTTGGTATCGAACATCCTTACGCGCTGGATCTGCATACTTCCTCTGTCTATCTTGAGCAACAAGCAACCTTTTCTGAATTAACTTGACTGAATCATGCAACTGTTGTACCAATTCCGAGCCGAGAATTCTTCTTTCTCCTACTTCATCCCAACTTGTTGGTGTTCTACATTTTCGCCCGTACAAAGCTTCGTATGGTGGCATGCCGATACTGGAATGATAACTGTTGTTCTAAGAGAATTCAATCAACGGCAAGTGATCGTCCCAACTACCTGCAAAATCGATTGCGCAACTGCGCAACATGTCTTCGATTGTTTGAATTGTCCTTTCACTCTGGCCATCAATCTGCGGGTGGTACGCCGTGCACATATTCAACTTTGTGCCCAGACATTTCTGAAATTGCTTCCAAAATCTCGAGTTAAATCGGGGATCTCTGTCTGAAACTATTGATACGGGTACTCCATGCCTCAGTACAATTTCGCGCACATACAGATGAACCAACTTGTCCAATGACGACTTCTCATTTATTGGAAGGAAATACGCCGACTTCGTAAGACGATCAATTATAACCCATATTGCGTCATGCCCGGATTTCATTCGCGGTAGTCCTACTATAAAGTCCATAGCGATATTTTCCCATTTCCATTCTGGAATCTTCAGGGGCTAAATTAATCCGTTTGGTCGTTGATGTTCTGCCTTCACCTTCTGACAAGTATAACACTTCGCAACCCATTCTGCCACGTCTCGCTTCATATTTGGCCACCAAAAGTTCTTCTTTAAGTCACGATACATCTTGGTGCCTCCCGGGTGGATTGAAAATTTCGAATTGTGGGCTTCATGGAGGATCTCATTCTTTAATTCAGGTACATGAGGAATCCATATTCTGGAAGAGAACCTTAATATCCCTTGCTCATCCCTTCGAGTATTAATCTCCTCTCCAGATAACTGATTCTTCTCTTTCTCCATTACTTCTTCTTGACATTTCTTTATCTTTTCTACTAGTGTTGGCTGAAAGGTCATTGCACGACAAACTTCCTTAACTTTTCCGCAAGCACAAAGTTCCAGTTCAAATCTCTCGATTTCTTCAGATAACTCCTTTGATTTTATCATCATATTCAGTCTCTTCTTCCTACTCAGAGCATCGGCCACAATATTCGTCTTTCCAGGATGGTAATTTATCGAGCAGTCATAGTCCTTGATCAATTCCAGCCATCTCCTCTGCCTCATATTGAGCTCTTTCTGAGTAAAAATGTACTTTAAACTCTTGTGATCCGTGTAGATTTCACACTTCTCTCTGTAGAGGTAATGTCTCCAAATCTTAAGTGCGAACACTATGGCGGCTAGTTCCAAGTCATGCGTCGGGTACTTTAACTCATGCGGTTTTAATTGTCTTGACACATAAGTGATCACTTTACTGTGTTGCATCAACACACAACCCAAACCCTTATGTGAAGCGTTGCTGAAAATTACAAAGTTCCCTTGATCGTCTGGAAGTACCAACACCGGAGCTGTTACCAACTTCTGCTTCAACTCTTGAAAGCTATCCTCACATTCTGCACTCCATTCAAACTTTTGATTCTTTCTGGTTAACTTGGTCAATGGTGTGGCGATCTTCGAGAAATCCTTGACGAATCTTCTATAGTATCCAGCCAATCCTAGAAAACTTCGCACTTCCGTAGGAGTCTTTGGCTTCTCCCAACTCATAACTGCCTCAATTTTTGCCGGATCCACTTTAACTCCCTCATTTCCAATGACATGCCCCAAAAATTGAAGTTCCTTTAACCAAAACTCACATTTAGTAAACTTGGCATACAACTTCTCTTGACGAAGTATTTCCAATGCTATCCAGAGGTGCTGCTTATGTTCTTCTTCCGACTTAGAATAAATAAGGATGTCATCAATGAATACCACGACAAATTTGTCCAAATACTTCTTAAATACCCGATTCATCAGATCCATAAATGCGGCCGGAGCGTTGTCAATCCAAACGGCATTACTAGGAATTCATAATGCCCATATCTAGTCCTAAATGCGGTCTTGGGAATATCTTCTTCCTTGATTTTTAATTGATGGTATCCCGATCTCAAATCAATCTTCGAAAAGCATTTTGCTCCCTTCAACTGATCAAAAAGGTCATCTATCCTTGGTAGCGGGTAGCGGTTCTTGATCGTTACCTTATTCAACTCCCGATAGTCTATGCATAATCGCATACTCCCGTCTTTCTTCTTTACAAACAGAACGGGTGCTCCCCATGGCGACGTACTTGGCCGTATCACTCCCTTATCCAATAATTCTTGTAGCTGGCTTGCCAACTCTTTCATTTCTGCTGGTGCCATCCTATATGGGGCCTTTGAAACTGGTTCCGTGCCTGGAGCAAGGTTGATCTCGAACTCGATTTGTCGATCTGGTGGTAAGCCTGGTAGTTCGTCGGGAAACACATCTGGGAACTCGTTAACTACAGGGATATCTTCCATGCTGGGGCTGCCTTTTTCCGAATCTACTACATAAGCTAGGAATGACTCACAACCTTTTCTAAGTAGCTTCTTAGCCTGAACAATTGTAAGAAATAGTTGCTCTTGCCTCTGCCCCTTAAATACTACCTTCTCTCCACTCTTCGTCTTTAAATACACTTTCTTGGTCTTACAATTAATCTGAGCGTTATTCTCTCCTAACCAATCCATTCCTAAAATTATGTCAAACTCTCCCAACTTGAAGAGTATCAAGTCGGCTGAAAACTTATACCCCAAAATATCAATCTCACACTTTGGACAAAATTGATTCACAGGAATCTTCTCTTGTTTCGCAATTACCACATTTACTACCTCACTCATAATCATTTATCACATTGGAGCTTATCAACAAAAGTTTCTGATATGAAAGATCTTGTTGCTCCCGAATCAATCAATACTTTAGCTTTGACATTATTAAGTAAAAGTGTACCTGCTATCACCTCCGAATTCTGAACAGCATCCTTCATCTTCAGATCAAATGTCCTTGCTGTTGCTTGCGGGGTTGGTGTAGGTGGTGGAGGTAATGCCAATACCTCGGCTGGCACGCTTGCACTAGTACTTGCCACATTCATCAGAGCTTTGACTGGTCCGGTTGCCTTGCACTCCCTAGCTATATGTCCAGTCTTCCCGCACTTGTAACACGTAACTCCTGGCTTCGCCATCTTGCACTCATTCGCCAAATGTCCCTTCTGATTGCACCTGTAGCATGTCATGCTCAGCCTTCTTCCACAGTGCTTGCATTCTGGCCTCTGGAACCTGTTTTCTCCAACTTGCCCTTGGCTTGCCTGATTGTTCCCCTTCGATTCTTGCCTTTTACCCAAATTTCCTTTCTTTTGAAAATTTCCGCCCTTCAAGAAACCAATCCTCTTTACATTCCGATCTTGTGAACTTCCTGCTTCAGACTTTTCTCCATAAAATGGAACCTTCCTCTTTTTGTTATCCCTCTCTTTCCTTGACTGCATCCCATTATTCTCAATCAGAGCAGCTTTCTGTACTACTGCCGCATAAGTTTCAAGCTCAAACATAGCCACTCTATCTCTGATCCAAGGCTACAATCCTTGCTGAAATTTCTTTGCTTTTTCCTCCTCAATGCTGGTATACTTTGTCACAAACCTTGACAACTCAGTGAACTTCTTCTCATACTCCAATACAGTCATGTTCCCTTGCTTCAACTCAAGAAATTTTAGCTCCATCTGATTCTGCATGTACTCAGGGTAATACTTGTCCAGAAATAACTTCTTAAATCTCTCCCAAGTAACCTGCTGAGTGACTTCCATAGCTTTTACTGATTCCCACCAATAGATGACTTCTCCATTCAAGAAGTAAGTAGCATACGGCGTCTTTTGATCGTCTCCTAACTGTACCAACTCAAAAGCCCTTTCCATCTCCTTGATCCATGTGTTAGCTATCACTGGATCAGTGGTATCATGAAATGCAGGTGGATTCACATTCTGAAAAGCCTTGAAAGTGACAATTTGTCTAGGTGGTACTGGTGGTTCAGGTGGTTGGTGTGGCTCACGGTTATCTTGGTTTTCAATTCGTTGTTGAGGAGTTAGTTGTTGTTGAGCTATAGCATTGGTCAGCTGTTGCAAGGTTTCCAGTAGTCGAAGAATGTTTGGGTCTGTGGTGGATGTGGTTGTTGGGTTCTTCTTTTTGGGAGCCATGATCCTGAAATAAGAGTTGTGTCAAAACAAATATGAATGATAAAATGATTCGAGGGTATCGCATGGCATTCTTATTTTACATATGGGGTCAAGTTTCCAAATTAAGCAGATATGATGATAAAAACGTAAAATAACAGTTGTGAGCAAATGGAGCAATAGCACATAATTATTGAAATTTTAAAGGTCACAATACATAGGATTAGGACAAAGTCTGATTCTAGGAATAACGGGCTTATTTAAAGGAAACAACGGAAACAACTGGGGATTCCACAGAGTCTGATGGTACAACAACATGAAAGGTAAATGGAAAGAACTAAGGCTCCACTCCATCTGAACGGGGCTTGGTAGTCTTTTCCTCTCGAAGCGTCTTCACATTGCTCTGGAGCTCATCCGCCACCATCTGAATGACATACTGGCTGGTGCGGTCCCGGTGCGCTGGCATCTCCTCAAGCTTAGTGTTGACGTACTGAACCAAGGTCTCAAGTCTCGCAGTCATCTGCTCCTTGGGCTTCCCTTCGTAGTTTCGGCTGTCCGGATACACGTTCTTCAGTCGGTCTATCAGTCGGTCGTACTTGCCCTGAAGCATGTCGAACTCGCGCCTCAACTCAGCATACACCGTGAAAGCAATAGTGTCGTCTGAACCAGAGGATGACGAGGAATGCGCCCTTTGCTGACAACCAATAAGAGGAGTATTAATAATAAATTTACTTATCCTACTCTCTCGCATATTATCTATATCCTACACACATAACCTATAACCTATTTGGGCTGTCCAGGGACTCTAAACCGTAGCTCTGATACCAAAACCTGTCACGCCCCAAACTTGAACAGCAAAATAAATATAGCTATTACAAAATTTTAAAACAAATAACACAACCAAATCCAAGATCTTACAGTTTAGGGTTTGTAACAGCCCAACACTACCAACTATTATATCTAATTTTGAATACCGAGTCCTCACACAAACTACTATCACTTATTCTACCTGAGCCCGAACATAAGCATCAGCATCATAGGTCTTACGGGTAGTCTGCTTGAATCTAACCATAGCTGCTAGCTGTAATATCAGGGTAAAGCAAGAAGTGAGCCAAATGCTCAACAAGTGCTAACAGTACGATACAAAACATAAATCGAGATATACATTAACGAATGATAATGGAAAGACATAACCAATGATAACGAGAGATAAAACTATGTGAGATGGCATCATTTTGCTTGTAACAAAACAATTTTAAAATCATGTCTTAATCAAAATCATTTTATGACGCTACGGTTTACAGCCGGTGATCAGCCGCGAAGTAATCCCGAACCTCGCTGGGTTCTAAAACATTAATGGGAATCCCTAGGCAACTTTTAAGCCTAATATAAGTCTGGAAAGGACTCGCGTCTCAATCTAGATCCACTATTCAAAGAAAACATTTATCCCCCTTTGGGACTGAAAACCCACATTTTATTTATTGCAAAAACTGATGCCGAATTATAACAAAATCTCTTTTAACAGTAAACATTTTTATCAAGGGATTATAGATCAACTCGAAACACGGGAAATATGGTACTAAATCTCAGGGCCATGATTCACAAAACTTTACTCTATTAGGATAACTAAAAGTCTTTCATATGTCAAAACTTGGACAAGAGAATTTAGTGAGGCTAATGGATAATATGAAGGGGTAATGCCAAACTGGGCTTAAAGCAATGGTTTCTCGTCAAGGTACAGGTGTTGGATCATCAAGAAGATAAGCTTCATGAATACTAAGAGTGTTAAGGTATGAATAAATGATTTTTAGCTCGGGATATATCAGAATTGTCAAACTTTAGGATAAGAAAGAGGGGTATCAATCAATGAGGGATCACTTTGATAAGTGTCTGACTTTCAGGGTTCAAGGTAAGGTTCTATAGGGGTTCAAGTATCAGGATGATATATCAATACTTAGGAATCATCAGCATGTTAATCAAGAGAATCAACTAAGAGTGGTAACTACCCTTTCTTTTATCATGGCATTCAAATTACTTTAGTAGACTATCATGAATAAGACTTTTGAACTACTTGCATTACGTACTCGAGGGTTCATGGCATTTCAAAGATAAGCATAAGATACACTTGATTTAAATATAATAACATGACTCAGGATAGTTGCAGCAATGTATGAACCATTAGCAGTAAATACGAAGGTCAAGTTGAATCACTTGCCTTGAGAAAGGCTGGTCTGGTCTGACTGGTAGGAGCAATTGGAGTTTCACTCGACCTTTATGGCAAGTTTTTCCTCATCTTGAGAACGTACATAAATAATAATAATCCTCATTATAATATATTCTTACCATCTTAACCTATTTACAACTCGAAATTAAACACGGATGGCACTTAGGCCTTTACGCACTTAATTTATATTCACTTTTAAATTAAAATTGTACACACATAGCCACATATTCTCATATCATATATTAATACCAAATAACACCATATATACCATAATGCAACACTAGGCTTGGATGATCTCGATTCACAACGTAAGTCACTTGGTCGCTAAACTAGACAAAGTCTTCTAATTTTGGCTTCCTAACTCGATGTGCCTTTACTAAACTATCCAAAACCTATTGACCCTCACTTGTGCCTTTTTCTCTACTGACCTTATACTATCTTACAACTATGGTGGTCGACCTAATGCTCACTCCTAAGTGTTCTAAAACTATGCGATAAGTGAAAGTGCTCACTGTGCAAATTTTAGAATGACAACTATGGTTTCTTGAGTGCATTAGACACTCTTAAACTACAAGTTTTTCTTTAAAATTTTTACACAAGACTCTCCTGACATAAGGGCATTTAACAAACTTGATGTGGCTCAAGGGCCTGGCTTGGGCCTTCTTGGGCCTAAGCTAAAAGTCCAAGGTTCCCCTATTTTCTGGGCAGAAAATGCCCTGACTTGAATTAACTTGTGACACATGTTTCTAACTCATATACTATGAACTATGGTTGGAAACACTTCTCTAACACTCCCTCTAACTAAGGCCCAATAGGGCCTAATGAGGGCCTACCCATGACATGGTCAAATCTCCCAATTTCTAAGTTGCAACAAAACTGTCCCCTGCTGGACAGATTTTGTTATTCTACTTGTGCACCTAACCAAATGACATGCAAACCTCCATCCAACTCCTAAAACCTTTTATATACTCCCAATACTAACTTCTGGTGGCTTGGGCCTCAAAGTGCACATCAATGACATGGTCAAAACTCACTCTAAACCTCAGAGTTCTAAACTGATTTTCTGCGGAAACTATAACTCTCCTTTCTCCAAGGTTTTGACTTGACAAACTCAACTACCAACAACCCAATACTCAAACCAAGACTTAAACATGGTAATCTACTGAACTAACTCCCTTATTCTCAAAATAACCTTGGGTGAGATCATCCTTACCTAAGGTACAATTATGGCAAAACAATAGAAACTACACTTCACAACTCACAAATCTTCATGCTTTTGAAACAACAAGTTTTGCATTTTTATAAAAGATAAACATGAATTATTACCATGCAACAAAAAGTATAAATCAATATTAACACATTATTCCTACTGAAATTAAGGCTCACTAACAAAATCTTTCCAAATGATCAAAATCTTATAACATTCTAAGAGAAATCCACATGCATGCATGCCTTTGGGTTTTGCAAACCAAAACAACATATTTTCTACATATATTCTATCATAAAATTGACATGAAAGCCTAGCATAAGCTATACCTAGATGATCACTTAGCATGCAAAGAGTTTTATCAAATTTTCACCACAAAATTCGAGTCATTATCACATAAACATGCAAAAATTGATTTAAGCAACAAGAATAGTCTTAAGGACCATTCATTCGGGTCTCATATGGTCATGGCCGAATGAAATGGATGGGAATGGCCATTTAATCATCAAGAGTTTCCCTCTCAAGACTTGGCACTTCTCCATTCCTTGTAGTCCTCTCAAAAACAACCCTAAACTCACAAGAATCAAGGTTGTATTTTGAGTTTCACTAAAATCTTTACATGCAACCTTTAAACTTAAACTTTTCACTCAACACTCTTTGAATTATGTATGATCAAGATATAGGAAGTAACATTTACTTGATTGGAAAGTGGGAGCTTGAATGAAGAATGAAGAAAAGGGAGGGGGTATGGCTTCGGCCAAAAAGCCGAGAGGAGAGGGGAGAGCCGAGAGGAGGGGGAGGAAAGGAGGAGTGTGGAAATGGTGGGGTGAATGTGGAGTAATAATCATGTTAGTTTGGTTTTTATTTGACCAAAAGTGAGTGGATTTGAGAATTTACAAGAGTAACCTTCAAACATAGTTAGGTAGATTTGCATGCAAGGACAAAGTGGTAATTTGGTTAGTAGAATGAAAGTGAGTGGGGTTGGAAATGTCTTCCTTGCCCCTTAGTTGAATTGGAAGAGTATTTGCATGCAAGGGTAGCCATGTAATTTGCTAATTATAACAAATAAAATTTGTAAAGATTTATTTTTATAAAATAAAATACAAGTTCAAAAATTATAAAATTTATACCATAAAATAACTTAGATTTTTAGAGACTTTATAAAATCATTTTCAAAATTTGTGAACAAAATACCTTTTAAAAGAAAATTTTTCCAAGGCTTAGAATATTCCTTATAAATCAAAAATAAAGCAATTAAATAAACTCTTGCTTTGAAAAATCATATACTACATAAAGCAAATTTGTAATGCAGAAATTTTTCACTCACACCAACGTACAATCATTGAATATATTTTCATTCGGGTTTAATATTATACCAAATCCACAAATAATATTACATAAAATGCCGGTCGTAACAATTTGGATATTTTTACTCGTTTTGCTTAGTGATTCAATCATAGTCTAACTTTTCGAGTTTCCAAACTCAAGTTTATAACTTGGTGTTAGGATTATGTGTATTAGTTTGATGATAAGTTAAACAAAACACTTAAGTAGAAATCTAGTATTTATAGCCTCAATGGATAAGACCATCTTGGCTATCCGTTGAAGGAGTAGCTTTACTTAGCAATAAATTCAGTATTGTAGCACATTTCATTCTCTGGATTCAAGTTGTAATTCTTAGATGTTGTAGGAAATTATCAGTCATGTTGACGACTAGTGGATATGCAAATAGGAGGGCTAATTGTAAATATTTCATGCCTTGTAATTTTGTATAAGTAAAGAAGTATAAACTCATATTGAAGACCTTCAACGGATAAGAAACAAAGCTTCAATGGATGTCTCTAAAACTTCAACGGATAATATCCATTAACGGATAAGTGCTTCAACGGATAAAGACTTCAACTGTTAATGCATCAACGGATAAAGCTTCAACGGATAAAGCCTCAACGGATAAGGCATCAACGGATGAAAGCTTCAACGGATGCTTAGTTCATTAGCAGTTGATAGTGACAATTCATAAGCTGACAGAGGCACATGGGTTGATAGAGACAAACTGGAATGTGGAAGCCTCTAGGAGGAATCAAGAAAATGCAGCATTTCCATTCTGGTGCAAACAAGGAAGTATTCAAAGATTAACAGCTAAGCCTAAATTGCATTGGATAGAGAAATGAAGAAGAAACATGTGGAGAGCCTTTTTAATTGTATTTTACAATTTTGTCTTCACTTGTAAACTTGGTGATATATAAACCAAGTAGCATCTAGTAATCAGAAAAGAATTTTCCAGAGCTGTTTAGAAAAATCCAGAGAGAAAATCATCTAGTTTGTACTAGGAAGCAGCTGTGATTTAATTCTTTTAATCACATATTTTCTGAAATAACACATCTCTGGTGGAACAACAAATCCACCAGAAAAGTTTTTAAGTTCTCTGTGTTCTTTACATTTGTGTTTGAATACATATCTGTCTGTATTAGCTTCAAGCAATTCACACACACTTGCTCTAAAAAACACTTAGCCTTAGAAACTGCTCAAAACTTGAAAAAGTTTTGAGATTTACATTCAACCCCCCTTCTGTAAATCTCATTGTTAGTCCACTGGGAATAACAATTGGTATCAGAGCAAGCTCTTAACATACAAAGAGTTTAAAGATCTATTCTACTAACATAATGAGTAAGAAGGATATTGGTGTAAAGATTCCAATCTTGGAAAGAGATAACTATCATCACTGGAAGGTGAAGATGCATTTACATCTTCTCTCTCAAGATGAAAGCTACATCAACTGCATTGAAAATGGTCCTCACATCCCTCACAAGGTGGCCACAGTTGCTACTGCAACAGTTGCTGTTGGACAGTCTATTCCCAAGCCAAAAGCAGAATGGACTGTTGAAGATATTGAAGAGGTTCACAAGGACAAGAAAGCCATGAACATTCTGTTTAATGGCCTGGATCAAGATAAGTTTGACAATGTCATTAACAGCCAAACTGCTAAGGAAATTTGGGATACTGTGCAGCTTATATGTGAAGGCACTGAGCAAGTTAGAGAAAACAAAATGCAGCTTCTCATTCAACAGTATGAATATTTTCATTTTGAAGAAGGAGAATCATTGAATGATACCTTCAACAGATTTCAGAATCTGTTGAATGGATTGAAGCTGTATGGGAGAGTGTACCAAGTCAAGGACTCCAATTTAAAATTTCTAAGGTCTCTACCAAAGGAATGGAAGCCTATGACTGTTTCTCTAAGAAATTCTCAAGATTATAAGGACTTCACATTTGAAAGATTATATGGAATTTTGAAGACATATGAACTTGAGATGGAGCAAGATGAGCTGTTAGAAAAGGGGAAGAGAAAAGGAGGATCAGTTGCACTTATAGCTGACAGTGAGAAGGTTGAAGCCAGGAATGAGGAGAAGATAATTCCAAGTCTCAAAATTGGCACAAGCAAATCAGAATCAAGCAAGGGTAAAGAGCAAGTAGCTGAGGATGAAAACAATTCCAGTCAGGATGACTCTGATGATGTTGATGAACATCTGGCTTTTCTGTCCAGGAGGTTTGTAAAGATGAAGTTCAGGAAAAATACAAAATTCACTAAGCCAAACAAAAACATGGTGGAAAAATCCAAGTTCAAATGTTATAACTGTGGCATTAGTGGACACTTTGCAAGTGAGTGTAGGAAGCCAACCTCTGATAGGAAGAAATTTGAGCAAGTTGATTACAAAAAGAAGTACTTTGATTTGCTCAAACAAAAGGAAAGAGCTTTTCTCACTCAAGATGATTGGGCAGCAGATGGAGTCAATGAAGATGATAATATGG
The DNA here is from genome assembly GCF_009905375.1 of Apium graveolens. Classification (NCBI taxonomy): domain Eukaryota; kingdom Viridiplantae; phylum Streptophyta; class Magnoliopsida; order Apiales; family Apiaceae; genus Apium; species Apium graveolens. The sequence continues at coordinate 123,275,039 of NC_133649.1, read as the reverse complement.
AATATGTCAACCTAGCCCTGATGGCTAATTCTGATGAAAATGAAACTAGTTCATCAAGCAACCAGGTAATTACTACTGATCTCTCTCAGCTTTCTAAAAATGAATGCAATGAAGCCATAAATGATATGTCAAATAAATTATATCATTTGCGAGTTTCCCTTAAATCACTAGCCAAGGAAAACACTAGGATCAAAGAGAATAATGTGTTTTTAAGTGATAGGAATGCTGTGTTAGAGGATCAGGTAATTGAGCTTGAAAAGATTAAACTTAAATGTTTGATTGTTGAGAGTGAACTAGAAGAAGCTGTTAAGAAAGTAAAAATTCTTTCTAAACAGTTAGAAAGTGAGTAAGAGGTAATCAAGGCCTGGAAAACATCAAGGGATGTTAGTGTTCTGATTGCCAAGGTTCAGGGAATTGAATCATTATGTGAGGATGCCTGGAAGAAAAAAAAAGGAGTTAGAATTAATTGATGGATTGTCAACGGATGTGGAATCAACGGATGATGAAAGTTATCCATTGAAGGAAGAAAAAGAGCATCCGTTGAAGGCTCATCAATTAAAACAGGAAAGTAATTTTAAAAATAAAAATCTCAATAAGAAGGATGATTCAACTTTCAAGAACTTTGTCAAAGAAGGAGCTAGCACATCCAAAGATGTCAGTAAGGTGAATATAGGACACATGACTTTAGATCAGCTGAAAAATAGGCTTAAGTTGGTTGAGGATAAGAAGGAAACTAAAAGAAAATCTAAAAGAAATGGGAAGGTAGGGATTAATAAATATAACAATTACACACCTGATAGGTATGCTCCTAGAAAAAGTTGTGTGCATTGTAAAAGTGTTAATCACCTATCTGATAATTGCAAATCTGTTAAAAATGCTCCCATGCCTTCAAATCCCTCCATGCCTAACATGTCCATGTCACCTCTGCATGCTATGTCTGTTATGTCTCATTAGAATCCCCATGCACATTTTGCAAACATGCAATATATTAATAATCCTTATTTTACTGCATTTAGTATGCCTCAAATGCCATACAATATGCCTATGTGGAATAACATGTTTGCACAATCTATGCCTTATCAAATTCAATCAAATGTGCTAAATGATTCTGTGACTAACCCTACACTTCAACCAACCACATCTGAGATCAAGGTTGACCCAAAGTTACCTAAGTCAAAAGATGCAGGAGGAATGAAGTCTAGAAAAAAGACTAACAAGGCTGGACCCAAGGAAACTTGGGTACCAAAATCAACTTGATTGATTTTGTTGTGTGCAGGGAAAAAGAAGGAATCTATGGTACTTGGACAGTGGCTGTTCAAGACACATGACAGGAGATTTCACCCTGCTCACAGAGTTTAAGGAGAGAGCTGGCCCTAGCATAACCTTTGGAGATGACAGCAATGGATTCACTATGGGATATGGCTTGATTTCAAAAGAAAATGTCATCATTGATGAAGTTGCATTGGTTGATGGTCTCAAACACAATTTATTGAGCATCAGTCAACTATGTGACAGAGGGAATACAGTTTCCTTCAATTCTGAAGCCTGTATTGTCACAAGTAAGAAGGACAATAAAGTGGTTCTAACTGGAGTTAGAAAAGGGAATGTGTACTTAGCTGACTTCAACTCTACAGATGCAGAATCCATTACTTGTCTTCTCAGCAAAGCAAGTCCAGTTGAAAGTTGGCTATGGCACAAGAAGCTGTCCCATTTGAATTTCAAGACAATGAATGATCTAGTCAAAAAGGACTTAGTTAGAGGAATGCCTCTAGTAGAATTCACAAGGGATGGACTGTGTGATGCTTATCAGAAAGGAAAGCAAAAGAAAGTATCATTCAGTAAGAAGCTTGAATCTGCAATTGATGAACCATTACAACTGCTACATATGGATCTTTTTGGACCAGTCAATGTATTGTCAATTTCAAGGAAAAGATATTGTCTAGTAATTGTAGATGATTTCTCAAAGTTTTCATGGGTTTATTTTCTTGGATCAAAGGATGAAGCTAGTGAAATCATTATCAATCATATCAAGCAAGTCAACAATCATCCTGATTTCAAAGTAAGGAATATTAGGAGTGACAATGGAACTGAGTTCAAGAATTCAACCATGAAGTTGTTCTGTAAAGAAAATGGGATCATGCATGAGTTCTCAGCTCCAAGGACCCCACAACAAAATGGTGTGGTAGAAAGGAAGAACATATCACTAATTGAAGCTGCAAGGACAATGCTTGAAGAGTCAAAACTCCCAACTTACTTTTGGGCTGAGGCTGTTAACTGTGCATGTTACACTCAGAATATTTCTCTAATCAATCAGGCAAAAGGCATGACTCCCTATCAATTATTCAAGAGAAGAAAACCAACTTTAAACTTTCTGCATATCTTTGGTTACAAATGCTATATCTTAAGGAATCAATCTGATCACAAAGGGAAGTTTGATGCAAAGGCTGATGAAGGAATATTTGTTGGTTATTCTGCTGGAAAATCATATAGGGTCTACAATCTAAGAACCAACATTATCATGGAATCTGTGCATGTTGTGTTTGATGATAAAAAGATTGATGGACTAACAGATGAGGGACATCATGAAGGACTCAAATTTGACAATATTGAGATATATTGTGATGATAGTGAAGATGAGAATGATGAAGAAGGCATCTCAAGAAGAACTCAAAATCTGCCTTTGGATAATGCACAGAATGTTGCATCCGTTGAAAGTCATAATTCAGCTTCCATTGAAAGAGGCAATACAGCATCCGTTGAAAGACAAAGTGCATCATCCGTTGAAGTTTATAATAAAGCATCCGTTGATCACAGTTTGTCAACGGATAATCAATTCACTTCATCAGTTGATAGAGCTCCCAACTCCTTTCAAAGGATCAGCAACTCAGGGGGAGTGTTAACCAATCAACATTCTATCACACATCATGACAATACTGAGGCAACCTCATCTAGAGCTAATCTACCACCTCAAAGGAAATGGACCAAGAATCACCCTTTTGAACTGATCATTGGTGATGCTACATCTAAAGTGTAAACTAGAAGGGCTACTCAAGATGAATGTCTGTATAGTAGCTTTCTATCACTGGAGGAACCTAAGAGAGTAGAAGAAGCTCTATTGGATCCAGATTGGATTTTAGCAATGCAAGAGGAGCTAAACCAATTTGAGAGGAACAAAGTATGGAAGCTGGTACCCAAGCCAAAGAACAAGAGTTCTATTGACACAAAATGGGTATTCAGAAACAAGATAGATTAAAATGGCATTGTCATAAGGAATTGGTTGCTAAAGGCTATTCTCAACAAGAGGGAATAGATTTTGATGAAACATTTTCTCCAGTTGCCAGACTTGAAGCCATCAGAATCTTTCTAGCCTATGCAGCCCATGCCAATTTCAAAGTCTATCAAATGGATGTCAAGAGTGCATTTCTAAATGGGGAATAGGAGGAAGAAGTTTATGTAAGCCAACCTCCAGGATTTGAAGATCCAAACTTTCCAGACTATGTGTATTATCTGTTGAAAGCACTCTATGGACTAAAGCAAGCACCTAGAGCCTGGTATGAGACTTTGTCAAAATTTCTTCTGGATAATCACTTCACAAGAGGTACTGTTGATAAAACTCTTTTCTTTAGAAATGTTAATGGCTCTACAATACTTGTTCAAATTTATGTAGATGATATTATATTTGGATCTACAGATGATAATCTTTGTAAAAAGTTTGCTAAGTTAGTGCAAAGTAAATATGAAATGGGCATGATGGGAGAGCTAACTTATTTTCTTGGTTTAAAAGTTAAACAAGTTAGTGGTGGAATTTTCATTAGTCAAACTAAATATATTTATGATCTTTTAAAGAAGTTTGACTTAATGGACTGTTCATCTGCAAAAACTCCCATGGCCACTGCCACCAAGCTTGAATTAAACAAGGCTGAAAAGTCTGTGGACATTTCAAATTATAGAGGCATGGTTGGCTCACTTTTATATTTAACTGCTAGTAGACCTGATATAATGTTTTCTACATGTCTCTGTGCTAGATTTCAAGCTGACCCTAAAGAATCTCACTTAGTAGCTATTAAAAGAATCTTCAGATATCTCAAAGGGACTCCAAATCTAGGAATTTGGTACCCCAGAGAGTCTGGTTTTGATCTAATTGGCTACTCAGATGCAGATTATGCAGGCTGCAAAATAGACAGGAAAAGCACAACCGGCACCTGTCAATTTCTAGGGAACAAGCTTGTGTCATGGTTCAGCAAGAAGCAAAATTCTGTTTCTACATCAACAGCTGAAGCTGAGTACATTGCTGCTGGTAGTTGTTGTGCACAGATGCTATGGATGAGGAATCAACTATTTGACTATGGTTTAACTGTTGACAAAATTCCAATATTCTGTGACAACACCAGTGCCATTGCCATTACTGAAAATCCAGTGCAACACTCAAGAACAAAGCACATTGATATCAAGTACCACTTCATTAGGGAACATGTGATGAAAGGTACAGTGGAACTTCATTTTGTTCCAAGTGAAAAGAAGATTGCAGACATATTTACCAAGCCACTTGATGAATCAACATTCACAAGATTAGTAAGTGAGCTAGGTATGCTTAATTATTCATAAATCTATGTCCTCTTTATAATCTGCCTTAAAGCCTGAAATGAATTTGCTGCAAGAACAAAGTTGGCTTTAAGTAAGACTTATCCTATCAATGGATATTCCCTATCCGTTGAAAGCCAAAATTGTTCTATCAACGGATGTTCATTATCCGTTGAAAGACAAATACATTTTTGGTAATTTTATCCCTCAACGGATAAAATAGTGTTGATCATCAACGGATAACTATTTACCTTATCCGTTGAAGTGTTACATCAGTTACTTTAAGTGAGTCACAGCCATTGATTCTTTTCCTTAACCGTTGATACAGATATACACTGTTGTATGTATTTGTATTAAAGGCAGTTTTCAGAATTTCTACAGTTTTCTTTATTCTTAAACGGCTGTAATTTACTCAAAAGTATCATTTAATCATTTTATTTACGTTTTAATTCAAGTAAGTATAAAATCCCATTGAATTCTTATTTTCACTTTACGCTTTCTTACAATTTTTATTCTCCTTCTCTCCCAAAATTCTCAAGTTTTTCTCTGCAACATCTACTCACAACAATGGCACCAGTAGTCAAAATTATGTCTCAATCTGGATTTGTTTATGAAAAGAATAATTTCATAGCCTTGGTTGAAAAGAATGAAGCCCATTCTGATTATCACAAGATGATGGACTTCATCAAAAACTGCAAACTAAGCTATGCAATGCTGGAAGCCCCAACCATCTACTGTGAGGTGATTGAGGAGATTTGGACAACTGCAGAGTTCAACTCCACATATATGACTATTGCCTTCTCTCTCAAAGGTAAGGATTATTGCATTAACTGTGATGATATACAGTCTTGCTTTAAGTTGCCTGAGAATAATGCCATGACACCACACACTGATAAAGATGTATTTTCTATGTTAGATTCCATAGGCTATGCTTTTGATTCTACTAGTTTAGGTAGTATTAGAAGGAAGGGCCTTAGGAAAGAATGGAGTTTTCTTGGAGATGCCTTTATCAAGATTTTCACTTCATCTCTTGTTAATATGCTCTAAATGCTAGTTTTAGATAGGTACTTTAATTTTAGCAACTATGTCATGCTAGAATTAGGTTCCAGATTAGGTAACAAAGCTAATAGACCACATAACATCTACTATGCTAGATTCTTTATGTTATTGGCTAACCATGTTGCTGAAGGATTGGTTATATCTAATGAGAACAATAAACTCAAGTGCTGGGCACAAGAGAAAAGGGTCCTTGTAGACCTTTTGAGAATGAACCTCAACAGCCAGGTGCCATTGGTATATTTGCCAATCATGAATGCACCACAGGTAAGTGAGGTAAACACTTCTATAACTCCTACTGTTTCCAACCCCATTGTTTCTTTGCCTTCCAGTGTGGCAATGGAATCTGTGTCTTTGTCCAAACAGGTTCCTACCAAAGCCACCAAAACTAAAATTTCAAAACACAAGTCAAAGAAAACTACCTCTGTTGTCTCTCAAAAGACAACAGTTGTAACAACTACCATAAACCCTGAAGGGAGTGAACAGGGTGTGAGTGGTGAGGGGAGGGGTGAACATCAAGAAACCCCCCAGGATAAGGTGGGAGAGGTGAGTGGTACCCCAGCCAGCCAAGCCACAATCTCTCAAAAGACTGTGGTGGTTCAAAAGGAGTCAAACACATCCCTAGTTGCATCCTCCCAAAAGGGTGCAACTATTGAAAATAGTCCCCAACCAGGGACACAGAACAAAAGAGGGAGGGACACTGAAGCCACAAATTCACCAATCAAAGCCTTTTCAAGAAAGAAGAAGGCCAAGACCCTAGTTTCCACACAAGGGGCACACACAACACAAATACATCCACCTGTATCTTTGCCTTCTCAAATTTAGCTTGATGTAACTCCAGTAAATGTGGAGTCACAGCCCCATTCTCTCATAATAAAAACACATTCTTCATCAAACTCTCCATCACCCTCTCTGGATGTGGATATGATATTCACATCACTTCCTGATTCTCACTCATTAAAACTCAGGGAGGAGCCCCACTCAAAACCTGATGATCATCATCTTTTAGATGATTTGTTGGATCATCAGCCAATTCTTTCAGATATTGTAATAACCCCAATTTTTGGGAAAAAAAATTTTGAAACCCTTATGAATAGTGTTTTTGCTGAATGAGAAAACTTTTCATGCCACACTATGTAGGGGTTCTGTTATTGATCTTCTGGGATATTATTAGTACTCTATGTGGTATATAAGTGTATGTAAAGATCGTCAGAATCCAATTTCCGAACACTTGGATTTTTCCCGGAAATCCACTAGATACGGAAAGGATTGAGTATAAGGTAACAGGATAAAACGGATTTAAATTAAAGGATTATAATTGAGGATCATAAAAAGGAATATAATGTATTGAGAAAGGTTAAGGGAACCTAAGTAATAAGATCCCGGGTATGATCCTTCAAACGATAAACGAGAACGAAAGTAAAGCGAACCGTATAACAGATCAGCGGTCATTAGGCAAACAATTAGGAAGTTAATCAAAGGGATTAGTGGGGATGATGTCATCCAACCAATAGAAAGAGGACAAGGAGGGGAGGATGACATCATGAGGATGACACAAGCATGACATGGGAAGGAAGGAGGTGTGGTTGAATGAGAACCACACAAATTCAAGGGCAACAAGGTAATTAACTAAATCAAACACAAAAACAAGCCAACCAAGTCAAGCAAAATCATTTTTCATCAAAATCAAAAAGCAACCAAGGCATGGTTCATCTTTGCTCTCGGCTTTTTACTATTCAAAAGGCAAGGAAATTCAAAAATCAAAGATCCAAGCTTCCTAAATTGGTGAGTTAATTTCCTAATCATCTTCATGCTTAGTTAGGGCTATATCATGAGTTTAAGCCATCAATTCCTTCTCCATCTTCTTCATTTAATCAAAGAAGAAGACTATGAATAGTGTTTTCAAGTTTTTAACTTGAAAATTTTCTTGTTTTCCTTGAAGATCCAAGCATTCCTAAGACTTCTCAAAGCTTCTTAAGGCTTCCTAGCTCCTCCCACCACTTCAAGGAAGGTATATTATCTCCAAACCCTAGATTCCTATGTATTATAAGATGATTTTGATTAGTAGGGTGATATTGTAGCTTGATGTTGTGATTTAGAGTTTGGGATTTGAAATGGTATTGAATTAGAATGGTAAATGTTGTTGTTTTGATTAAAAGAACTTAAGAATGGTTAAAGTTAAGCTTAGGCATAAGTATGAATGTTAAAATTGAATTGGTTGGGGTTGTTATGATGTGATAAGGATGGATGTTGGTTGTATGTTGGATTTGAGGTTGAATTGGGTTGTGATTGTGGGTTGATTGTTAGATGATTTGGAGTTGTTTAAAATTGGGTAATCGCGTTAACATAGCCGTCGTAATGCCCGATTTACCGTAGACTGTTTTTGTTCTTAAGATCAGAACCCTTGAACTCACTGTTAGGTTTTGACCATTGCCATGATTAGATAGTTCATGTTATGAGCTTCGTTTTGATATGTGGTTCGTTTGATTCCGATGAACGGTTTAGGAGAAACGGCCGTTTTAAGTAACGACGTTTCGCGAACGAACCCTTACCCCTCGCCTTACTTTGAAACATAGGTTAAAGACCAAAAAGGGTTAATTAGTGTATGAAACAATTATGGTAAGAGTGTTAGGCAGTTGGTAAGACACTCGCGAAAGAATCTCCTTAAAACCCTTAATGGTTAATTTATTAAAAATGGTGGAGCCGAGGGTACTCGAGCGACTTAAGTAAATCGTTAAGCGCGAAAGCGAACGTTAGGACTCTAAATGGTTAAAGTCTAGTTTCTTAAGCGACCGGGGTTTAATTCCGACTTATGTTGTTGTTCATAGGTTATCGGACCCACTCTAAGCTTAAGCCTATCCGGGAGCGCTCAGGCAAGTTTTCTACCCGTTATACTGTTGTTGTGATGTATATATGTATATGCATTATCTTGCGATAGATGCATGATGTTTATATTAGCAAATGTTGCAATATATTGAAGCATGCTGCTACGGTATATATATGCATGCCTGTTTCATATTCTTTCCATATATAATTGTTGATTCAGTTGATAATACCTATGCTAGAGGATAGCGGTAACTTGCATATACCCTTAGTATAGGGATCAAAAGGTGAACTTTTTCTAAAACCGGGAGGCGAGGCTCCCGAGTATAATATATATTTATATATATATATATATATTGATATAGTTTTTAAAACTATTAATCGAATAAGGTTTATTCGATAACTTTAGCTTTATTTTATTATTGAATATTATTTCGAATATTATTCGAAGGCGTATGACTCCTTTATATTAAATGAATATTATTTTGAATATTCATTCGAGGACTTATGGCTCCTTTTATTTTATTATCTAAATATTATTTGAATATTCATTCGAGGTCTTATGACTCTTTTATATTATTTATTGAATATTATTTGAATATTCATTCGAGGGCTTATGACTCAGTTTATATTATTTATTGAATATTTTTGAATATTCATTTGAGGATCTATGACTCCGATTATTTGCTGAGATATATTCTTTATTTTATTAAAGAATAAGGTGTAAATAATCAAACTTATTTTCGATTATTCAAATAAAGATAGTACTTTTATATAAGTATATCTTTGGTTATTTAATATCCATTTCAAGTATAAGTTTTAATACTTCTACTTCGATTATTTTTATAAGGATTATCTTTATGAGAATATTATTTAAATAATAATATTCAGGCATTTTTCTAAATATACTGGGGACTGATTTACTTCATTAAATCAGCTTTACTCCAAACACTCTTTAAAGTGTTTTCGAGTCTTCAAAATGATTTTTAAAAGTTAGAGCGGATCCCAAAACTCATTTTTATATTTAAGATCTTCCTTTTTAAGGGGATTTAAATACTCGCTCAAAACCTGAGGGATCCGGCTCTGTGGTGTATTTTATATTCGCAACAAGGTTGCTGTCTTGATAAAAGAGTTTTTGATTACTTACCCAATATTCGGGAAGTAAAATTCTTGGAACAAGTTAATCCATTAACAGGCATCGCCTGGGAAATATCGGTGAGTTTTCCTTTCCAACTAGATACGACTTCTTGATGGAGCCGTATCAACAAGTTCTACTTGGGGAAAGGGGGAACGAGCTTTACATTTCAGAGTCATGGATTTCATCTGAACTAGGAGTGGCGTAAGTGGCCGAGTAGCGCCGGCCCAGCCTTATTATATTGGCCCAAATGGCCTGGAAGTTCCGCTAAGGCGGTCCATTCCTTAGGAGTTCAGTGTTCGGTTGACAAGTAAATCCGACAGGTTCTCCTCTACATGTAGAAAATGGTGGGGTTGTACTACTACGACTGATCATCGTAAGTGGTCTTCCTGGCGCGGCAAACTCCCGTAATGAGTTCATCATCCAATTGGATAATTTCTGTAACACTACCCAGAGCACTTCGATAGAAAGGCTACGGTTGGGCGATTGTTGGGTGTTGGCAGGGTCAAGTTTTCAAAATGATGTTTACATCAAATGAAGTATCTCGTAACTTCATTTTATTTTGATAATATTTTAAAGATTTAATCTATTCAAATCTTGTCTTATAGTCTCATCTATGTGATGAACTTTTGAAATTAATTATAACTTGAACGGTGGTAGTTCAAGTAGTATTTGGAAAAGATATAAGTATATTGGAGTATTTGGTAACTTCATCTTTTAAGCTTATATCTAATTAATAATTGTCTTATGAATGACAAAGATTTTCAGAAAAACGTTGAGACAAGGTTAGATATATGAGATCACCTTGCAACGATATTTTTTTTATATACAGTTATACACTGGGACTTTGTGTATACTATGCATGGAAGAGGACTTCCAATATTTTGAAAAGTATATATGTATATATGTATATACTGAATATTTTGCGACTTCATCGCATTAAGATATCAACTTGGTTCATTTCTTTTGACCAAGACTTTCATGAGTATTATGAGTAGGCTCATATATTGTTAATCATTATACATATTATTTTGGTGGGCTTGCTGCTCACCCTTGCTTTCTTCTTTCATCACACAACATCATATAGACAAGATGAACAGGACCAAGCTCCCGATTTGCAAGTGATTAGGAGACGTTCCGCAGTTTTCTAGAAGCATTGATGCCGCCGTAGCTGAGGTAGTAACTACCAATAGGCTAGGCTTTCAACTTCTAATGTACCAGATTTATGTATAATTATGAATTGTAATAATGGCAAAGAAATGTAAATTTATTCAGAAAACCTTTTAAGGTGTATTGGCAGATAATTGTGGAATAAAAAGACTTGTGATTATTTTGGATATTCATCTCTGAGACTATAACGTGTGGTGTGTGTGTTTATTGTGGGGTCACAGTACAGGGTAGTTGAGTAATTATTAAGATTGGATGTTGTTAAGGGAAATGGAACTCGTGACAACCCGGATCCCCGACCCCGGATTTGGGGGTGTTACAGATATGGTTGAAGAATCTGTGTCATCTCACTTAAAATCAATTCACACAGATTCAACAATTATGTCACTTTCTATATCTACATCTTTTCCTTCTTCAACGGATATCTCTCAGCCGTTGACAAATGGTTGTTCTTCGACGGATAAGCTTAACAGCAGTTATCCATTGATACCATTAGTTTCCACTTCAACGGATACTCCCTATCCGTTGATGGTCTCTACACATATAACAGAAACAACTCCAACTGTAGAAGACATGGTTACTGTACAATCACTTTTAGGTTTGAGGGAAGGGAGTGATATTTTGAGTGAGAGGCTGGGTTGCTCCCAGGCAAAAGGAGAGGTTGAGAGTCATCATATGCATGCTATTTCTTCCAGCATGGCAAAAGTGAGTGAGGGGAGTGCCACCTTAGAAGGTGAGGGTGAGGGTGTGAGGGTGTGTGAGCCAGGGGGAGCCCCTGATGCAAGAAAATAGAGAAAATGAGAGAAAGGCAGGTACAGAAGCTATAAGGGTGGATCCAGCCATTGCTAGTGAGTCAATGATAGTGGATGATGCAGAAAAGGAAAGACAATTTCAGCAATATTACAAAGCTATAATTGATAACATTTCCTTGGATGCTGACACTCTCAAGGACATGCAATCTAAGTTGGACATCAATGAAGAAGATGAAGCTGAGTTCTACAGACAACTTCAACTTCAAATAGAGGAGAATGACAGGAGGCTGGGAAAGAAAACAAGGGATCAAAGGAAAAGAAATTAATCTGCTCAGGCTAAAGGAGCATCCTTGGAAACAATGTAATTCTTCAATTCCATCTCAGCATACACATTTTTGCAGCACTTTTAAATTTCTGCTTTATTACAGTTAATATATTTGTCAAGTGTTTTGTTATCATCAAGATAAACCCAAATTTATGCCTACAGTTCTAGTAGACATAAATAGGGGGAGATTGTTAGGAATATGTGTATTAGTTTGATGATAAGTTAAACAAAACACTCAAGTAGAAATCTAGTGTTTGTAGCCTCAACGGATAAGACCATCTTGGCTATCCGTTGAAGGAGTAGCTTTACTTAGCAATAAGTTCAGTATTGTAGCACATTTCATTCTCTGTTCAAGTTGTAATTCTTAGATGTTGTAGGAAATTATCAGTCATATTGACGACTAGTGGATATGCAAATAGGAGGGCTAATTATAAATATTTCATGCCTTGTAATTTTGTATAAGTGAAGAAGTATCAACTGATATTGAAGACCTTCAACGGATAAGAAACAAAGCTTCAACGGATGTCTCTAAAGCTTCAACGGATAATATCCATCAACGGATAAGTGCTTCAACGGATAAAGACTTCAACTGCTAATGCATCAACGGATAAAGCTTCAACGGATAAAGCCTCAATGGATATGGCATCAACGGATGAAAGCTTCAACGGATGCTTAGTTCATTAGCAGTTGATAGTGAAAATTCATAAGCTGACAGAGGCACATGGGTTGACAGAGACAAACTGGAATGTGGAAGCCTCTAGGAGGAATCAAGAAAATGCAGCATTTCCATTCTGGTGCAAACAAGGAAGTATTCAAAGATTAACAGCTAAGCCTAAATTGCATTGGATAGAGAAATGAAGAAGAAACATGTGAAGAGCCTTTTTAATTGTATTTTACAATTTTGTCTTCACTTGTAAACTTGGTGATATATAAACCAAGTAGCAGCTAGTAATCAGAAAAGAATTTTCCAGAGTTGTTTAGAAAAATCCAGAGAGAAAATCATCTAGTTTGTACTAGGAAGCAGCTGTGATTTAATTCTTTGAATCACAGATTTTCTGAAATAACACATCTCTGGTGGAACAACAAATCCACCAGAAAAGTTTTTAAGTTCTCTGTGTTCTTTACATTTGTGTTTGAATACATATCTGTCTGCATTAGCTTCAAGCAATTCACACACACTTGCTCTCAAAAACACTTAGCCTTAGAAACTGCTCAAAACTTGAAAAAGTTTTGAGATTTACATTCAACCCCCTTCTGTAAATCTCATTATTAGTCTACTGGGAATAACACTTGGTTTTATCCTTCACAATATAACGATTTAACAAGCTAGATCAAACTGAACGCTTTTCATTATAACTTGATACTTTTGACACCTTACACGAGATGGGTTCAACCCTGATAAAACTAAAATATATCTTCTATCAAATTTATAAAAATCCTAAGCAAGCAAAGCTTCGAGGTGCTTTTAAACCTACTTGTCATCTCGATAAGTGAGATTCATGCTTAACCTTTTTACATATAGTAAACCTTCAGGTTTTGCATGTGCCAGGTTCTTGGGACTTCAAAACCATCCATAGTCTCCAGCTTGTAGGTTCCTTTTCCTTGAACACTTTTGACCTTATATGGTCCTTCCCAATTCGGGGAAAGTTTCCCTTTCTGCCCAACACCGGAAGCTTCCACCTTCCTCAGAACCAAGTCTCCATGCTTGAGGAACCTTTCCTTAACCTTTAGGTTGAAATAGAACGAAGCCTTTTTTTGATATTCTGCTATCTTTGCATGTGCCTCATCTCGTACTTCATCAATTAGATCCAGGACTAATCTTTGCCCTTACTCATTTTCCTCATCATTAAAAGGTTGGATCCTGGGAGACGAATGTGATATCTCCACAGGAACAACCACCTCTTCCCTATATGCTAACATGAAGAGAGTTGCTCCAATGGTGACTCTACAAGTATTCCTATAGGCCTCTAGAATTGGGAGTATTTCTTCCACCTAGTTATTTCTTGACTTCTCAAGCCTTTTCTTTAGTCCATCCAGGATTATTCGATTTGCCACTTCCGCTTGCCCATTGGCTTGCGGGTGAGCCACTGAGGTAAATCGCAACTCAATTTCATTCTTTTCACAATACTTCTTGAATTCCTCATTGTTGAACTGTGTTCCATTATCAGTGACTAGGATGCAGGAAATTCCATACCGGCACATGATGTTTTCCCACAGGAATTCTGCAACTTGCTTAGTCGTGATCTTGGCCAAAGGCTTGGCTTCAATCCATTTAGTAAAATAATCAATGGCCACAATCAGGAACTTCCTTTGTGCCGTGGCCATAGGGGAAAGGCCCAAGTATATCCATTCCCCATATGGCAAAGGGGATGGGAGACTTGATAGAGGTTAATATTTCGGGGGGTTATCGAACGAAAGGTTCATGTTTCTGACAGCGATCACACTTCTTCACATACTCTTAGGCATCGACCATCATCTCCGGACAATAGAAGCCTAAACAGGTTATCTTATGAGCTAGTGCTCTGCCCCCAGGTGTTGCCCACAGATACCTTCATGTACTTCTTCAAGAGCCAATCGTGCCTCATCGGGCCTAAGACATTTTAAATAAGGAACCACATAAGATCTTTTGAATAAAATTCCATCGATCAAGGAGTATCTCAGTGCTCGAACAACCAATTTTTGGGCTTTAGTCACATCATTTGGAAACCAGTCGGTTTGAATATGGGCCTTAATGGGATCTATCCGTGATGTCCCCAGCCCTATAGGAGTTACAAGCTTAACATCAATGCTCTGTGTCTTCAGAACGCGGAAGTATACACTTCCTGAACTTTCCTCTATCTCAGATGAAGCAAACTTTGACAATGCATCTGCCTTAGCATTTTCCTCTCTTGGGATGTGCTCAACATGGAATTTATCGAATTGGGTCATCAAAGCTCTTACTAGGAAGACATACTTAGCCATCGTATCATCCCTTACCTCAAACTCTCCCTTCACCTGGGATATGATCAACTTCGAGTCTCCACAGACCTTCAAGTTCTTGACTCTTAGTGTCCTTGCTAGGCCGAGGCCAGCTATCAAAGCCTCATATTATGCTTTATTATTTGTGGTTGGGAAGTTTAACTTCATAGCGTATTCAATCAAGAACCCATCGGGGCTTTGCAAAACAAACCCTGCTCCACTTGAATTTTTTTTGATGCTCCATCAAAATAGAGAACCCAATATTCCTTCTCCTTATCATCTTCTGTGTTTGGAGGTATAGTATGTTCCTGTCCCCGACTTCTTGGTTGGGTATGGTACATTCCACCTCGAAGTCAGCCAATGCATGGGCTTTTATTTCCATTTGTGGCTTGTACTTGATGTCAAATTCTCCTAACTCTATTGCCCACTTGATCAGCCTCCCACTAGCCTTGGGACTATGAATAATATTTCTCAGGGGCTGATTTGTTAGCACCTCAACTTGATGAGCCTGAAAGTAAGGACCCAACTTTCTTGAAGCCATTACCAAGGCTAAAGCAAACTTCTCAATAGTTGAATAATTCAAATCAGCTCCATGCAGAATTTTGCTAACATAATATACGGGTTTCTGGATTTTAAGTTCCTCCTTAACTAATACAACGCTCAAGGCATTCTCTAAAATGGCCAAGTACAAGTATAAAACTTTATTCAAAGCTGGCTTGGCCAACAATGTAGCCTGGGCCATATATTTCTTTAATTCTTCGAATGCCTTCTGGCTTTTCTCACTCCATACAAAATCCTTAACCTTCTTCAAGGACTTGAAGAACGACAAGCACTTGTCCCCAGACTTGGAGATGAATCACCCCAATGCAGCAACCCTTCCAGTGAGCTTTTGAACATCTTTGATAGTTTTTGGTGGCTCTATGTCTAGGATTACCTTTATTTTATCGGGATTGGCCTCGATTCCTCTATTGGAGACCATCAATCCTAAAATCTTTCCAGATCCCACTCCGAAAGTACACTTTTGCAGGATTTAACATCATCTTATGGTATCTCAGGACCTCAAAAGCTTCCCTCAAATGGGTTATATGGTCAGTCTTTACTAGACTTTTGTCTAACATGTCATCGACATAAACTTCCATGGTCTTGCCAATAAGATCCTTAAAAATTTTATTTACCAACATTTGATAGGTGGCTCCTGCATTCTTGAGAGCAAATGCCATAACAAGATAACAATAAACACTAAAGGCAGTGATGAATGATACCTTTGGGATGTCGTTTTTGTGCATCTTGATTTGATTGTATCCACTAAATCCATCCATGAAGCTCAGCATCTCATGTCCTACAGTATCATCTATCAATATATCTATCCTTGGCAACAGGAAACAATCCTTTGGGCATGCATCATTTAGATCGGTGAAGCCCACGCACATTCTCCATTTTCTATTTGCCTTCTTCACCATTATAGGGTTTTCTAACCATTCCAGAAACTGAATTTTTTCAATTAAACCAGCCTCTAAGAGCTTCTCTACTTCCTTGTTTGATAACTTCTTGCCTCTCTGGAGCAAAGCTTCTTTTCTTTCTTTTTTTCACAATCTTTCGATTTGGATCCACATTTAGCCTATGAGTGATCAATTCTGGGTCTATGCCTGGCATATCAGCTGCTGAACATGCAAACACATCACTATTTTCTTGTAAAAATTCCACCAACTTTTCTCTAAAGGGCTCCTCTAGTGTGGCTCCAATGGAAGTCACTTTCTCAGGATCCTCGGGAGCCAAAGGAATCGAAACCTAGTCTTCTGCTGGCTTCCCTCTTTTCTCGTCATTCTCACGGATATCCAGATCCTCTATAGGCAGAACCTGCCCCCCAACTCCATCTGCCCTCAGAGAGGCCACATAACAACTTCTAGCCTTTTTTTGATCCCCTCTCTCTTCTCCAATCCCGTTCCGGGTGGGAAACTTTATAACTGAATGGTAGGAAGAAGGGACTGCCTTAAAGGCATGTATCCCTGTTCTTCCCATAATCGCGTTGTAAGTTGAAGTAGCCTTCACCACCATAAATTCCAGCATCTGTGTTACTTTTCTTGGTTCCTGACCTATGGTTGTTGGCAACTTAATTATCCCTTCCATGGGGCATTTCCACTCCTGTAAATCCATATATCGGCATATCAGTTGGGGTCAATTAAGAATCATTATAACCCATCCTTAAAAAGGTGTCATGGAGCAAGATATCCACTGAAGCACCATTATCTACAAGTTCCCTATTATCTGTGTTATGACCAGCGGGTCATGATGAGGAAATTTCACACCTTCCAAGCCAGAATCATCAAATGTCATTGTCACTCCTGTCATGGCCCTCTTCGGGGCTTCCCCAATAATATGTATAACTTCTCTAGTATATGCTTTCCTTGAGTTCTTGGATAAACTAGCAGAGTGGGTCCTCCAAAGATAGTATTTATCACAGGCCCTCGGGGTCATGGTCCTCCAAAGATTGCATTTATCACCGGTCCCCTAGGCTGGGGATTTCGTCCCTGATCGTCTTGGTCCTTCCTATGTTCATCAAAGTTCCTTCTCTCATTGTTATTCCTATCTCCTCCATCTCCAGTGTACTTGCTCAACCTTCCTTTTCGAATGAGAAACTCTATTGCATCTTTCAATTGTCTTCACTCATCGGTGTCATGACTAGCATCCTTGTAAAATCTGCAATATTTACTCTTATCTAGCTTGGTAGGATTAGCTTTCAAGGGTTTAGGCCAACGAATATCTCTATCTTTCTTAATTTCCATCAAGATTTGGCTTCTAGGAGCGTTCAACTTAGCATATTTAGTGAACTTTTGCCTAGATCCTCCCTTCTTCGGGGTCAAATCAGTGTTTTGCCCAGTTCTAGGATACTTGTCCTTAGCAATATACTCTAGATCAGTCTTTCGCTTCTTGCCACCAGTGGGCTCGTTATTTACTACTGTCTTCCTCATGCTCTCTTCCACTTTGATGTATTTCCCAGCCCTATCTTGGAGCTGTAACATGATTTCAGGAGGGCGCTTGGCCCATGACATCTTGAAGAACTCATCCTTAGTTCCCCGGTGCAGTGCTATCATAGCCACCTTATCATCAAGATCCGGGACCTTCAAGGCTTCCTTGGTGAAACAATTCAAATAGTCTCTCAATGACTCTTTTGCTCCTTGCACAACGCTCAAAAGGGATGCTGAGCTTTTCTCATGTACTCTCCCACTGATGAACTACTTAATAAAAGCCTGACTTAATTCTCTGAAGGACCCAATAGAATTCGGAAGCAAATGGCTATACCATCTTTGAGCCATTCCCGACAGGGTTTGAGGAAAGGCTCGACACTTAATAGCATCGTTCACAAGCTACAACAATAGTGCATTAGAGAACGTCCTGACATGGTTAATGGGATCTCCAGTACCATCATAAGCTTTGATAGTGGGCATCTTGAACTTCCTTGAGATATGGGCACTCATTATCTCTTCAGTGAATGGTGGAGTAGGATCATCAGGATCTCCAAGGGGAAGAATATTGCTTAGATCAGCTCTTGGGACTACAGTCCTTCTTTATGACAGGCTATCTACGTCTATGATTGGACGAAGATTTCTCCTTCTAGGTGGTAGTGGGGGTCTAGGAGCCGTGCGCCTCCAAGTCGCACTTCAGCCTTTGAATCTCAGCCTCATGAGCCCTGATTCTCTCCTGCACTTCTTGGGGATTTGTCCCTCAGGTGCTCCTGGGACGTTGCTTACCATCAGGCATCAACTCTTTTCCAGTACATCTCTCAGTATAAGGACCAGAAAATTCCTGATCCTCCGGGATAGGTGCCAAACCTTGTATGTAGGGGGTGTTTGCCCCCGTGCTTCACTCCTTCCAGCATGCCCACTCCCTCCAACCTCGGGGTAAAGGGGCATCCCATAAGGGGGTTAGTGGTCACAATAGTTGAATACTCATACCCAACAGGTCGAGAATTCACAAGTGTATATAGCTGTTGAAGTTGGGGATTCATCCCTTGAGGAGCCGGGGAATCGTCCCTTGAGGTTGATGTTCAGTTGCCCCTACCTGGGTTCCTCATTGGGTGGCAGCATAGGTTGAATGCGGAGGTACCTCCACTGTTGACGAAATCGCTTGGGTTGTCGCAGCTGGTGTACCTCCAAAGGTGCTATTTCCACTTCGTGTTCTCGCCATGGTTGTTGTTATTCCTCCACACAGTCGGCGCCAAATGTTATGGATCAAAAACTAAGGTATAATAATTGCTATATTTATTACTAGGGCACGTGAGCTTCGAGGCTCGATTTGACTGCTCTTGTGTTCCGTGACTCAATCTACCTTAACAAGATGCCTACATACCTTGCTGATTGCCAAGGATCAAGTCAAAAAACATAGTTCTAATTGATGGGGTGAGTCCCTTTATATAGATGTTGAGAGTCCTTGAATTGGATTAGATCTAGAAGACTTGGTGGGCAAGTCTCAGAATTAGAATGGACTTTGGAGTCCTAGGAAGCAGTAAATTGATTCCTTATCCCTTTATGCCCCTTGGAGGCTAATCTACAAGGATTTATGTCCTCATTGGGACTCATCTTGACATCTGATTTCTCCCCTATTTATTACGAAATTAATTAATATTCGGGGTTTTGGGCCTTTCTAACTAGGCTTCGTTATTGGACCGTATCAGGTCTAATTAATTCCAACATTAATAATATTCTTAGGCTATTTTTAGGCCCATATCAAAGGTCCTGGGCCTTTTTAATTGGCTTCACAACCAGCCCAATTTTAATACAATTAATGCGATATTAATTACGCAATCAGGGTTTATTTTTTTCCCTATCAATCCCAATCACAATAAAAATCAATTTAATCACAATCCAACAGTTACTGTTCACAATCCAACTAATGATACAACTTTTAAAATTAACTAATCATTTTCATTTCAAAATTTACTTCACGAACTAATTTATTTAATTTATAAACGTAGGACTTAGATTAAAATCATCACTGTCCACCGTCGGCTTGCCGGGGCTCATCGCCGACGGCGGTAAAATTCGCGGGTTCCCGTTTATATCGAGCGTCCTACGCGAATTTCACCGATTCATATATAAATTTCTCCACATCGTAAACAAATAAATAATTAATATCAAGAATTTTAATCAATTATTATATTATTATTTATCTTTTTTTCTGCAAAATTAATAAAAGAAATTCAATCATAACAAATTAAGTAAAGCAACAGGGATATCACACGCGCGCTACACGCATAGATATACACGACCGGCCACCATGCCGGAAAATTCGGCGGCAACCGGAAAAACAGGCGTCAAGGAGCATAGGCAGAACACACAACCCACACATCGCAACACAACACACACACACACACTTATGCATACGTGTATACATATATATAAAAAAAAGAAAGCAGAAGCATACGTGTATTACTCAAAAATAATAATTATTAAATCTATAAATCCTTATAAAATCACATAACAATCTAAAAATTACCAGAAAAATACCAAAATTACCTATATTTGATTCAGGACATATTAAAATTAAAATACTTACACTGTATCACATACAGACATCCAAATATTAATATCAATCATCAGATAATTCACCAAAATTTACATAATAATCACATAATAATTATTTATTGATAAAAATAATTACACGATATATCCCAGATATTACAATGTAGAACTTTTGAGCATCATCAGGATTGTCAATGATCACTTCATCTTCATCGGGAATTGCAGATACAGTTTGCTTTTCCATCAGTATCTGAGAGTGAGTCAGTGTCTCAGTTATAATAGTCCTTGCACCATGTTTGAAGACATGATTTGACTGCATGGTTTGAGTTTGAGTTTGAATTCCAGTCCAAGATTGTACCACCACAACATCATAGGTCCATGTGCCTTGATTTCCACCATCATTATCAGGATTGGCATCATCCTTCTTCAATATTGATTCAGGTGTACATTTTGTCTGATCTACTGTAATAACCCCAATTTTTGGAAATTTTTGAAACCCTGATGAATAGTAACTTTTGCTGACTATGCTGATTAAGGAAAATTATCAGACCACGCTATATAGGAGTACTGTTATGAAAATTCTAAGATCGTAGTAGTATTCCATAAAGTAAATGAGTGTATGTAAAGGTCGTTAGAATTCGAATCCGGACACTTTGATTTTTCCCGAAAATCCATCAGATACTGAAAGAATTGAGTATAAGATAACATGATTAAAAGGATTTAAATTTAAGGATTATAAGAGAGGATCATAAAATGAATATAAAATATTGAGAAAGGTTTAGGGGAACCCAAGTAATAAGATCTCAGATATGATCCCTCAAACGACGAACGAAAACGAAAGTTAAGCGAACCGTATAACAGATAAGCGATCATTAGCCAAGTAATTAAAGACGATAATAAATTGAGGTTGTTTATAACTAAGAATTAAGCTAACAATTATAACTACGAGAATAAGATTGATTAAATTAATATATATGACAAACATGGGATTATAACTTCATTAAATAGTTCATTCAATAGCCTTATTGTTCTAAACCTTAGCATGCGATGGTGATGACACTAATTGGGCAACACGAAACTGATAAATGCCAACTTTCATTGCACGAGTACCATACTACTAGACATCCAAAAAAGTGATAGAAGCTAAATAGACACCAATTATATTGAGACCCTAAATGTCTATAGAATTTGACAACATAACGGTTTAAGCACAAGTTATCTATCTTGATTACACAGGGCAAGTAAGATGGTTAAAATTACCTACTAATCATGCATAACAATACATGAACCTATGCTAGCATGGCAAGTTCTAAATCCTTAAATTCACTGTCGCTTCATTAAGAATTAACACGCTATCTTATAAGTTCGCGGCGCTCATAAGATGAATACGCATAACCAATACTAGGATATCAATTAATCACCACATACTAAGGTATCAAAATAATTTAACTAAAGAAATCCATAAATAAATCTGCTAGAACCCCACGATAACGATTAGCCCATGATCGGACACATCATCAACATGGGTTCCGATGAAAGCATGGTATAACAAACGTAGTCTTTATAGCAAATAAATAAAACCAAGTACAAAACAAGATTAAAGGTTCACAAGTAAGAAAACTAGCATCCAAATACAACTTAAAACAAAGATTCACAAGTAAAAATAAAATCTTTTTTGCCTTCGTTGAATTATGTTAAACAGTCTTCTTACGGCTCTCCTTGTGCTCTGGTATGTCTCTCCCATAAAAACGTTCTTATTTGAATATATATAGCAACCCATTGCAATTTGGAAGTCTCCCCACTTAGAATCGAATTAGAATCAGGATTCATATTTTCCGCACCGGCGCGGCCGCGCGCTATCACAGCGCGGGCGCCCTACCTTTCTGGATTCCTGGCACGGCCGCGTGCTATCACAGCGCGGGCACTCCATCCTTTTGGGAAAAACATAGATTTCATCTTTTTCCTTGCTGCTTCGAGCTAGCTTTCCACGAGCTTTAATTCCAACACCACCTTGACACCAAATTAGCACCAAAACAATGTTAATTCACCTAAATCTTAGATTAATGCCTGAAATGTAAAAACACTAGAAAACGCGTTAAAACACTAAACAACTTGAGTACAAATGCATCAATTCAAAGCTTATTAGAGCATTATAAGGTGTCATAAATGCCACTCAATAATTACTGTGGAGCGTGCATGTTTTTTGTGGGGTATTCTACAGGGAGACTATGTGGATCTGGGGATGGTTATCCATCAGGGTATTCTGAGGTTTTTGCGAGGGAGTACTACGGGTTCTATACCCTATGCGTCCATTATGACTAAGTTGTACGTGGCGGTTGGCGTTCGTTGGCCTGCACATGTGCAGCTGCAGCTCCCTAGTGCTCCGATTGATAGTTTGACATTGTTGAACATGACAGAGTGGTATGGTGGGAAGCCCGATTCTAAGGGGCTTGGTTATTCTTATGACCATCTGCCAGGTAGAAGGCCAGCATATCAAACTTATGCTAGTGTCGCAGGCTCATTGAGCGGCTTGGAGAGCTCAATTGGGAGAGGAGGCTGGTCCTTCGAGATCGCAGCAACAGCAATAGGAGGAAGCACATGGCAGTTCTGGTTTGAGTAAGACACAGTATAGGCGTCTAGCTAGGAGGATGTATGCGATGCATGACATCCATAGTAGGTTTACACAACACCTTACCCAGGCATTGGGGACTGCTTTTAGAGCCACATGAGTTGACATCCAGTGGCCATTATTCGGTGAGGACTCAGTGTATCCACCTCCAGACACTCCTGACACTCCACCCCTAGAGGGTGATGATCCTGGTTCTGATTAGGTATGCCTGATTCCTTGCTATTACCTTCACTGAGGATAGTGAATATTTTAAGTTTGGGGGTAGTAGTTAAGGATTTATGTGTTTTGTGTGAGTCACATATAGTTTTCATATTCATGCTAGTTTAGTTCATATAGTTGCATGTTTACCATGTAGTAGTTTTTTTTTGTTTTTTTAGTTTTTATGATAGTTTGTTCATATAGTTTCATGCATTTGCATAATAACATGATCCCTTAGATGATTTTGCTGATTGATTTGTGATATTGATGCTAGTGTAGTGATGTCGTATTTAGTGATGTTAAGCCTTATCGAGTTGATTTGCATGCTAGAGACAATTTTATTTCACTAAGTCTTATAGGTTGCCTGAGGGTTAGATCATGGTCATGGTTTATTTATTTATCGAGGTTTAATCACTTGTTTATATTTAAAATTTAGGATATTCTCTTAATGATAAAATAACATGGATATTTAAAAAATTAGAGAAAATTGGATTTCATTGCTAGTTGTTATGGCTAGGTGTCAAATGGCTAGTAGCCGGCTCATTTTATATGAGTAGTCTAGGGTTGAACGAGATGGAGCGAAACGCACTCGTTCAGAAATTTGTGAAAAAAGAAAAGAAAAAACAAAATATATATATATATATGTGTGTGTGTTTATGCATAATTGATCACAAGTGGGCTCTTTAATACTCGAGTTATTAAGTTCTTAGGGGACTTTGTGCCTAGTGACCTAAGGCTTTTTATAGTCTGGCATCCACTAACCTAACGCTCACTACATGGTATTATTGTATATGTCTTTTGTGGACCTACTTATTGCACAGTCAAATAAGCATATTTTTGTGTTGTTTTGTGTTGTGAATAAAAGCATGAATCCATGAAAAACTCTGATATAAGAATTGAAGTGTTATAAGTTATTTTGATTCTAGCTTTTATTCTATTTATAACCTTGCGATTGCTTTGATGATTAGTGAGTCATGATTATTGATCTAGCTGCGATAGTAAATCTGTAAGCATTTGCACACACGCATGTTTATGGATTATGAGTTGATTTGTAGGGCTTTATTGGTCTTTGTGCAAATAACTGTATTTGCTGAGATGTTGCTTGTTGATTGGTTAGTTATTCTATGGGGATTGTTGCATTCATATAGTTTGCATTCATGCATTTTTATTTCTTGTTCTTTGAGTCTGTTTATGCTTGAGGACAAGCATCGGTTCAAGTTTTGGGGTATGTTGAGTGGAATTTATAAAACTTTATAATGCTCCGTAAAGCTTTGGATTGATGTTTTGTACTCAAGTTGTTAGTGTTTTTAATGTTTTTTGTAGTGTTTTTGCATTTCAGGCATTATTCAGGAATATAGGTACATTAGCATTGTTTGGATGTTAATTTGGTGTTAGGATGGTGTCTAGAATAAAAGCTCGTGAAAAGACCAGCTCAAACCAACAAGAAAAGAAGAAGTTAATATTTTTTCCAGAGAGACAGCACGCCCGCGCTGTGATAGCGCGCGACCGCGCCAGGAAGGCAGAATTTCAGCGCGCCCGCGCCAGGTTGGAAAAAGAAAATCATGTTTCTTATGGAATTTTGATCCAGAAGACTTCTACTCTGCATGGGCTTCTATATATACATAACTTATGCTCGTTTTTCATATAAGACGTACCACAGCTTAAGAAGAAGGCGTAAGAAGACCGTAGAGCACAATTCAACCAAGGCGAAGAAGATCTAGTTTATTCTTGTGATTCTTTATTTTAAGTTATAACTTTGGATGCTAGTTTTCTTATTCGTGAACCTATACTCTTGTTCCGTACTTGGTTTTATTAAGTATAAAGACTACGTTTATTATACCAGGATTTCATCGGAACCCACGTTGATGATGAGTCCGATTATGGGCCAATCATTATCGTGGGGTTCTAACGGATTTATTTATGGATTTCTTTAGTTAATTAATTTTAGTGCCTTAGTGTGTGGTGATTGTATGATAACCTATTATTGGTTGTGCTTATTCGTCTTATGAGCATCGCGAACTTATAAGATAGTATGTTAATCTTTAATGAACTAAAAGTGAATTTAAGGGTTTAGAACTTGCCATGCTAGCATAGGTTCATGTATGTGATATGCATAATTCGTAAGTAATTTTAACCATCTTACTTGCCCTATGTAATCACGATTGATAACTTGCGCATAAAACCATTATATTGTCAAATTCTATAGACATATAGGGTCTCAATATAATTGGTGTCTATTCAGCTTCTATCTCTTTTATGAATGTCTAGTAGTATGGTATTCGTACAGCGAAAGTTAGTGTTTACTAGTTTCGTGTTATTTGATTAGTTGTCATTACCATTGCATGCTAAGGTTAAGAACAATGACTTTGAATGAAGTATTTAATGAAGTTAGAATTCCATGTGTATCTCATATAGTTAATTCAATCTCTTTTAATCTCTTAGTTAATTGCATGTTAGTTTAATCTTAGTTATAAACATCTCAAATTGTTATTGTCTTAGCATTGAGCAATAGCTATACCATTGTGGCATAGGTGCATAATCTTAAGTTAACTAAAAGGAGTCTCTGTGGGTACGAATCTGATTTATATTTTATACTACTTGTGAACGCGTATACTTGCATATAATTTTAGCGCGTGTTTTTTCCCTAACATCAAGCTCTTGAAGCTTTAAATGAGTCGATTAGAAGAGCATTATTTGGTGAGGAAGTATTGACGAAAATAGTGAATTCAACCATATTACGGTTAGAATATCCTGTTCAAGGTCCTTCAATGAATCAACTGCCTTCACAGGTATTAGGAGAGAGTGATGTAATCTCTGCCACATCTAGCTCAACACTTACCTCCCCAGGACTAATAAACCTGAATGCATCTGTGGATAGGGGATCCGACATAGGTACGGATCGGCAACCCACTGGAGATGAACCAGTTCAACTCATGAGCCTACGGGAAAAGTGTTTTCACCGACACTAGAGGAAGATGAGGAACATATGCCATATATGACAGCCTCAGTGATCCTCCCAGAGATTCCAACTCTGGACCAGTCATCTCATGATGACATGCAACTTGTCTTGAATAAGGATCGGGACTCGTGAATTCCCATTACACCACTACTGACCTCCTCAAGGATGGCTCCAGTATTTTCTGCAAGTACATCTTCTGCATCTCGGAACTATGAGCGGAGTGTAGCCGTGAGGGTGAGTGAAACACAAATCCCTAAATCGAGACACAGAGTGTTGAGTGATACACTGCGAGAAGCCCGTGAGACACCTACCTCCCAAACCACACCTATAGAAATGTCCCAGTACATAACAAAATCTTACCTTGAAGAGCAGTTAGCATTTAAAGATAGCTATCTCAAAGAACAACTGGCTCTCAAGGATCAATATGTCAAGAGTGAACTGTCTGTCAGGGATCATCAGATTGCACGTCTTTTCGAACAACTTTAACTTCAACAAGCATCATTTGCTAGTTTACGGGAATTTGTGGAGCAATCTCTCTCTCATTCTTGAAAGGGAAAGGCAATTTCCAATACTGAGCCAAAGATTTCCATTAGCAAGCAAGCGCCAATCCCTGTCTCCACTGAAATAGCTCATGCCAGTACTGGGCCAAAGACCTCAGTCAGCAAGCAAGTGTCTGTTTCAAACCATATTCTCAAGAGATACCTATCTTGATCTTGCCTGCTGAATCAACCCCAGCTCTGGAGGATAATACAACTGGGGGGAGAAATGGGTGGAGAAAGAAAAAGTAGTTGCAGCTGTGAACTTAATTCAGGATGTTTTTCAAACAGCTGACTCTGGATATGATGAGTTTGGAGATGAGATTTAGGAAGAAAAGGAAGAAGAAGAGAGGATTGATGAAAGGGTGCTATTAAAATCAAGACATGCTGCTGAGAAAAGCCTTCTAACTCAGGGGGAGCAATCAACATCAAAACAAGATCTCCTAAGTAAAGTCATTACATCTCAAAGGGATCTTCTGTCAGAGATATGTAAAAACCCAAATTTTTGATATCGGTAAAAGACCTTTATAAATAGTAGACTTGCAGGAAAACAAAAACTTTTGCGATCACACCATATATGAGTTTTTAATTTAAGTGTTCGAGTTCATATTGTGGTTATACGTACTAAATGAGGGTATGCAAAAGTCGTGAGTTTTCGAAGAAAACCAATAGTCCAAATGTTATTATTTACGAGCCATCAAGGAATAAGAGAATTATACTACGACCAATAAAATCTTGAGAATTATAATTTCATATTTCATAACCAAGTACTAGCACTCGAAATGGTAATGATTTATGATAAGCGGAATTATTCAATGTAGCATTTAAAGGAATTGATTTAAACGTACGTGAACGAATGCGAGATAATGTAGGATGGCAAGGAATCAGGTGATAACCTAGGAAAATTAAGTATATATAAATTTATCCAACAAGTAATAAATTAGGAAGCTAGTTATAAAATAAATAAATAACAAATTTCAATAAACATTAATTCAAAGAGCTTATCATGCAAGCTTTGACAAATGAGACACCTAGCTAATCCTAGCCTTTGAAAATAGGCCAACAGTAATTCTGAGGGACAGAATAATGATACCATGAACCAAATATTCCATCTAATGCAACAACATATCGTAATGATGCAGCAACAGATGCAGCAACAACAACAACAATTTCAGCAACAAATATTACAACAGCCACCTCGTCTGGAACCTCACATACCACAAGTTATGCATGTTGTTAATTTTAAGTAGTTTCAGTCAGTGAAGCCTCCAGAGTTTGAGGGTACAACAGATCCTACTAAGCCAGGGCTGTTGGGTTCCGAGGCATAAAAAGCAGTGGATAAACGTAAATAACATAAAATTTCGAAACCCAAGAACATGATCCATGTATAATTGTGGGCATATTATGGAGATAACAAAACATACCTTTCCAGAGCTTGACTTTCACGAACTCAATGGAGATCCTAGCTATCACACTTTGTGTCTACCTCTAGGAGAAACACCTCGAGGTTATCCACACGAGCACCTGCAAGAACGTCTCACGAACTTGACTACGGAATGGATGTACTAGCCTCCTTCTTGACGATCCGAATTGCCTCTGCCTCTCTTTGCTGCTAGGGTTTTCTCCAAAATGTACAAACCTCTTTAACCTATCATTATCTATTTATAATGATTGATTAAAAGGCCCATAACAGCAAAGCCCAACCCTAGTAGGTATAGGGTTAAATAATAAAAACGAATTTCTATTATTTAATTAATAACTAAGTCATACTTAATTATTATGGGCAAAAAAAACATTCCCTTTAATTCGAATTTATATTATCTCAATGAAGTCTTACTTAATTATAATAAAATTCAAATAATCATTAATCAATTTAAATCCATAATTTAAATTAACTATTCCATTAGGTGCTCTATTTGTGTGACCCTATAGGCTATTATTTAATTAGAAATAATTTTATTCTCTAATAAAATTATAAACAATGAGCGGTATCTAGTAATAAATCATTGTTACCCAATTAAACAATAATTAAATCGTGATTAGATAAATCCTTTCATGATTAATGTTTTTCATGTAATATAATCCCTTTAACAATACATATTATAGGTTAAACTCGAGGCATGTATTTAGTCATCCTCTTCAATATTTAATCCGGGTTTACTTGATCCATGAGTAGACTATCAAGACAAATCATTATTTGAGCATGGCCATGCTTTTTATAATCTCACTCAACCAAGAGGCCAATGATATCTCTCCTAATTATAGGAGGGTTAAATCCTTTATCTATCATTCATATTTCTCATACGA
The DNA here is from genome assembly GCF_009905375.1 of Apium graveolens. Classification (NCBI taxonomy): domain Eukaryota; kingdom Viridiplantae; phylum Streptophyta; class Magnoliopsida; order Apiales; family Apiaceae; genus Apium; species Apium graveolens. Next base: position 123,246,094 of record NC_133649.1, on the reverse strand, counting down.
CTCATGATATACCCGATGACCACTTTTATCATCACCCGATCAAAAGTAACTTTTAATATAGTCAAAGTATATTAATCCTCGTATAGAAATATAATGATTTCAAGTCAAAGGATCGTTACACCATTATCACTGTGAGTCTTTCTTATGACTTTATTAAACATGAAGAATCTGACTGTGGGTCTGTCCAGTACCATGTACTCTCACATGTACCTATGTATTGACTTTAGTATCCCCATACTTATAACCAATAAGATGTGGTTATCTTGTCAAACAACATACTAGTCTATCTATGTATTATTATTGTCCTATATAATAATACTCGACTAGGGACCTTTAAGAATATGATATATTATATAATATCAATTTCAAGTCATGTACCTAAACTATACAATGTGTATCATGATTCTAAGGACATTTATTATGCTAACAAAATATCACAGTAATTAAGCTCATAATAAATACATTTATTAAATGATCAACTGACATAAAGATTTAAAATAATAATGTATTGCCTCTAGGGCACCTACACTTACAATCTCCCACTTGCACTAGAGCCAATCACTCATATATCTAATACCCATGGAACTGGTGTGACCATCGTGCTTCTGCTGCGACAAGCCTTTGGTCAGTGGGTCTGCAATGTTATCATTTGTGTTCACTTTGCATATGTGCATATCACCCCTTTCATTAATATCTCGAATAAGGTGAAATCTCCTGAGTATATGTTTGGCCCGGGAGTGTGATCTAGGTTCTTTAGCCTGTGCAATGGCTCCATTATTATCGCAGTATAGATCAATGGGATCTATAATCGATGGAACCACTCCCAAATCAGAAATGAACTTTCGAATCCAAACGGCCTCCTTAGCTGCTTCACAAGCTGCAATGTACTCAACCTCCATTGTAGAATCAGCTACTGTTTCTTGCTTTGAACTCATCCAGCTTACAGCACCTCCGTTTAGACAAAACACAAAACCAAACTATGATAAAGTATTATCTCTGTCTCTTTGGAAACTTGCATCGGTGTAACCTTTTACAACGAGTTTCTCTTCTCCTCCATACACCAAGAATGAATCTTTAGTTCTTTTCAGGTACTTAAGAATATTCTTGACTGCCGTCCAGTGACCTTCACCCGGATTTGACTGGTATCTGCTCATCATACTCAAAGCATACAAGACATCTGGGCGAGTACATACCATTGCATAGATGATAGATCCAATTGCTGAAGCATATAGAACTTTATTCATGTGGTCCTTCTCATCCAATGATTTCGAACACTGGTCCTTAGAGATCATTATCCCTTGAGACACGGGAAGATATCCCCTTTTTGTATTTTACATTCCAAAACGATGCAAAACCTTATCAATGTATGTGCTCTGACTTAGACCGATCATCCTTCTAGATCTTTCTCTATAGATCCTCATTCCTAGAATGTAGGATGCCTCTCCTAAGTCTTTCATAGAGAAATTTCTCCCTAACCAAGTCTTAACAGCCTTTAGAGAAGGTATGCCATTCCCCATTAGTAGTATATCATCAACATACAGTACTATGAATGCCACATAGCTCCCACTAACCTTCTTGTAAACACACGGTTCATCTTCATTTTGAACAAAACTATACTCTGTGACTATTTCATCAAAATGGATATTCCATCTCCTAGAGGATTGCTTCAATCCATAAATGGATCGACGCAATTTACATACCTTGCCAGTATTCCTTAGATCGACAAAACCCTCAGGTTATGTCATGTACACATCCTCTTCAAGGTTTCCATTAAGGAAGGCTATTTTGACATCCATTTGCCAGATTTCATAATCATGGAATGCTGCAATGGAAAGTAAAATCCTTATAGACTTGACCATAGCCACAGGTGAGAAAGTTTTATCATAGTCAATACTATGAATTTGTTTGAAACCTTTTGCAACCAGCCTAGCTTAATAGGTCTGAACATTTCCATCCATGTCTTTTTTCTTCTTAAAAACCCATTTGCACCCTATGGGTTTTACCTCTTCAGGTGGATCAACCAAAGTCCATACTTGGTTTTTGTACATGGAATCTATCTCAGATTTCATGGCTTCAAGCCATCTCTTAGAGTCTGGACTGTTCATAGCATCTTGGTATGTGAGAGGCTCATCTTCATCTATGAGCATCAAATCACCACACTGAGTCAAGAGAAATCCATATCTCTCTGGCTTATGGTTAATTCTACCAGATCTACGAACAACCTGTGTTTGTTGAGCATTATCATTATTCTGTTCTTGTTCCACTTCAGGTTCAATGCTATTTTGTGGTTCTCGATCTTCATCGAGATCTATAGTTCTCCCATTGTTTCTTTTGGAAACAAAATCTCTTTCCATGAAGATAACATCTTGAGCAATAAACACTTTCTGCTCAGAAGGACTATAAAAATAATACGCCTTTAGTTTCATTAGGGTATCCCACAAAAATGCACTCTTCGGGTTTAGGTCCAAGCTTGTCAGCTACTTGACGTTTCACAGATGCCTTACATCCCCAAACTTTCATAAAGTTCATGCCTGACCGTTTCTCCTTCCATACCTCATATGGAGTCTTTTGAACCTTCTTAGTAGGAACACGGTTAAGTGTGAAAGTCGCTATTTCTAGAGCGTAACCCCAGAAACTTATTGGAAGATCTGCATGACTCATCATCGATCGCACCATGTCCAACAAGGTGCGATTTCTCCTCTCTGAAACTCCATTCCATTGAGGTGTTCCTGGCGGAGTGAGTTGTGATACAATACCACACTCTTTTAAATACTCTCTAAATTCGGTGCTTAAGTATTCACCCCCACGATCGGATTGTAAGATCTTAATACTTGCACCTCCGCCAATTTGCTTCTCTACTTAAACCTTGTATTCTTTAAATTTTTCAAAAGAATCGAATTTGTTCTTCATAAGATATACATATCCATATCTACTGAAATCATCAGTAAATGTTTTGAAGTAGTAGTAGCCTCCTCTAGCCATCACACACATTGGGCCACATACATCACTATGTATTAGCTCCAGACGTTTAGTGGCCCTTTGACCCTTACCAGTGAAAGGGGCTTTAGTCATCTTACCAAGCAAACAAGATTCGCATTCTTAGTATGATTCAAAATCAAACTTATCCAAGTATCCATCCTTATGTAATTTGGATATGCTTTTCTCATTTATGTGAACTAGACGACAATGCCAGAGGTATGTTTGATTTGAGTCATTCATTTTAAGTCATTTATTTTCTATATTACAGACAAGATTATCTAAATCAAGAACATATAAACCATTAAATAAACGCGCAACACCATAGGTTAAATCATTCAAAGCAAAAGAGCAATTGCTGTTCTTTATTGTAAACGAAAAACCTTTCTTGTCCAAACAAGAAATAGAAATAATGTTTCTGCGAATCGCAGGCACGTAAAAACAGTCTTCTAGTTCTAAAACAAGCCCAGAGGGTATAGATAAATAATAAGTCCCTACATCTAAAGCAAGCAACTTTTGCTCCATTGCCCACTCTTAGGTCCACTTCTCCCATAGCCAAAGTCCTACTTTTCTGCACGCCCTGCACATTTATACAAATGTGAGAAGCACATCCAGTATCCAATACCCAAGATGTAGAAATAAACAAATTGACTTCTATAACATAAATACCTGATCCAGAAATCTGAACTGCCTTCATTTTCTTCAGATCCTCCAAGTAAATTGGACAGTTTCTCTTCCAGTGACCAGCTTTCTTACAGTAGTGACATTCACCCTTGGCCACACCACCTTTAGGCTTTAAAGCCTGTTTGGGACCTGACTTTGGCTTGGGTGTAGAATTAGATCCAATCTTCTTCTTACCCTTCCACTAGCCCTTCCCTTTGGCCTTACCTTTATTATCCACCATCAGTATGGGAGTAGGTTCAACTGTCTTCATGTTGGTCTCATATGTTCTCAACATATGCAACAATTAAGTACGTATTTTGTCAAAATTCATTCATATTGTAGTTCACAACAAATTGAGTGAATTTGTTGTTCAAAGAATTCATAATTAGGTCAATACCAGTTTCCGGACCAATCGGGAAACCCAAAGTTTCAAGGTACTCAATGTAACCAATCATCTTCAGAACATGTGGGCCAACTGGGTCACTCGCCCCTTGTTTGTAATTAAAAAGTGACTTACTCGTGTTGAACCTTTCTTGACGAGTTTAGCTTGCAAACATGCTTTGCAAGTGCTCATTGATAGTATATGCATCCATATGCACATGCTTTCTTTGAAGCTCAGCACTCATAGTTGCCAACATAAGACATGCAACATTATTTGCATCATTCTCATCCCTTGTGTGTGCTGCTCGCTCATCAGCAGTAGCACCCTCAGGAAGGGGGCCTGGAGGAGGAATATCAATGACATGAAGCTTGCACTCCTGCCTGAGGACAATCCTCAAATTCCTCTGCCAGTCTAGGAAGTTGTTTCCTCCTGTCAGCTTGTCCTTCTCAAGGACTGAACGTACGGATAGTGTGTTTGTGTTGTTTGCCATTACTCAGTATCTACAATGATAAAAGTGCAAAATAAACATTAGATTGTCTGAGTTAAATTTTTTATGTTCATATCATTATGATATATTCATAATATATCTCCCACTATTTTTATCAAATTAATAGCCCTAACTATTAATTCAGAAAGTATATCCCATAAATCTTTCTAATGAGCCAAGATCCATATTTCGTCATGTCCTAAGTCAACCATTGGTAGTCCTTAAAACATGATTATTTAGGTAGACAACAGTTGTCAATTATATCATATATAATTCTTGGATAGTTTCGTGAACAACAATTGATCTTATCTATCTAATAGATTTTTAACCAAACTCTATGCTTCTAAGTTCATAATAGTTGAATATAACCGTTTATATTCACCTTATTATGACGACTCGGTTAAGTTAGACCCAATGATACAATGTCCAAATATAACCATTTATATTCGTCGCATTTCACCACGATAGATAGGAGTCCCCTACCACTGACAGTCGTTCCCCTTATCGATCTAGGATTCAATGAGTGTTCATTCATTGGAAAGCATCTGATGAAAACTTAATATTTTTACTTAGGGATTTTTAATTTAGAACGATCATGATCCCATCATAAAGAGATTCCCAATTTTTTTCCTTGAATATCATACTTCAAATTAATATTCATCAATGGTTTAATGTCCAGGTCATTGGAGAAGACACACCGGTCTCACTTAATAACCAACTTCCTTACGAGTAATCGTTGGTGACAAAATCTCCCCATGTGAGAAATAAAGAAAATTTGTATTTTATTCCGTATTTCATAAATACGAGAATCTCATGATCGTTTGTTAATTTTAAATCTTGAGTCATTACAGATTTTATCTTGTTTAAAGGCATGGCATGGGTGATGTATCTAATACATACATGCATCATTAATCTAATTAAAACATGCATTTTCTACACTAAACATACTATTTATACATCATATGAAAAGTGCGTAAAGTAAACGTGCAATAGTTATGGCCCAATCCTATGTGATCTTTTCAGGCTAATGAAAAGATCAAGGTCAATCTATGGTGTAAAAAATAACTATTACATATGTCTTCTCTATTGCTTCCATTGTCTCCTTGGCCTCCATAGGATGCCTCCTTATTCCCTTGTCCTTCTTGGATGTTACATTAAGAATTATACTAAAGAACTTACAAAAGAACTCGAGTTACATTCGAGATAAAACAACTACAAATAGAAATTGACATGCAAGTCGTATTTATTACAAACCAAAAGAATAAACCATTACAATTAAGGTCTTAAGGCCATAACTACGCACCATGCTCAAGTAACCATTAAAGAACATGATAGATCATATAAAGATGACATACTATTTATTACTTTTCATGATCTAATCAAGAATAATAAATAACTAAAACATATATCATAAGCACAAATTAAAATGAAACCCTAAATCGCTGGGGGGTTCGGGGGGACAGCGAGCCCCCCGATGGCGGAAATTTTTGCAAAATCAAGTATCAGAATACTAGCAAAACATGTATCACAATACAATTCCAGAAGCATGTATCAGTATACACACAACCCATATCCAAGTTACCAAAAACATGTATCAATATACATATTATAAGAGATCGCATACATATGAGTTATGGAAGATCTTAAACATACTAGTATCATCATATAGATCATTAACAGATTCATCATATCATTCATATAACATAACTGTTATCATGGAAGACTCATATAACATAACTGTTATCATGGCAGACTCATCACACATGCATACTTGTAAAAATACAGTAAACACGTAACCAAATCAGCCCCTTATACACGTAGCTCTGATACCATTGTTGGGTTCCGAGGAATAAAATGCAGTGGATAAACATAAATAAAACAAAATTTTGAAACTCAAGAACAGGATCCATGTCTAATTGTGGGCAGATTATGGAGATAACGAATCATACCTTTCAAGAGCTTGACTTTCATGAACTCAACGGAGATCCTAGCTATCACGCTTTGTGTCTACCTCTCGGAGAAACACCTCTATGGTATTCACACGAGCACCTCCAAGAACGTCTCATGAACTTGACTACGGAATGGATGTACCGGCCTCCTTCTTAACGATCCGAATTGCCTATGCCTCTCTTTGCTGCTAGGCTTTTCTCCAAAACGTACGAACCTTTTTAACCTATCATTATCTATTTATAATGACTGTTTAAAAGGCCCATAACAGCAAAGCCCAACCCTAGCAGGTATAGGATTAAATAATAAAAATGAATTTCTATTATTTAATTAATAACTAAGTCATGCTTAATTATTATGGGCAAAAAAAACATTCCCTTTAATTCGAATTTATATTATCTCAATTAAGTCTTACTTAATTATAATAAAATTTAAATAATCATCAATTAATTTAAATCCATAATTTAAATTAACTATTCCATTAAGTGCTTTATTTGTGTGACCCTATATGCTATTATTTAATTGGCAATAATTTTATTCTCTAATAAAATTATAAATAATGAGCGGTATCTAGTAATACATCATTGTTACCCAATTAAACAATAATTAAATCGTGATTAGATAAAACCTTTCGTGATTAATGTTTTTCGTGTAATATAATCCCTTTAACCATATATATTATAGATTAAATTCGAGGCATGTATTTAGTCATTCTCTTCAACATTTAATTCGGGTTTACTTGATCCATGAGTAGACTATTAAGACAAATCATTATTTGAGCATGGTCATGCTTTTTATAATCTCACTCAATCAAGAGGCCAATAATATCTCTCCTAATTATAGGAGGGTTAAATCCTTTATCTATCATTCATATTTCTCATACGATTCATGATATACCCGATGTCCACTTTTATCATCACCCGATCAAAAGTAACTTTTAATGTAGTCAAAATATATTAATCCTCGTATAGAAATATAATGATTTCAAGTCAAAGGATCGTTACACCATTTTCACTATGAGTCTTTCTTATGACTTTATTAAACATGAAGAATCTCACTGTGGGTATGTCCAGTACCATGTCTCTCACATGTACCTATGTATTGACTTTAGTATCCCCATACTTATAACCAATGAGATGTGGTTATCTTGTCAAACAACATACTAGTCTATCTATGTATTATTATTGTCCTATATAATAATACTCGACTAGGGACCTTTAAGAATATGATATATTATATAATCTCAAGTTCAAGTCATGTACTTAAACTATACAATGTGTATCATGATTCTAAGTACATTTATTATGCTAAGAAAATATCACAGTAATTAAGGGCATAATAAGTACATTTATTGAATGATTAACTGACATAAAGATTTAAAAGAATAATATATTGCCTCTAGGGCACCTACACTTACAAGGGCTTGGTTGAAAGAAATGGAGAAAGCGTTTGCGCTTGTGAAAGTTGAAGAGGATCAGAAGACTGATTTTGCTAGCTATTTCTTGAAAAGAGAAGCAAATTATTGTTTGGAATCCAAGAAAACTTTAGAGGGTAAAGGCATCGTAACTTGGGATATGTTCACTGAATTGTTTTTGGAAAATTATTTTACTCGCTATATGAAGAATCAGATGGAAATCAAGTTCTTGGAATTGAAGCAAGGGAATATTTCCGTAACTGAGTATGAAACCAAGTTTACAGATTTGGCTAGGTTTGTTCCGGAATAGGTTGATATTGAGGAGAAACAGGCTAAAAGATTCCAACAGGGATTGAGCCGTGGATTCGTAGCGGAATGGCAGTATTTGAATTGATGACTTATACCACCGTGGTTCAGAAAGCCATGATCATTAAAGGGGAAAGTGTGATGTCCCAAAAGGAAAAGGGACAAAGAAATTTTCAGAACCGTTCTAACAGGAAGCCGGGATTTCAAGCTCGGACAAATATGAATTTCAAAAGGATAGGTCAAGGCCATCAGAGAGCGGGTAATCATTTCCAAGCTCCCAATCAGCAAGGAATCATCAGATCACTATTGCCATATTAAAAGATATGTGATCAGAAATATACGGGTGTCTGCAACAAGGCAATTGTGACATGCTTCAAGTGCAAACAGAAAGGACACTATTCCAATGAATGTCCAGCAGGGAGAACAAAAATTATTTGCTTCCAGTGTGGGAGGAAAGGGCATTTTGCCAGATATTGTAGAGGACCAGCAATGGAAGCTAGTGTTCCAAAAGTGTTAGCATTACCTCCATCACCACAGCACAATCAGCCTAGAGCGAGAACTTTTAATATGATGATGAAAGAAGCTGTGCAGAATCCTAGTGTGATTGCAGTTACGCTTTCTGTGGATTCAGTAGATGCAAAATTATTGATTGATTCTGGAGCCACAAGATCTTTTATTTCTGAAGAATTCATTGATAAGATACGTTGTGAAATTCAACAGTTGGGCAAGATGTTAATTATAAAATTAGTGAATGACAACCAAGTTCCTGTAGATCGAGTATGTCCCGAATGCGATATTATATAGCCGGACATCATTTCTTAGTTGACTTGATACCTTTCAAGTTATGAGAGTTTGATGTTATTTTGAGAATTAATTGGTTAGCCGGTAGTAATGCTCAAATCGATTGTGTGAATAAGATAGTGAAATTGCGAACTGCGGATAATGCAACGGTAATATTTAGGGGTGAGAAACAGTGGAAGAAATTCCTGACAATAATGTTGACTAAATGATTGCTATGACAAGGATGTAAAGTTTATCTAGCTTATGTGTTTGATACTGAAAAGGAAAGCCCAAGTGTAATATCTGGGATATATCGTGTAATTATTTTTGCTAATAAATAAATATTATGCATGTTTCGTGTTTATTCTGTGAAGTATTTGTTAAGTGGTATATGTGTTTGGATATTTGAAAATAATATAAATTGAGTATTTTAATTTTTATATGTCCAAAATAAAATATAGATAATTGTCATATCTTTCTATTTATTTTTATGTTGATTTATGATTTTATAGGAAATTTAAGGATTTTATAAATTCTTTTTTTCCGAGTATTTATAAACTATTTATACAATCGGGAACCAACTGACGTCACCCGTTTTTACGTTTTTATAACCCAAAACCCTTCCGAGAACTCCTTCCTAACCTAATTGCAATATTCCGAGTATTTTCCATGTTTCAACTTTTTCGATACGGCGTACGGTTTATCCTGCACGGGTCCCGGCGCAATATTTTCGATACATTATTCGTTTCGGTAAATCAATAAAACTCGTATTTTCGATAAACGAGATCTTTTTATTAAACTATTACAATTATCACCTCGTTATATGTGTAATCAGGCGCTGAGGCCAAGACCGCAGTACAAATTGTACTGATTTGGATAATTATCCCGAAAACCGGTACCGTTTGGTTCTGTTTTTATAAATAAACGTACTATTTTATATCCGGAATGATCCAACGGGATACTAATTTTCCGTAATTATAAATAGCTTTTACCATATTTTATTTTGTACCGAAAATCATTTGCAAACAGTAATTACATATTTTTACGGAGAAAATTCATATATTCATAAAACCTACCAAGAATCAAACCTCAATTTAAAGGTGTTACCGGAATCCGTTGGTGAAGCTCGAGTACTCAAATCAAAGCTCTTGAAATATACTATCAGAATCTGTGCTTCATATCAACGCAGAATCAAAGGTTTAATTTCTATATTTTTATATATTTTTGAATTATTTTGATTAAATTATGAATTTTTGTTCGGATAATTATTTGAATGATTTGATGATTGCATGTTGTAGAGCTTGTTTTCCTGATGATTTTTATATATCATATGACTGATTTGGAGTTCAATAACAAGTTCAAAATTGAGTTTAATCTTCGAATTTTAAAATTAGGGTTTATAACCCGTATAAATGTTCTTAATTGAAATTTAGGGCTTTTTTTTCTAGGGGTTATTAGGCGTTGAAATATAGTGGGTTGTGTTCCTTATGAAATTTGCAATCGATTGGTGTATAGCTCGTTAACAGAGGATCCCTGAATCGAAGGGAGTTGTGTTTTTAAGTTTTGTCGAGCTCGCCGGAAACCCGCGAACTTCTCGGCCAATTTCCGGCCAACTCAGGGATAGGTTGTGTGTTTTGATGGCATGGTTGTGTTCCTGGTGTTGTGTAGATATGATCTGGAGGTGGTGGTGGCCTGAGCATCCCTGGATCGTCTTCTCCGGCGAGACAGGGGTGTTTTCCGGCGAACCCCTGTCAAATTACAGTTTAGTACCTGAACTTTTGGGGACGATGCAGTTTGGTCCCTGAAGTTTCCAGAATTTGCAAACATAACCTTCCTGTTTATAAATTATTTAAAAATCATATTTTCTATTTATTTTAATAATAAAAATTCGTTTTTAAATTCTGAAAATTCCAAAAATTATTATTTTAATTCCAAAAATTATTTTTAATTCAAAAATAAATCTGAATTAATTAGTTAATTAATTTTAGTTAATAATTAATTGATTAATTGATTTAATTAATTATTAATTGATTTTAATTAATTATTTAATTAGATTTAATTATTTAAAAATGATTTAAAAATTCCGAAAAATAGTTTCGAGCTTTAAAATATTATTTTAAATTGTTTTCAAGGCTCGATTATTATTATAAAATTTTCTTGAAGCCAGATTTGGCCAACCGAACCTTGTTTATTGCTTTAAAATTGATCCAACGGCCCGTTTTAATTCTGAAAAATATTTTAAAAATCATATTAAATACCCAAAAGCTTGTTTATGACCCGAGACTCCTTTATAAATGTTATATGATTGATTGTTTGATGTGTTACGTGTTATATGTGACTTGTTTTTTGACTGTCGGTCTATATGTTCGGTGTTTACTTGTTTATAGCGTAACTTTCAATCCGTTAGTCGGATTTGGGTAAAACGAAGGGTAGATAGAAGTGTATACCGATTAGAATCGTATGAGTTGAGTATTGATAGATGCTTATGATATGTGAGCAGAAGAGGAAAGGCTTAGGAAAGGAAAGCAGATAGTTGAGGAGTAAGACGGTTGTGATTGGAAGTAAGTGCAGTATAGCAAGCTAGTACCAGGTAAATGTTCTGAACTTTCTCGAAATATATTGTAGATGATTGATAGTCCCATTCTATATTGTAAGTGCTTTGAAGCACTGAACCCTAAACCTTGATTCCAGTTGTTGATTTTTGAGCCGTAAACCTTATTCTTTCTGAACCATGGGTTGTTGAATACCCGCGTACAAACCACATATATATGATACTACTCCAAAAATACATACAAACTAAATACCAACCACTGAATCAAATGACTTATATATTCAAACCATTGTACTCTATGCTTTGAAAAACCAAATCCTTGTAACCTTGAAACGTTGATTCCTTTGTTATCCAATTCTTTCATTACCTAACAGCCATTCTTTGAAATTGCCATATTGTTCCTTTGTGAAGATTGAAACCATCTCATAATTGAATATCCAATGTTGTTTATGATTTTGTTTATTGCTTTACATTGATTATTCTGTTATTATGTTAGAATTGGATTGTTTTATAAAATTGTGGACTAGATTCGTGGTCAGACCAGATTGGTGGTCAAGTTAGGCCAATGTGTGCCTTGGATCCAGTAATTAGAGCAGAGTTGTGTGCCTTGCTCGGGGTTAGTGCGTGACTGATCAGCAGCCTAACCTTGTTTTTTTTAAAAGAAAATATAATATCTAATTCTAAATCATTAATTATTTTTCACTTAACACTTTAACCTTTTCACTTGATGATCATTATTCTCAGTCTTGTCATTGTGACTTGCTGAGCTAGTTAGCTCATTTGTGCGATGTTGTTTATGTTCTTGTCCTGTTAAGAAGGAACCAGTTGGTAGCGAGGATCCCCAATCCAGTGCGAGAGCTAGGGGTCCAGGTTGATTAAGTTAAGCTAGCGGACAGCTTTTGAGATAGTTTAAGTTTGTAAAAGTTTGTAATAATGTTTAATATTCAATTCAGAGTTTGAATAGTTGGGATTTGGATGTTTGTAATATAAAGTGTGTGTGTGTGGCTTGTGTACATACTTTAACCTGTTACGGTCCGTGGTAATTGGTAAGTAGGGTCACTGCACATTATTATTATCTTTATTTTTGTTATAATCAGGTTATAAATAAGGTATGTATGTGTGTGGACCCCAAACTTCTGACCCGGGTTTGGAGGGTGCCACACCAAGGATAGAAGATAATCCAGTTATGTGTGAATTCCTGACATTTTTCCAGTTAAATTCCAGGATTACCGCCGGATCGAGAAATCGAATTTACTATTAATTTAACACCATGTACATAACCAGTTTCAAAAGCTCTGTATCGAATGACACCAGTTAAAATGAAGGAGTTAGCATTGCAATTACAAGATCTTCTGGATAGAGGAATTATAAGATCCAGTGTATCCCCATGGGCTGCACCGGTATTGTTTGTTAAGAAGAAAGACGGCAGTATGCGACTTTGTATCGATTATCGTGAGTTGAATAAGTTTACTATCAAGAATAAGTATCCTTTACCACATATCGATGATTTGTTCGATCAGTTAAAAGGAGTCGCATGATTTTCTAAGATAGACTTGAGGTCGAGATACCATCAACTGAAGATCAAGGCTGAAGATATTCCCAAGACTGCTTTTCGTACCAGATATGGACATTATAAATTTCTCATAATGGCATTCGGTTTGACTAATGCACAAGCAGCGTTCATGGATTTAATGAATAGGGTATTCAAGAAGTACTTGGATAAATTTGTGATTGAATTTATTGATGACATCTTGATTTACTCGAAGACTGAAGAAGAACATATCGAGCATTTGAGGATTACTTTGGAAATCTTAAGAAAGGAACAACTTTACACGAAATTCTCAAACTGTGAATTCTGGTTTAAAGAAGTGCATTTTCTGGGCCACATAATCAGCAGTGAAGGAGTCAAAGTTGATCCAGCAAAGATTGAAGCTATATTAAACTGGGAGAGACCAAAGACACTGACAGAAGTCAGAAGTTTCTTGGGGTTGGCAGGTTATTACCGAAGATTTATTAAAGATTTTGCGAAGATAGCTATACCACTAACTAAGATGACTCGAAAGAGTGAAAAGTTTGTATGGAATGACAAATGTAATGGAACTTTTCAAGAATTGAAGAATCGATTGGTGACTACATCTGTACTTGTGCTACCAGATGAGCAAGGAGATTTTCTCATTTACAGCGATGCTTCATATCGAGGACTAGGATGCGTATTGATGCAGCACGATAACGTAATTGCCTATGCTTCTAGACAACTGAAACCTTATGAACAGAAATATCCTACGCATGACCTGGAATTAGCAGCAATCGTGTTCGCACTAAAAATTTGGAGACATTACCTTTATGGCGAGAAGTGTGAAATTTACAGATCATAAAAGTCTAAAGTATATCTTTATGCAAAAGGAACTTAACATGAGACAACAAAGATGGCTATAATTGATCAAGGATTATGATATTACCATCAGCTATCATCCAGGAAAGCGGACATCATGGCAGATGCATTAAGCCGGAAAGAGAGATTGAATATGTTGACTTCTTCAGAAGAGTTAGTCAGAGAATTTGAGAAGTTGGAAATTGAAATTCGTATTCCAGGAGAATCTACTGAAGTGATCTATGCAATGACATTTCAGCCAGAACTATTGGAAAAGATTCAAAGATAGTCAAGAAGAAGTAATGAGTCAAGAGGACGACAATTTAACAGGAGAAGAAATCACAAGTCAAAAAGATGATAAAGGAATTCTATGATTTTCATCAATAATCTGGATACCGAATGTGCCAGAATTAAAAGAAGAAATATTACGAGACGCTCACAACTCAAGATATTCCATACATCCAGGAAGAACAAAAATGTATCGAGATTTGAAGGAAAGCTTTGGTGGCCAAACATGAAGAAAGAAATAGCAGAGTGGGTAAGTAAATGTTACACATGCCAACGAGTCAAAGTAGAACATCAACGTCCAAGCGGATTGTTACAACCACTGGATATTCCAGAATGGAAATGGGAACATCTAGCGATGGATTTTATGGTAGGACTTCCAAGAACCAGAGCAAATCATGACGCAATTTGGGTGATCATCGATAGACTAACCAAGCCAGCACATTTTCTACCAATCAACGAAAGGTTTCTGCTCGACAATTTGAGTTCTTCAAGACGTCGTTAGCCAATCGCCCCCTGAAAGCATGTTACAGCTCCAAGACGGGGCCGAGAAGTACATCAAAATAGAGGAAAACATGAGGAAGATGGTAGTGAATAACGAGCCTGCTGGTGGCAAGAAGCGAAAGACCGATCTTGAATATATTGCTAAGAACAAGTATCCTAGAACTAAACAAAACTCCGATTCAACCCCGAAGAAGGGGGGACCTGGAAAAAGTCACTGAATATGTTAAGTTGAACACTCCTAGAAGTCAGATCTTGATGGAAATTGAGAAGGATAGAGATGTTCGTTGGCCTAAGCCCCTGAAGGCCGATCCTACCAAGCTGGATAAGAGCAAATATTGCAGATTTCATAAGGATGCTGGCCACGACACTGATGAGTGTAGACAATTGAAGGATGAAATAGAGTTCCTCATTCGAAAAGGAAGGCTGAGCAAGTATACTGGAGATGGAGGAGATAGGAATAACAATGGAAGAAAGAATTTCGATGATCGTATGAGGGATCAAGACGATCAGGGGCGAAATCCGCATCCCAGGGCACCGGTGATACATGTAATTTTTGGAGGACCACGACCCCGAGGGCCAGTGATAAATACTATTTTTGGAGGACCAACTACCGTGGGCTCATCCAGAAACTCGAGGAAAGCCTATACTAGAGAAGTTATGCATATTGTCGGGGAAGCCCCGAAGAGGGCTAGGACAGGAGTCACAATGATGTTTGATGATTCTGATTTGGAGGGTGTTAAATTTCCACACGATGATCTTCTGGTCATAACACCGATAATAGGGATAACCCAGTGAAGGGGTCCTTGTAGACAATGGTGCCTCGGTGGCATTTTACTTCATGATACCTTTATAAGGATGGGTTACAATGATTCTCAATTAACCCCAACTGATATGCTGATATATGGATTTGCTGGAGTGGAGTGCCCCGTGGAAGGGATAATTAAGTTGTCAATGACAATAGGTCAGGAACCAAGACAAGCAACACAGATGTTAGACTTCGCAGTGGTAAAGGTTAGATCAACTTACAATGCAATCATGGGAAGAACGGGAATACATACTTTCAAGGTAGTCCATTCTTCTTACCATTCATCGATGAAGTTTCCCACCCTGAATGGGATTGGAGAAGAGAGAGGAGATCAAAAGATGGAAAGGAGTTGTTATGTAGCCTCTCTTAGGGCTGATGGAGTTTGGGGCAGGTTTTGCCTATTGAAGATCTGGATATTCGCGAGAATGACGAGAAAAGAGAGAAACCAGCAGAAGACTCGGTTCCAATTCCTTTGGCTCCCAAGGATCATGAGAAAGTAACTTTCATTGGGGCATCACTGGAGGAGCCCCTTAAAGGGAAGTTGGTGAGATTTTTACAAGAGAATAGTGATGTATTTGCATGGTCAGTAGCTGATATGCCTGGCATAGACCCAAAACTGATTACTCACAAACTAAATATAGATTTGAATGGAAAGACTGTGAAGCAAAAGAAAAGGAGTTTTTCCCCTTAGAGATAGGAGGAAATCAAGCAAGAGGTAGAAAAGCTTTTAGAGGCTGGTTTCATTCAAGAGATACAATTTCCAGAATGGTTAGCAAACCCTGTGATGGTAAAGAAATCTAATGGAAAGTGGAGAATGTGCGTTGAGTTCACTGATCTGAATGATGCATGCTCAAAGGATTGTTTCTCATTGCCAATGATAGATACATTGATAGATGTGACCGCTGGTCACGAGATGCTGAGTTTCATGGATGAATTCAGTGGATACAATCAAATTAAGATGCATAAGGATGGCATCCCTAAGGTATCATTCATCACTGACTTTGGTGTTTTTTGTTATCTAGTTATGGCGTTTGGTCTCAAGAATGCACAAGCTACCTATCAAAGGTTGGTAAATAAGATTTTCAAAGATCTTATTAGAAAAACTATGTAAGTTTATGTTGACGACATGTTAGTCAAGAGTTTGCTGAAGACTGATCATATAACTCATTTGAGGGAAGCCTTCGATGTGTTGAGATATCACATAATGATGCTAAATCCTGCAAAGTATGCTTTCAGAGTTGGATCTGGAAAGTTTTCGGGACTGATGGTCTCCAAGAGAGGAATCGAGGCCAATCCTGAAAAAATAAAGGCTATCCTAGATATGGAACCACCACATTCCGTAAAGGACGTTCAGAAACTCACTGGAAGAGTTGCAGCCCTGGGACGATTCGTCTCCAAATCCGGAGACAAGTGCTTGCCATTCTTTAAATCCCTGAAGGAGGTTAAAGATTTTGTATGGACTGAGGAATGTCGGGAGGCGTTTGAAGGATTGAAGAAGTATATGGTTCAAGTCCCGTTGTTGGTCAAACCGGCTCTGAATGGAACTTTGTACTTATACTTGGCCATTTCAGAAAATGTTCTGAGTGCTGTATTGGTCGAGGAGGAACTTAGAGTCCAGAAACCCATGTACTATATTAGTAAAATTTTGCATGGAGCTGAGTTGAATTATTCGACTATTGAAAAATTTGCTCTAGCTCTGGTGATGGCCTCAAGGAAATTGCGCCCTTACTTCCAAGCTCATAAAATTGTAGTGCTAATGAATCAACCTTTGAGAAACATTATTCATAGTCCTAAAGCTAGTGGATGGCTGATTAAATGGGCTATTGAGTTGGGAGAATTCGACATAAACTATAAGCCACGAACGGCGATAAAAGCCCAGGCCTTGGCTGACTTCGTGGTTGAATGTACCATCCCCAACCAAGAAGTCGGGGGGCAGGAAAGTACTGAACCTCAGGGTATGGAGAGAAAAGAGGATAATGAAGGAGAGCAGAGTGGGGAGAAGGAGTATTGGGTTCTCTATTTTGATGGAGCATCAAAAACAAATTCGAGTGGGGCAGGGCTTGTTTTACAAAGCCCGGATGGGTTCTTGATTGAATATGCCATAAAGTTAGACTTCCCAACCACAAATAATGAAGCTGGGTATGAAGCTCTGATAGCTGGCCTCGGCCTAGCAAGAACATTGAGGTCAAGAACTTGAAAGTCTGTAGGGATTCGAAGCTTGTTATATCCCAGGTCAAGAGAGAGTTTGAGGCAGGAGATGAAATAATGGCTAGGTATGTCCGCCTAGTAAGGGCTGTGATGACTCAGTTCGATGAATGTCATATCGAGCACATTCCAAGGGAGGAAAATGCTAAGGCAGATGCATTTTCTAAATTCACTTCATCAGAGATAGAGAAGAGTTCAGGAAGTGTGTACTTCCGCGTTTTGAAAATACGGAGCATTGATGTTAAGCTTGTAGCCCCTATAGGTCTGGGGACTTCATGGATTAATCCTACTAAGAACCATATTCAAACTGGCTGGCTGCCAAACGACGTGACTGAAGCAAGAAAATTGGTTGTTCGAGCACTGAGATATTCCTTGATCGATGGGATTCTGTAAAAAAGATCTTATGTGGTTCCTTATTTAAGATGTCTCACGCCTGATGAGGCACGTTTGGCTCTTAAAGAAGTACACTAAGGTATCTGTGGGCAACACTTAGGGGGGAGAGCACTGGACTATAAGATAATCCGTTTAGGCTTTTATTGACTAGAGATGATGGCCGATGCCAAAGACTATGTGAAGAAGTGTGAACATTGTCAGAAGTATGCACCAGTTGTTCGATAACCTCATGAGATACTGACTTCCATCAATTCTCCCATCCCTTTTGCTATGTGGGGAATGGATATACTTGGGCCTTTTCACATGGCCACTGTACAAAGGAAGTTCCTAATTGTAGCTATAGATTATTTTACTAAGTGGATCGAAGCTAAACCTTTAGTCAAGATCACAACAAAACAGGTTGCACAATTCCTGTAGGAAAATATCATGTGCAGATATGGAATTCTCTGAATCCTGGTCACCGATAATGGAGCACAGTTCAATAATGAAGCGTTTAGAAAGTATTGTAAGGAGAATGAGATCGAGTTGCGGTTTACCTCCGTAGCTCATCCACAAGCCAATGGGCGAGTGGAAGTGGAAAATCGCATAATTTTAGATGGGCTGAAGAAGAGGATCGAGAAATACAGAAATAATAGGGTGGATGAAATACTCTCAATACTTTGGGTCTATCAGACTACTTGTAGAGTCACAACCGGAGAAACACCCTTTATGTTGGCGTATGGAGCAGATGCGGTTGTTCTTGTGGAAATATCGCGCTCGTCTCCCAGAATCCAAGCATATGATGCTGAAGAAAATGAGGAAGGGCAAAGGTTAGCCCTGTATCTAATTGATGAAGTACGAGATGAAGCACATGCAAAGATAGCGGAATATCAGAAAAAGGCTACTTTCTACTACAACTTAAGGGTGAAAGAAAGGTTCTTCAAGCAAGGTGACTTGGTTCTGAGAAAGTGAAGGGTTTTTAGCACATAAACGCAACGAAAATGTAAATTAAAATCTTAAAAAAAATGAAACCCTCCGCAGGATCCATGCGAAAAATAATATTTAATTCGTAGTTCAGTATGTTTACCTTAAGAAGCTTTACGTTAATGGAAAGATGGAGGTCTTTAATGGCGATCCAAAAATGATGAACGGAGATCCTTAGCAGCTGCTCCTCAAGTGTGAAGCACTCCACCGGTATCCACCAAGAAAACGATGTAATGAAGGAGGAGGAGATGGAGAGAATTAGGGTTTTGTAAATCTTTTTCGTTGAGGCAAAAATAGGGTTTATAATAGTATATTTATAGGCAAAATTTTCAGCTAAAAATTTTCCCATAAAATATTATTATTATTAACCCTTTATTATTCTCACTAATAATTAAAACACCTTTTAATTATTAATCATTTTTCTAAATTTTTTAGAAATAATTCTCTCACTTGATTTAATTTCCAAAAATTAAATTCTTAGTTAATAATATTAAGAACCTTTTTTTAAATAATTTATAATCAATTAAATCTCATTTAATCAATTATTAAATTTGCCAATTAATTATTTATTTCATAAATAAATAATTATTAGCCATTATTAATTAATTCCTCCACCATTAAATCATTCTCTTTTATGGTGTGACCCTGTAGGTTCAATATTAAGCCGGTAGTAGAAATAAATAATAATGAAACTATTTTATAATTATTTATATAAATTCTCTAATTCATTAAATATGATTAATTAATTAATCATATTTATTCTACATCATGAGGGATACTTCTCAGCATATCGCGACTATCCCGATAATACGAATTCACAGCTTAGAATACCAAGAACCTATTCAGTGAGTAGTTACCGTACAATTAATTCCTTCTACCCTTCAATGTCACGATTAAATACAAGGCATGGAACTTGTGTCAAGCCTATCTTATTTAATCACTTGCTTTCCCATTCACTATGCTTAGTTCTATTTAATGTAAATTAGAAACTCCTTTCTGATTTCATTCACTCTGGCCAGAGATTCCTGAACTAACATAAGTGGATCAGCATTGAACATTCTCTTCCAACACTAGAAGGGGTAGATCCTTTATTGATCATACACTATCTTCGTGTAAAATTCCTATACCCAGTAGAGCCCTTATAATTATCCCTTGAGACTAAGAACTAAACCAAAGCATAGTTCAGTGTACACAAGACGACTATGATGACCTCAAGTCTAAGGATATTTGTACAACTATCACTATGTGAACAACTGCTGACACGTGAGTGAACTCCATCAGTTGTTCAGCTATGTGAGTCATGTTCAGTGAACTTATTCTATAATAAGCACCTACATACTAGCTATAGTGTCACCACACAAATGTCTATGAGAACATACATCCTTCATAATGAAGCAAGCATAGTATGTACCGATCTTTGCGGATTATTAATTACCAGTTAGTAATCCTACGACTAGGAACTATTTAAGTTTAGAGTTATCATCTTTTAGGTCTCATTATTATGATCTCATCACAATCCATAAAAAGCTTTACTCTAAACTGTGGTATATCTTATTTAAACATTTAAATAGATAGAGCCCACAATAAAAACAAAACAAGCCTTTTATTAATATCAATGAAATCAAAACATATTACATAAAAGTTATTCATAAATCCTTATACATGATTGGACTTAGGACATATCTCTTTCAATCTCCCACTTGTACTAAAGCCAATCACTCTGGTATCTTATACCCATCTTGTCTTTATGAAGATCAAAGTGACTCTGAGAAAGTGGCTTTGTGAGTGGGTCTGCTATGTTGTTATGTGTGTCAACTCTCTCAACGTTGACATCTCCTCTTTCAACAATCTGAATTGCACCACCATTCAGAGTAAACACGTACCCTGACATGGATTTGCTATCACTTTCTGATTGAAAACTAGAGTCAGTATAACCCTCTATTTTTAACTCAGATTCACCATCAAAAACAAGAAAAATGTCCTGAGTCCTTCGCAAGTACTTAAGGATATTTTTCACTGCTTTCTAGTGGTCTTCACCTGGATTGGACTGATATCTGCTCGTCACACTAATTGAATAAGCAACATCAGGCCTTGTACACAACATCGCGTACATGATAGATCCTATTGCTGAAGCATAAGGAATCTTACTCATACGCTCTCTTTCCTTAGGTGTCTTTGGAGACATTTTTTCGGAAAGGGACACCCCATGGCTCATCGGTATGAGACCTCTTTTGGAGTTTTCCATGCTAAACCTTTTAAGCACTTTTTGGATGTATGTACCCTGGGTAAGACCTATCATTCTTCTAGATCTATCTCTATAGATCTTCATACCGAGAATGTAGGATGCTTCTCCCAAGTCCTTCATGGTGAAGTTCTTTGATAGCCTTACTTTGACTGATTGTAGCATTGGTATATCATTTCCTATAAGAAGTATGTCATCCACATACAATACAAGAAATGTTACCGCGCTCCCACTAACCTTCTTGTAGACACATGGTTCATCTATGTTTTTGATAAAACCAAACTCTTTGACTGTCTCATCAAAACGGATGTTCCATCTACGAGAAGCTTGCCTTAAACCATATATGGATCGCAGCAGCTTACACACTAGGTGTTCATTTCCCTTGGAAAGAAAACCCTCTAGCTGTGTCATATACACTTCCTCCTCAAGTTCCCCATTGAGGAAGGTCGTTTTCACGTCCATTTGCCAGATCTCATAGTCGTAGTAAGCAGCAATCGCAAGCAAAATTCGAATTGATTTTAACAGGGCTACAGGCGAAAAAGTTTCATCAAAGTCAATCCCTTGCCTTTGTTTGAATCCTTTTGCCACGAGCCTGGCCTTATAGGTCTCCACCTGGCCATCTACTCCAATCTTTTTTTTGTATACCCACTTGTACCCAATAAGCTTAACACCTTCAGGCGCCTCAATCAGAGTCCATACTTGGTTGGTATATATAGATTCTATTTCGGATTTCATGGCACTATGCCATTTCTCTGAGTCAACACTACTCATAGCCTCATTATAGGTCACAGGGTCATCATCATCAATGATTGAAAACTCATTGTCATTCTCAATGACAAGGCCATAATACCTCTCAGGTTAGCGAGACACTCTCCCTGTCCTACGAATGGGCTGTTCCACAGAAGGTTGTTCAGTCTGAACAGGTGTTTCCACTTGATCCGTAGTAGTTTGTGCTTCTTGAACTTAATCAATTTCAATTTTGCTCCCACTGTTTCCTTCAAGGATAAACTCCTTTTCCAAGAAGGTAGCATGTCTGGAGACAAACACCCGATGATTGGTGTAAAAGTAATACCCCAAAGTCTCTTTAGGATATCCCACAAAATTACATTTTATGGATCGAGATTCCAGCTTATCTGGGTCAACTTTCTTGACATAAGCTAGACATCCCCAAATCTTAACGTGTTTTAGACTCGATTTCCTTTCTTTCCATATCTCATATGGTGTTTGAGGAACAGATTTGGAAGGCACCTTATTCAGTAAATATGCTGAGGTTTCCAATGCATAACCCCATAGGAATACTGGAAGATTCGCATAGCTCATCATGGACCGAACCATGTCTAACAAAGTTCGATTTCTCCTTTCAGATACCCCATTTAACTGTGGAGTATATGGAGGAGTCCACTAGGAGACTATACCATTTTCTTTGAGATAATCTAGAAACTCTCCATTCAAGTATTCACCACCTCGATCTGATCGAAGAGTTATAATACTGTGTTTGGTTTGTTTCTCCACTTCATGTTATATTTTTTGAACTTTTCAAAGGCTTCAGACTTGTGTTTCATCAAATACACATATCCGAATCTAGATCTATCATCTATGAAAGTAATGAAGTACGAAAATCCACCCATGGCTTGCGAAGACATTGGTCCATATACATCTGTGTGTACCAATCCTAGCAAATCTGCAGCCCTCTCTCCATGTCCACTAAATGGAGATTTGGTCATTTTACCCAATAGACAAGACTCGCATGTAGGATATGATTCAAAATCAAAGGGGTCAAGTAACCCTTCCTTATGCAATGTCCGCAGTCTATTTTCACTAATATGACCTAGCCTACAGTGCCATAAATAGGTCAGATTTTCATCATCTCGTTTTCTTTTATTAGTTTGTTCAATCTGAAGTAAATCATGCTCTATGTCATATACATACAGACCATTATTTAAAATACCACGTCCAAAAAGAACATTATCTCTAAGGATAGAACATTCATTATTCTTAATAATAAATGAAAAACCATCCAAATCCAACATAGGAATAGAAACAATATTCCTCACAATAGAGGGAATGTAATAACAATTATTCAAAATAATAGTCTTGCCCGTAGGCATATGTAAACTAAATGATCCTACAGATATGGCCGCGACCCTTGCTCCATTGCCCATACATAGAATCACCTCATCTTTTTCAAGAGTCCTACTTCCCTTTAGTCCTTGCAACGAATTGCAAATATGAGAACCACAGGCGGTATCTAATACCCAAGTAGAAATTTGACCTAGTGACATATTAACTTCGATCATGAACATGCCTGAATCAGAAGCGGTAGTCTTACCACCCTTCTTCTTCTTCAATTCTGCAAGGTAAACCTTGCAATTCCTCTTCCAGTGCCCCAACTTGTTACATTGAAAACAAACAGCTAAATTAGGACTAGTCAACTTATGAGCATCTAGTATGCTCCGGAGTGATAGTGCAGAAGACATGACGAATATAGTAAATCTGTAAATGATAAACACATAACAACACTTAGCAAATATTCAATTTCATTTTAAAATACTATATGAATCGGGTCTTTATTCATAAGTGTCTCCCACTAGTTTATCTAATTTTTTCAACCCCCTAAGTGAAAATTAAGCATTCATAATGCTAGTGGGAATAGAGATCCTACATTCCATCACACAACCTCGGTTGTGGCACGAAACGTCATGTGATGTTCAATAGGCAGACAACTCTTGTCAATTACATCTTATGTTATTCCCTAATATAAGTTTAGCCTCTTGAATAATTGAGTCACGGCTGTGGCACGACAAACTCAATATTCTAAGTCAAGTCTAACCCAACATTTCGTACAATTGAATCAGTCTCCAACGGCCCACAGCTGTAGCACGTACCGACCTTTAGATTCTAATTCAATGTACACATCTCTATGTAATAGACAAGTATTTCTTATTTCGAAATCAAAGCCCTCGGCTGTAGCACGAAATGATAATGATTTAAAAATAAGAACCACTTTCTACCATGTTGGAAGGCTATGACCGACACAAGCCCGTTGTGTCATTGGCCAATTACTACTTGATATTATTTAATTTTAGAGGGATTATATTACATTACAATCATAATCATATTATAAAGAGATTCTTCCTTTTAAATTAAATATTTCAAATCAATAATCGATAATCAGATGATTTCCCAGATCGGGTGGAGCATTGTCAAGAGGCGTCACTTAATAACCCTTTCTTACAGATAGAAATCTGTTGTTGACAGAATCATCCTTTCTCTCAATATTGAATTATTCATATTCAATTACGTGTTTCATAAACACAAGAATCTCATGATCGTATTCATAATATTTATTGTTAAGGCAAGAAACGATTCCTATTCTAGATTTTCTAGAGCACGCCTTATATTGATTTAAGTTCACCTAAATCTATCATCGCATGGTAAATATAGGCATATATCTCATATATAAAATTAAATAAATAAGTAAATGTAAAGTGCAATAAAGTAAATGTATTTGGTTATGGCCCCATCCTATGTGATCTTTATCAAGCTCATGATAAAGATCAAGGTCAATCTAATATGGTGATGGAAATAAATACAACTACTTATTACATAAGTCTTCTTCTTTGTTTAGACTTCTTGTATGTCTCGTCTTCTTCTTTGTATCACCTCCATTGGATAGCCTTCTTGAGTCTTCAATTACATTACATGATTGAAAGTAAAACTAATCTAATAAACTTACAAGAATAACTCGAGTTAGATTCGAGATTTATGATTACAAAGATTGACGACATGCAAGTCGTATTTAAAACCAAAACCAAAACCATTACACTAAGGTCAAAAGGCCATAACCATCCACCATGCTCATACAATACATAAAAGCATATTAAAACACATACTCTGATCTTAACATATCATATTATCCATGATCTAATCATAAAAAGAAAATATGACAAAAATCAGAAAAATCAGAATCAAATCAGAAAAACAAGAATCACTATTTATGGGCAGTAAACGACGTCAAACACCTTACAGACAAGTCGCTGATAGCTTTTGCTATCAGTTTTGTTCAGACTCTCGTTTACCTATGGAATAGGGTATTCATTTGTGTAAATCGGACACCAGACCCAGATTTCAGCAAATCTGCAGCAGCCAATTCAGAATCCGTATCTAATATGATTCTCATAATTAGAACAAACATAAATCATGTATATATCAGTATATATACAGATTACATAATCATCTTATGATTATACAACTCACATGAATATCATATATTCAAAACCATACATATATAAGCATATTATATCAACATCAAATCATGGCGAATCACGTACATGCTCATATATCGAAAATAGTTAAACACATAAATGAATTAAAAACTTTTCGCAAGTAGCTATGATGCCATTGAAGGGTTTTTGAGCACATAAACGTAACGAAAACGTAAATTTAAATCTTAAAAAAATGAAATTCTCCGCAGGATCCATGCGAAAAATAATATTTAATTCGTAGTTCAGTATGTTTACCTTAAGAAGCTTTACGTCAATGGAAAGATGGAGGTCTTTAATGGCGATCAAAAAACGATGAACGGAGATCCTTAGCAGCTGCTCCTCAAGTGTGAAGCACTCCACCGGTATCCACCAAGAAAACGATGTAATGAAGGAGGAGGAGATGGAGAGAATTAGGGTTTTGTAAATCTTTTTGGTTGAGGCAAAAATAGGGTTTATAATAGAAATAAATATTAAGCCGATAGTAGAAATAAATAATAATGAAACTATTTTATAATTATTTATATAAATTCTCTAATTCATTAAATATGATTAATTAATTAATCATATTTATTCTACATCATGAGGGATACTTCTCAGCATATCGCGACTATCCAGATAATACGAATTCACAGCTTAGAATACCAAGAACCTATTCAGTGAGTAGTTACCGTACAATTAATTCCTTCTACCCTTCAATGTCACGATTAAATACAAGGCATGGAACTTGTGTCAAGCCTATCTTATTTAATCACTTGCTTTCCCATTCACTATGCTTAGTTCTATTTAATGTAAATTAGAAACTCCTTTCTGATTTCATTCACTCTGGCCAGAGATTCCTGAACTAAAATAAGTGGATCAACATTGAACATTCTCTTCCTACACTGAAAGGGGTAGATCCTTTACTGATCATACACTATCTTCGTGTACAAATTCCTATACCCGGTAGAGCCCTTATAATTGTCCCTTGAGACTAAGAACTAAACTAAAGCATAGTTCAGTGTACACAAGATGACTATGATGATCTCAAGTCTAAGGATACTTGTACAACTATCACTCTGTGAACAACTGCTGACACGTGAGTGAACTCCATCAGTTGTTCAGCTGTGTGAGTCATGTTCAATGAACTTATTCTATAATAAGCACCTACATACTAGCTATAGTGCCACCACACAAATGTCTATGAGAACAGACATCCTTCATAATGAAGGAAGCATAGTATGTACCGATCTTTGCGGATTAGTAATTACCAGTTAGTAATCCTACGACCAGGAACTATTTAAGTTTAGAGTTATCATCTTTTAGGTCTCATTATTATGATCTCATCACAATCCATAAAAAGCTTTACTCTAAACTGTGGTATATCTTATCTAAACATTTAAATAGATAGAGCCCGCAATAAATACAAAACAAGCCTTTTATTAATATCAATGAAATCAAAACAGATTACATAAAAGTTATTCTTAAATCGTCATACATGATTGGACTTAGGGCATATCTCTTTCCGAAAGGTGGAAGCTTCTGGTGTTGGGCAGAAGGGAAAACTCGCCCCAAACTGGGAAGGGCCATACAAGGTCAGAAGTGTTCAAGGAAGAGGGTCCTATGTAACACCCCCAGATCCGGGGTCGGGGATCCGGGTCGTCACGGTCTTTCTTTCCACAATATCACTTCACTTAATTAATAATAAATAACCTTATGCTGTGAACCCACACTAACACACACACCACAACCCGTTATAGTCTCAGAGATGAAAATAAGTACAAGTCTTTGAATCCACAATTTAAAAGTTATTACATCCCAAAATGATTACTTGATAAATTTACAGTTAATTTCCATTATCTGCCACAAGTTATAATTATACATAATTGATTCTCAAAAGTAGATGGTCTGATCTACAATAGATCTACCTCTGCAGCTATAGCAGCTACAACATCATCGGGAAGACGCGGGACGCTTCCCACGCGCTTGCGCTGGGTCTGCTGGAGTCTGGCCATCTTTCCTAACTGTTGTTGTGTGATGAAGAAATAAAGCAAGAGTGAGCCTTACAGCTCGCAAGATAATACATAGTGATAACAATAATATAAGTATCTAAATGGATACTTACTAAAATCTTTTACCAAGTGTAAGATAATTACTTACTAGATATAAGTAAAAACAAGGGATGAAGTTACCAAATACTTCACTATACTTATATCATTTATAAAGCTACTTGAACTACCACTGTTCAAAGTATAAAGAGTTTTCAACAGTTCATCACATAGATGAGACTACAAGACAAGATTTGAATAGATTAAATCTTTGAAATATTATTAAAGGAAATGAAGTCATGATATACTTCATTAAGTTCTGATATATATATATATATCCACATATATATCTTCTTTATACAATTTCCTGAAAACCTCTGTCATGTAAAGTATGAACATAGTTTGAAATATCCAATAAATTTGGAAAGGAAAAGAATTTTGGCATAAACCAGATATCTTGCTGATCAGGCAAAGATACCCATAAGTAACCTTTTCTACTAGTAGATGGACGAATTCCCCACTGGTCATCACCTAGGTCTCAATAGGACCTTATGCTGGACTGCCACTCAGCCACTTATGCATTTGATGGACTCCCACTGAGCCACTTACACTATCATGGACGCCCACTGAGCCCATGTTGCTTATGCCGACTCAATAGATGGACTTACTTCCCGAACATTGGGTAAGTAATCAAGTCATTTACCAAAACTGCAACCGTGTTGCGAATATAAAATACACCACAGAGCCGGATCCCTCAGGTTTTGAGTGAGTATTTAAATCCCCTTAAAAAGGAAGATCTTAAATATAAAAATGAGTTTTGGGATCCGCTCTAACTTTTAAAAATCATTTTGAAGACTCGAAAACACTTTATAGAGTGTTTGGAGTAAAGCTGATTTAATGAAGTCAATCAGTCCCTAGAATATTTAGAAAATGACTGAATATTATTATTTAAATAATATTCTCATAAAGAATAATCTTTATAAAAATAATCAAAGTAGAAGTATTAAAACTTATACTTGAAATGGATATTAAATAACCAAAGATATACTTATATGAAAGTACTATCTTTATTTGAATAATCGAAAATAAGTTTGATTATTTACACCTTATTCTTTAATAAAATAAAGAACAAATCTCAGCAAATAATCGGAGTCATAGATCCTCAAATGAATATTCAAAAATATTCATTAAATAATATAAACTGAATCATAAGCCCTCGAATGAATATTCAAATAATATTCAGATAATAAAATAAAAGGAGTCATAAGTCCTCGAATGAATATTCAAAATAATATTCATCTAATATAAAGGAGTCATACGCCTTCGAATAATATTCGAAATAATATTCAATAATAAAATAAAGTTAAAGTTATCGAATAAACCTTATTCGATTAATAGTTTTGAAAACTATGACCATATATATATATAATTATATATATATATATTTATATCCATATATACAAAATCTACTCGGGATCCTCGACTCCCGGTTTTAGAAAATATTTCCACCTTTGGGTCCCTATACTAAGGGTATATGCAAATTACCGCTATCCTCTAGCATAGGTATTATCAACAATTATATATGGAAAGAATACGAAACAGGCATGCATATATATATATACCATAGCAGCATGCTTCAATATATAACAACATTTGCTAATTAACCAACATGCATCTATCGCAAGATAATGAAAATACATATATTCATCACAACAACAGTTATAATGGGTAGAAAACTTGCCTGAGCGACTTGGGGTGATAAAAGGCCCGGGACGAGTCTGGTAACCTATAAACAACAAGCAAGTTGGAATTAAACCAAAGTCACTTGTAAATCTATACTTTAACAAACTTAGACTCTAACGCTTGTTTTGCGCTTACTGGTTCGCTTAAGTCACTCGAGTACCCTCGGCTCCATCATTTTTAATAATTTAACCTTTATGAGTTTTAAGACGATTCCTTCGCGAGTGTCTTACCAACTGCCTAACACACTTACCATAAATGTTTCATACATTAATTAACCCTTTTTGGTCTTTAACCTATGTTTCAAAGTAAGGCGAGGGGAAAAGTTTCGTTCGCGAAACGCCGTTACTTGAAACGGTCATTTCTCCTAAACCGTGCATCGGAATCGAACGAACTACATATCAAAACGAAGCTCGTAACATGAGCTATCTAAACATGGCAATGGTCATAATCTAGCAGGGGGTTCTCGGGTCCTAATTTTATGCACAAAACAGTCTAAAGAAAATCGGACGTTACGACGGCTATGTTTACGCGATTTCCCAATTTTAAACCATTCAAAACCATCCCAATTCAACCTCAAATCCAACATACAACCAACATCCATCCTTATCACATCATAACAACCCCAAACAATTCAATTTAATCATTCATACTTATGCCTAAGCTTAACTTTAACCATACTTAAGTTCTTTTAATCAAAACAACAACATTTACCATTCCATTTCAATACCAATTCAATTCCAAACTCTAAATCACCAACATTAAGCTACAATATCATCCTACTAATCAAAATCATCTTATAATACATAGGAATCTAGGGTTTGGAGATGGTATACCTTCCTTGAAGTGGTGGGAGGAGCTAGGAAGCCTTAAGAAGCTTTGAGAAGTCTTAGGAATGCTTGGATCTTCAAGGAAAACAAGAAAAACTTCAAGTTAGAAACTTGAAAACACTATTCATAGTCTTCTTCTTTGATTAAATGAAGAAGATGGAGAAGGAATTGATGGCTTAAACTCATGATATAGCCCTAACTAAGCATGAAGATGATTAGGGAATTAACTCACCAATTTAAGAAGCTTGGATCTTTGATTTTGAAATTCTTACTCTTTTGAATAGTAAAAAGCCGAGAGCTTCTCAAGAACAAAGCCTTGGTTCTTTTTGATTTTGATGAAAAATGATTTTGCTTGGCTTGGTTGCTTTGTTTTTGTGTTTGATTTAGTTAATTACCTTGTTGCCCTTGAATTTGTGTGGTTAAAAAGCCACCACACCTCCTTCCTTCCCATGTCATGCTTGTGTCATCCTCATGATGTCATCCTCCCCTCCTTGTCCCCTTCTCATTGGTTGGGTGACATCACTCCCTCTAATCCCTTTGCTTAACTTCCTAATCGTTTGCCTAATGACCGATGATCTGTTATACGGTTCGCTCAACTTTCGTTCTCGTTTATCGTTTGAAGGATCATACCCGAGATCTTATTACTTAGGTTCCCTTAACCTTTCTCAATACATTATATTCCTTTTTATGATCCTCTATTATAATCCTTTACTTCAAATCCTTTTTAGCTTGTTACCTTATACTCAATCCTTTCCGTATCTAGTGGATTTCCGGGAAAAACCAAAGTGTTCGGAAATTGGATTCTGACGATCTTTACATACACTTATATACCACATAGAGTACTAATAATACCCCAGAATATCCATAACAGAACCCCTACATAGTGTGGCGTGAAAAGTTTTCTCATTCAGCTAAAACACTATTCATAAGGGTTACAAAAAGTTGAAAATTTTGGAGGTTATTACAGTCTCCCCTCCTTAAAAGGATTCCGTCCCGGAATCAAACAGAAAACAAATGGGGGTACTTTTCTAGCATTGTGCTCTCTAGTTCCCAAGTTGATTCTTCCACATTATGATTCTGCCATAGTACTCTGACTAGCTTGATCACTTTGTTCCGAAGCACCTGCTCCTTCTTATCTATAATCCTTACTGGCTTCTCCACGTAAGTTAGATCTGGCTGCATATCCACCTGCTCGTACTCCACTATGTGCCTGGCATCCCGATGATACCTCCTTAGCATTGACACATGGAACACATTATGAACTTGTTGCAAATTAGGGGGTAGGGCTAGCTCGTAAGCTAACTTTCCAATCCGTCTCAATATCTCAAAAGGTCTAATGTATCTTGGGCTTAGTTTTCCTTTCCTTCCGAACCTCATTAATCCCTTCCAAGGGGATACCTTTAGTAGTACTAAGTCCCCAACTTCATATTCCTTGTCCTTTCGGGCTAGGTCTGCATATTTCTTCTGTCTGTCTTGGGCTGCTACAAGTCGCCCTCTGATAAGATCCACTATATCTTTGGTCCTTTGGACCACTTCGGGTCCGAGCATCTTTCGCTCTCCTACTTCATCCCAGTATAAGGGAGATCGACACCTTCTTCCGTACAGGGCCTCATAAGGCGGCATTCCGATGCTAGCATGAAAGCTATTGTTATAAGAAAACTCGATCAACGGCAAGTGATCATCCCAACTCCCTTTAAAGTCTATTGCACAGACTCTCAACATATCCTCTAGTGTCTGGATGGTCCTTTCACTCTGCCCATCCGTCTGGGGATGGTACACGGTACTCATATTTAACTTGGTCCCCGCACACTCCTGAAAGCTCCTCCAAAATCTGGAGTTGAACCTGGGGTCTCGGTCTGAGACAATGGACGCTGGGACTCCATGTCGCGTCACTATTTCCTTAAGGTAAATGTCCACCAGTCTATCGATTGTGTATCTCTCATTGATAGGAATGAAATGAGCTGACTTTGTCAGTCGGTCTATAATTACCCAAATGGCGTCGTGATTGGCTTTCGTCCTTGGCAAGCCTACAACAAAATCCATCGCTATCTGTTCCCATTTCCATTCGGGAATCTCCAGGGGTCGTAAGAGTCCACTGGGTCTCTGGTGCTCTGCCTTTACCCTTTGGCAAGTCAAACATTTGCTTACCCATTCTGCTACGTCCCTCTTCATGTTGGGCCACCAGTAATATTCCTTCAAATCCCTATACATCTTGGTACTTCCGGGGTGAATGGAATACCTTGAACTATGGCTTTCATCCAATATCTCATCTTTAAGCTCTTGAACATTTGGAACCCAAATCCGGTAGGAGTACCTCATTATCCCTTTATCATCTTTCTCAGTATGGATCTCCTCTCCAGTCATTGACTCTCTGCCTTCATTCATTATTTTCTCCTGGCACAATCTGATCTTTTCCAATAACTCTGGCTGCATTGAGATCTCAAAAAGCTTTTCAATTCCGGTTCCGGTTACCTTTACTTCTATTTCCATTCTCTCAAAATCCCTTATCAATTCTTCCGAAGTCGTTATCATTCTGAGTCTTTCCTTTCTACTAAGGGCATCAGCCACCACATTGGCTTTCCCTGGATGATAGAGAATCTCACAATCATAGTCCTTGATTAGTTCTAACCATCTCTTATGGCGCATGTTGAGCTCTTTCTGCGTAAATATGTACTTGAGGCTCTTATGGTCTGTGAAAATCTCGCACTTCTCTCCATACAAGTAGTGCCTCCAAATTTTTAAGGCAAATACTATTGCCGTGAGCTCAAGGTCATGAGTAGGATATCTAACCTCGTATTCCTTCAGTTGTCTCGACGCATACGCAATCACTTTACCGTGCTGCATAAGCACACACCCTAGTCCTTTGTGCGACGCGTCACTATATATCACAAAATCTCCTTTTCCGTCCGGCAATGCCAATACCGGAGCCGTTATCAACCTTTTCTTTAATTCCTGAAAACTGTTCTCGCATTTCTCCGTCCATTCAAACTTCTCTGTCTTACGAGTAAGTCGTGTCAAAGGGGCTGCGATCTTCGCAAAGTCCTGTACAAATCTACGATAGTAGCTGGCCAATCCTATGAAACTCCTTACCTCTGTGGGTGTGGTTGGACTTTCCCAATTTGAGACCGCCTCTATCTTGGAGGGGTCGAATTATACTCCTTCTTTATTGATCACATGTCCTAAAAACTGTACTTCATTCTGCCAGAATTCACACTTCGAGAATTTGGCATACAACTGCTCCTCTCTGAGTATTCCTAGAGCTATCCTCAAATGCTCTGCATGTTCTGTCTCATTCCTTGAGTAGATCAAAATATCATCGATAAAAACTATCACACATTTATCCAAGTACTTCTTAAATACTCTATTCATTAAATCCATGAAAGCTGCTGGGGCGTTGGTTAATCCAAAGGACATTACCAAGAACTCATAATGCCCATACCTGGTACGGAACGCTGTCTTGGAAATATCTTCGGGTTTAATCTTTAGTTGGTGATATCCAGTTCTCAGGTCGATCTTGGAAAAATAAACAGCATCCTTTAGCTGGTCGAACAGATCGTCTATTCTAGGTAATGGGTACCTGTTCTTTATGGTTAGCTTGTTCAACTCTCGATAGTCTATGCACAGCCTCATGCTCCCATCTTTCTTCTTAACAAATAAAACTGGTGCTCCCCATGGAGACACACTGGGTCTTATCATACCCTTATCCAAGAGTTCCTGCAATTGGATAGCTAACTCCTTCATTTCTAACGGGGCTAACCGGTAAGGTGCTTTTGAAACTGGCGCCGTCCCTGGGGCCAACTCAATAGCAAATTCAATTACTCTATCGGGTGGTAATCCCGGAAGGTCTTGTGGGAATACATCTTCAAATTCGTTGACTACTGGAATATCTTGTAAGTTGGGCACCTCCTTCTGCGTGTCCACCACATAGGCTAGGTAGGCCTCATTTCCTTTTCGTAGCATTCTTCTGGCCTGGGCCATAGTCAAAAATTTCTGCGTCTGCCTCTTTCCTCTAAATATAACTTCCTTCTTCCCCGGGATATTTAGCTTAACTTTCTTCCCTTTACAGTCTATCTGAGCGTCATTGCTAGATAGCCAGTCCATTCCCAAAATTACATCAAACTCCCCTAATTTAAAAGGAATCAGATCAACACTAAAGGATTGCTCCCCTATGCCTATCTCACAGGCGGGGTGAATCTGGTTAACAGGAATAATTTCATGATTGGCTATTTCTACTTGCAAGGGTTCTATCAAGGGTTCAGCCTTAAGTCTTAACTTACGCGCAAAGTCCTTTGATATAAAAGATTTAGTTGCTCCCGAATCAAATAAAACATTTGCACTGACTGAATTTAGAGAAAGGGTACCTGCTATCACATCTGAATCTTTCATAGCATCCTGGACTGTCATGTTGAAAGTCCTTGTAGTAGGTGGCTTATTAGAAGCAGCCCTGCTTGCTCCCGAAGCTGCTGGTTTGTTCATTGGGCATTCCCTCTTCCAATGACCTGGGCGTCCACACTGATGACAAGTGGTGGTTGGAATAACGACAGGGGTTGATGATGGGAACTTAGTTGAATAGTGGCCTTCCCGACCACACTTAAAGCAGGTTACTGGCTTTCCTTTACACTCCCCAGTGTGATTCCTTCCACATATGTTACAGGCTGGCAATGGGGGTCGAGACTGGTTGGAATAGGACATTCTTGATTTCTGGCCGCCCTGGCTCACACTCACACTCATTGGCCGCTTAAACCCAGTGTTCCTTCCTGGTAGGGACACTGCTCCTCGATTAAATCTAGTTGGGAAGCTCCTTCCTGCGGAACCTCCACCCATGCTCATACTTTTCCTCTTTATTCCTTTATTCTCTCTTTCCTTCTGCATCTGTTCACTTCCAACTTCTACAATCATTGCCTTTTGCACCGGAGTGGCATAGTCCGTAAGCTCAAGGATTGCCACCCTATTCTGAATCCACAGTTTCAGTCCCTGCTGAAACCTCCTAGCTTTCTTTTCCTCGGTGCTCACAAACTCCGGCACAAACCTTGATAACTCAGTAAATTTCGCTTCATACTCTGCTACAGACAAGTTATTCTGCTTTAGCTCCAAGAACTTGAGCTCCATCTGGTTTTCCATAAACCTCGGGAAATACTTTCCCAGAAACAACTGACTAAATCTCTCCCAGGTTATAATAGCATCTGTCTCCATGTTTTTCTTGGCCTCCCACCAGTAGTTAGCTTCTCCTTTCAGAAGGTAGGTAGCAAATACAGTCTTCTGTGCCTCATCGGTACTCAAAATCTCAAAAGATTTCTCCATTTCCTTTAACCATGCCCTTGCCTCAACTAGGTCGGCTGATCCGTGGAACTCAGGGGGCTTAAGGGACTTAAAAGCCCTGAAAGAGTTTGCCACAATATTGTTATTTCCTTGAGGGGGTGGGTTGCGTTGACGTTCCAAATTCTGCCTTAGGAGTTGCATGAACTGGCCCATGGGATCCATGCCTGGGTTTGGTACTGGTTGCTCAACCTCGGTTTCTCCTTCTTCAGCCTCTATCTCAAATCCCTCAACATCATATGTTTCCTCTTCCTCTTCATACAGGGAGTCATCCTGTTCCACATAATTCTCATCTTCCTCTTCACTGTGCTCCTGGTTCCTATCATCCTGGTTATGGCTTCCCTGGTCCTCAGATCCAGGGTTCGCCCTAGTTCCAATCTTTCTTGGCGGCATGATTCTGATAATAATAAAAAAAAATTATTGGGAAAATTCAATGTTAGGTCACAATCATATACAACATTGTGCCTTGCACAGCTCTTATAATGGGGAGAACATATATCACAATTCTATTATTTTAAGAAAGTTCTAATACGAAGTGCAGTAATAATAATGATAAAAACAGTGATCTCGTCACTAATGAACTGAACCAAAGGAAACAAATATATACATAATACGAGAAATATATAGTTTGATCTGGTCAAAAGTACAACAGTGCTACAGTCATCTGTCCCAAAAGTGATACACAAGAGTCTATCTGTCTAGTCAGAAAAAGGGATGCTATATACAAGTCAACTATCCCGGAAAATTGGCTCTTACTAAGGCCTCGGCTAACTAGACAACTAGACTATTCCATCATCAATCCTGAATCACACACCGGAGCGGGTCAGCTCCCATACCCTTTCCATCGCACGACGGAAGATATAGTCGGCCTGCCGCCTGGAGATCCTACCATGCCTGTCCCCCTGGAGCGATCTGAGCCTCGCTCGGGATGTGAGCTCTATCCCCGTAAGCTCCCTCCTCAAGGATCGGGGTATAGAAGCCCTAGTCTCATAAGCTCGGGTACGCCTACCCGCCCTCTCTGCATCCAACTCCCTCCTGGCCTCATCCAGTCGGCCCTCGGCAACAGCCACTCGGGTCCTCAGAACATCCTGAACATATCCATGAGCTAATGAAGACTGCCTGTGGGCAGGGTCAAGAGGTGGTGAATCCGGAGCCGCTGAGGGTGCCTCCTCGGTCTGCCTAGGCTCGGAAGTATGGGTCTCTGAGCTGTCATCATCGGGAATCCAGGATAGTGGTGGAGGGGTAGGGTCTCTGACCATCGGAAGTGTGGGTAATGGGGTACCAGCATACACTACCATAGGTCCAACACGCTCCTCAGCTACTGGGACCTCATCCGGGTCCTCCTCATCTGGAATAGCAATAACCTCTGTCTCTGACTCCTCTGAGGGGTCCTCCTCATCTGAAATAGCAATGACCTCCGTCTCTAACTCCTCTGAGGGGTCCTCCTCATCCTCCTCCATCTCAGGCTCCTCCTGATCCTCAACATCTAGCAATGCCTCATCATGCTCACGCTCGAACATCTCAGGGTCCTCTATCTCAGGCGCCTACACATTAAACAAGCTAAGTTACTATCATGATACTTATAAGGGTTCCCGTAAGGGTTTTAACTGTCAGCACTACTTTAAGTAGTCCGACCATGAACTTGGCAAGAGTTCTTATTATCTTTGTGAGTTTGTTATTATATCGACGCATCATCTCTGAGGTTTATAACGCTTAGCTCTGATACCATTTCTGTAACACCCGCAGATCCGGGGTCGGGGATCCGGGTCGTCACGGTCTTTCTTTCCACAATATCACTTCACTTAATTAATAATAAATAACCTTATGCTGTGACCCCACACTAACACACACACCACAACCCGTTATAGTCTCAGAGATGAAAATAAGTACAAGTCTTTGAATCCACAATTTAAAAGTTATTACATCCCAAAACGATTACTTGATAAATTTATAGTTAATTGCCATTATCTGCCACAAGTTATAATTATACATAATTGATTCTCAAAAGTAGATGGTCTGATCTACAATAGATCTACCTCTGCAGCTATAGCAGCTACAACATCATCGGGAAGATGCGGGACGCTTCCCACGCGCTTGCGCTGGGTCTGCTGGAGTCTGGCCATCTTTCCTAACTGTTGTTGTGTGATGAAGAAATAAAGCAAGAGTTAGCCTTACAGCTCGCAAGATAATACATAGTGATAACAATAATATAAGTATCTAAATGGATACTTACTAAAATCTTTTACCAAGTGTAAGATAATTACTTACTAGATATAAGTAAAAACAAGGGATGAAGTTACCAAATACTTCACTATACTTATATCATTTATAAAGCTACTTGAACTACCACTGTTCAAAGTATAAAGAGTTTTCAACAGTTCATCACATAGATGAGACTACAAGACAAGATTTGAATAGATTAAATTTTGAAATATTATTAAAGGAAATGAAGTCATGATATACTTCATTAAGTTCTGATATATATATATATATATCCACATATACATCTTCTTTATACAATTTCCTGAAAACCTCTGTCATGTAAAGTATGAACAGAGTTTGAAATATCCAATAAATTTGGAAAGGAAAAGAATTTTGGCATAAACCAGATATCTTGCTGATCAGGAAAAGATACCCATAAGTAACCTTTTCTACTAGTAGATGGACGAATTCCCCACTGGTCATCACCCTGGTCTCAATAGGACCTTATGCTGGACTGCCACTCAGCCACTTATGCATTTGATGGACTCCCACTGAGCCACTTACACTATCATGGACACCCACTGAGCCCATGTTGCTTATGCCGACTCAATAGATGGACTTACTTCCCGAACGTTGGGTAAGTAATCAAGTCATTTACCAAAACTACAACTGTGTTGCGAATATAAAATACACCACAGAGCCGGATCCCTCAGGTTTTGAGCGAGTATTTAAATCCCCTTAAAAAGGAAGATCTTAAATATAAAAATGAGTTTTGGGATCCGCTCTAACTTTTAAAAATCATTTTGCAGACTCGAAAACACTTTATAGAGTGTTTGGAGTAAAGCTGATTTAATGAAGTAAATCAGTCCCCAGAATATTTAGAAAATGACTGAATATTATTATTTAAATAATATTCCCATAAAGAATAATCTTTATAAAAATAATCGAAGTAGAAGTATTAAAACTTATACTTGAAATGGATATTAAATAACCAAAGATATACTTATATGAAAG
This sequence comes from Apium graveolens, assembly GCF_009905375.1. Classification (NCBI taxonomy): domain Eukaryota; kingdom Viridiplantae; phylum Streptophyta; class Magnoliopsida; order Apiales; family Apiaceae; genus Apium; species Apium graveolens. Next base: position 123,207,429 of record NC_133649.1, on the reverse strand, counting down.
TACTATCTTTATTTGAATAATCGAAAATAAGTTTGATTATTTACACCTTATTCTTTAATAAAATAAAGAACAAATCTCAGCAAATAATCGGAGTCATAGATCCTCAAATGAATATTCAAAAATATTCATTAAATAATATAAACTGAGTCATAAACCCTCGAATGAATATTCAAATAATATTCAGATAATAAAATAAAAGGAGTCATAAGTCCTCGAATGAATATTCAAAATAATATTCATTTAATATAAAGGAGTCATACGCCTTCGAATAATATTCGAAATAATATTCAATAATAAAATAAAGTTAAAGTTATCGAATAAACCTTATTCGATTAATAGTTTTGAAAACTATGACCATATATATATATATAAATATATATATATATTTATATCCATATATACAAAATCTACTCGGGATCCTCGACTCCCGGTTTTAGAAAATATTTCCACCTTTGGGTTCCTATACTAAGGGTATATGCAAATTACCGCTATCCTCTAGCATAGGTATTATCAACAATTATATATGGAAAGAATACGAAACAGGCATGCATATATATATACCATAGCAGCATGCTTCAATATATAACAACATTTGCTAATTAACCAACATGCATCTATCGCAAGATAATGCAAATACATATATTCATCACAACAACAGTTATAACGGGTAGAAAACTTGCCTGAGCGACTTGGGGTGATAAAAGGCTCGGGACGAGTCTGGTAACCTATAAACAACAAGCAAGTTGGAATTAAACCAAAGTCACTTGTAAATCTATACTTTAACTAACTTAGACTCTAACGCTTGTTTTGCGCCTACTGGTTCGCTTAAGTCACTCGAGTACCCTCGGCTCCATCATTTTTAATAATTTAACCTTTACGAGTTTTAAGAGGATTCCTTCGCGAGTGTCTTACCAACTGCCTAACACACTTACCATAAATGTTTCATACATTAATTAACCCTTTTTGGTCTTTAACCTATGTTCGTTCGCGAAACGCCGTTACTTGAAACGGTCGTTTCTCCTAAACCGTGCATCGGAATCGAACGAACTACATATCAAAACGAATCTTGTAACATGAGCTATCTAAACATGGCAATGGTCATAATCTAGTAGGGGGTTCTCGGGTCCTAATGTTATGCACAAAAACAGTCTAAAGAAAATTGGACGTTACGACGGCTATGTTTACGCGATTTCCCAATTTTAAACCATTCAAAACCATCCCAATTCAACCTCAAATCCAACATACAACCAACATCCATCCTTATCACATCATAACAACCCCAAACAATTCAATTTAATCATTCATACTTATGCCTAAGCTTAACTTTAACCATACTTAAGTTCTTTTAATCAAAACAACAACATTTACCATTCCATTTCAATACCAATTCAATTCCAAACTCTAAATCACCAACATCAAGCTACAATATCATCCTACTAATCAAAATCATCTTATAATACATAGGAATCTAGGGTTTGGAGATGGTATACCTTCCTTGAAGTGGTGGGAGGAGCTAGGAAGCTTAAGAAGCTTTGAGAAGTCTTAGGAATGCTTGGATCTTCAAGGAAAACAAGAAAAACTTCAAGTTAAAAACTTGAAAACACTATTCATAGTCTTCTTCTTTGATTAAATGAAGAAGATGGAGAAGGAATTGATGGCTTAAACTCATGATATAGCCCTAACTAAGCATGAAGATGATTAGGGAATTAACTTACCAATTTAGGAAGCTTGGATCTTTGATTTTGAAATTCTTGCTCTTTTGAATAGTAAAAAGCCGAGAGCTTCTCAAGAACAAAGCCTTGGTTCTTTTTGATTTTGATGAAAAATGATTTTGCTTGGCTTGGTTGCTTTGTTTTTGTGTTTGATTTAGTTAATTACCTTGTTGCCCTTGAATTTGTGTGGTTAAAAAGCCACCACGCCTCCTTCCTTCCCATGTCATGCTTGTGTCATCCTCATGATGTCATCCTCCCCTCCTTGTCCCCTTCTCATTGGTTGGGTGACATCACTCCCTCTAATCCCTTTGCTTAACTTCCTAATTGTTTGCCTAATGACCGCTGATCTGTTATACGGTTCGCTTAACTTTCGTTCTCGTTTATCGTTTGATGGATCATACCCGGGATCTTATTACTTAGGTTCCCTTAACCTTTCTCAATACATTATATTCCTTTTTATGATCCTCTATTATAATCCTTTACTTTAAATCCTTTTTAGCTTGTTACCTTATACTCAATCCTTTCCGTATCTAGTGGATTTCCGGGAAAAACCAAAGTGTTCGGAAATTGGATTCTGACGATCTTTACATACACTTATATACCACATAGAGTACTAATAATACCCCATAATATCCATAACAGAACCCCTACATAGTGTGGCGTGAAAAGTTTTCTCATTCAGCTAAAACACTATTCACAAGGGTTACAAAAAGTTGAAAATTTTGGGGGTTATTACATCCTACAAATTGGAGAGTATGGATGGTTTCGAAGTACCACAAACCTGGCACGCGCAGAACCTAAAAATTTACTATGTGTAAGATGGATGAGCATGATTCTCATTTTCCAAAATGGAAAATAGGTTTAAAAGCACTTGGGATGTGGCGCCCTCCAAACCCGGGTCAGAAGTTTGGGGCCACACACACACCTTAATTATAACCTGCTTATAACGATAATAAAGATAATAATAATATATGCAGTGACCCTACTTACCAACCACCACGGACCGCAACATGTTAAAGTATGCACACAAGCCAAACACACTAATATATTACAAACCGTTCAAATCCCAACTATTTCAAACTCAAACTGAGTATTAAACATTATTACAAACTTTCACAAACTTAAATTATCCCAAAAGAAGCCTACTAGCTCAGCTTTCTCAACCTGGACCCCTAGCTCTCGCGCTGGACTGGGGATCCTCGCTACCAACTGATTCCTTTTTAACTGGAAAGAATATAAACAACATCGCACAAATGAGCTAACTAGCTCAGCAAGTCACAATGACAAAACTGAGAATAATGATCATCTGGTGAATATGATTATGATATCAAGTGAACATTGGATTATGATTTAGAATTGGATATTATACTTTTAATTTAAAAACCAAGGTTAGGCTGCTGATCAGTCACGCACTAACCCCGAGCAAGGCACACAATATTGCTCTAACTACTGGATCCAATGCACACATTGGCCTAACTTGACCATTATATGGTCTGACAACGAATTTGGTCCACAATTTTATAAAAACAATCCAATTCTAATATAATAACAGAATATGCAATAATAAACAATAACTGAAATCATTAACAACAATAAATGTTTAACAATGAAAGGGTTTCAATCCTTGTAGGGATCAATAAGGCAATTTAAAACCTTGGATGCTGGGTAATGAAAGAATTAGATAACAAAGGAATCAACATTTCAGGGTTTCAAAGATTTGGGCTTTCAATGCATAGGATACAATGATTGAATGTACAAGTAATTCAGTTCAGTGTTTGGGATTTTGTTTGCATGTATTTGTGGAGTAGTATCGTATACTTGAGGTTCGTGTTTGGGTATACAACAATCAATGGTCTAGAAAGAATAAGGTTCATGGCTCAAGAACAATAACTAGAATCAGGGTTTAGGTTTCAGTGCTTCAAAGCACTTGCAATATCAACAAGACTATCACGTATTACAATATTTTGAGAAAGTTCGGAATACTTGCCTGATATTAGCTTACTACACTGCACTCGCTTCCAATCACAAGCGTCTTACTCCTCAACTATCTGTTTCCCTTTCCTACGTCTTGCCTCTTCTGCTCACATATCATAAGCATCTATCAATAATTTACTCATGGAATTCTATTCAACACATACTTCTATCTACTCTTCGTTTTACCCAAATCCGATTAACGGATTGAAAGTTATGCAATAATCAAGTAAACACAGAATATATAGACCGATAGTCAATTAACAAGTCACATATAGCATATAATACATCACGTAATCAATGATATATCACATATAAAGAAGTCTCGGGTTATAAATAGGCTTTCTTGTATTTAAAATGATTTTTAAAACATTTTTCGGAATTAAAACGGGTCGTTGGATCAATTTCGGGTTAATAAACAAGGTTCGGTTGGCCAATTCTGGCTCCGAAATAATTTTAGAATAATTATCGAGCCTTGGAAATAATTTAGAATAATATTTTAAAGCTTGAAACTATTTTTTAGAATTTTAAAATCATTTTTAAATAATTAAATCTAATTAAATAATTAATTAAAATCAATTAATAATTAATTAAATCAATAAATCAATTAATTTTCGAATTAATTGACCAATTAATCAATTAGAAATTAACTGAAATTAATTAACTAATTAATTTAGATTTATTTGTGAATTAAAAATAATTTTCAGAATTAAAATAATAATTTTTAGAATTTTCAGAAATTAAAAACGAATTTTATAATAAAGATAAATAGGAAATATGATTTTTAAACATTTTTAAAACAGAAATCCAATTTTTGCAAAGTCTGGAAACTATAGGGACCAAACTGCATCATTTTCAAAACTATAGGTACTAAACTGTAATTTTCCAGGGGGTCGCCTGAAAACAGTCGGGGATGGCCGGAGAACACGTTCCCGGCGTCCTCACCCTACCAACACCTCCAGATCACATCTACAGGTTACCAGGAACACAACCATGCAATCAAAACAACCTAACAATCCCTGAGTTGGCCGGAATTTGGCCGTGAAATTTTCCAGTTTCCGGCGAACATCGGAAAACTTCAAAACACAACTCCCTTCTCTACAGACCTCGTTGGTTCATGAAACTTATACGACTAGATTGCAAATTTCACAGAGAACACAACCCACTATAACACAACATCAATCTATCACAGAATAAGAAACCCCCAAATTTCAATTAAGAACATTCATACGGGTTATAAACCCTAATTTTAAAATTCGAAAATCAAACTCAAATTTGAACATGTTATTGAACTCCAAATCAGACGTATGACATATGAAAATCATCAGGAAAACAAGCTCTACAACATGCAATCATCAAATAACATAAACAATCATCCGAACAAAAATTCATATTTTTAATAAAATAAATTCGAAAATAAATAAATTTTTAGAAAAATAACCTTGATTTCTGCAGGTGTATGGATTACAGAATCTGGTAGAGCTCTTCAAGACCTTCAGATTGGTTACTCGAGCTTTCCAAACCGAATTCAATAACACCTCCAAATGCTTGTTTGATTCTTAGAACAGTTTTAGGAAATTAGGGTTTTTCTCTGAAAATTATATAATTATCTGTCTGTAATTGATTTTGATACGAAATAAAATACGGTAAAAGGCTATTTATAATTACGGAAAATTAGTATCCCGTTGGATCATTCCGGATATAAAACGGTACGTTTATTTGTAAAAATTGATCCAAACGGTATCGATTTTCGGGATAATTATCCAGATCAGTACAATTTGTACTGCGGTCTTGGTCTCAGCGCCTGGTTACACGTATTATGAAGTGATAATTGTGATAGTTTAATAAAAAGCTCCCGTTTATCAAAAATACGGGTTTTATTGATTTACCGAAACGAATATTGTATCGAAAATGTTGCGCCGGGACCCGCGCAGGACAAACCGTACGCCGGATCGAAAAAGTCGAAAAATGGAAAATGCTCGGAATATTACAATTAGGTTAGAAAGGAGTTCTCGAAAGAGTTTCGGGTTCCAAAAACATAACAACGGTTGACGTCGGTTGGTTCCCGTTTTTATAAAATAGATTTTAATTACCCGGAAAAAGATTTTAGAAATTTCAGATGATTCTTATAAATCCATAAACCAACATAAAAATAATTAGGAAGATATGACAATTATCTATATTTTATTTTGGACATATAAAAATTAAAATACTCAATTAATATTATTTTTGAATAACCAAGTACAGATAACAATTTAACAATTAACTCACAGAATAGATACTGAACACACATAATAATTATATAATAGCAAAAATAATTACACGATATATCCCGGATATTACATCCTTCCCCCCTTAAAAGGATTCTGTCCTCAGAATCTCCTAAGAAAACAAATGAGGGTACTTTTCTCTCATATCACTTTCTAACTCCCAGGTTGACTCTTCAACCTTTGGGTTTCTCCATAATACTCTTACTAACTTTACCACTTTATTTCTCAATACTTTCTCTCTCTCTTCTAGAACTTCTACCGGGCTCTCTATATATGACAAATCTGCTTGAAGCTCTATTGGCTCATATTCTATTACATGCCTGGAGTCTGAATTATATTTCTTAAGCATTGATATGTGAAAAACATTGTGAATGTGCTCCATGTGCGGAGGTAACGCCAATTCGTAAGCTACTTTTCCAATACGCTTTAGGATTTCAAAAGGTCCGACATATCTTGGGTTTAGCTTCCCTTTCTTCCCAAACCTCGTTAGTCCTTTCCACGGTGATACTTTCAATAATACCAAGCTTCCTTCTTCAAATTCCATGTCTTTTCTTGACTGGTCTGTATATTTCCTTTGACGATCTTGTGCGGCTATTAATCTTTTCTGGATAATTTCAACAACTTCCTTTGTCTGCTGTACCAATTCGGGTCCGAGTATTTTGCGTTCTCCTACTTCGTCCCAATATACTGGAGGTCTACATTTGCGTCCATAAAGGGCTTCATAAGGTGGCATCCCAATGCTGGAGTGATAACTGTTGTTATAAGCAAACTCTACCAGGGGTAAATGCTCGTCCCAACTTCCTTTGAAATCAATAGCACAAACACGTAGCATGTCCTCGATTGTCTGGATCGTTCTTTCACTTTGGCCATCCGTTTGGGGGTGATAGGCCGTACTTATATTCAATCTTGTTCCCAAACATTCTTGAAAACTCTTCCAGAATCTTGAATTAAACCTTGGATCTCTATCAGATACGATAGACACTGGAACTCCATGACGAACTACGATCTCTTTCAAGTACATATGAACTAACTTGTCGAGCGAAAATCTTTCAATTATAGGCAGAAAATGAGCTGACTTGGTTAGTCTATCTACTATAACCCAAATGGCATCATGATTAGTCCTTGTCCTTGGTAATCCAACTATGAAATCCATGGTAATATGTTCCCACTTCCACTCTGGAATCTCCAATGGCTGTAGCAATCCACCTGGTCTCTGATGCTCTGCTTTAACTCTCTGACAGGTATAGCATTTGCTAACCCATTCCGCAATTTCCCTCTTCATATCTGGCCACCAATAATTCTTCTTTAAATCTCTGTACATTTTGGTACTCCCTGGATGGATGGAATATCTTGAACTATGTGCCTCTTGTAAAATTTCATTTTTCAGCTCCGTTACTGGTGGAATCCAAATTCCTGAAGAAAACCTAAGAATACCTTGATCATCTTGTTGCGTGCATAATTCCTCACCTACCAAACTATTTATATCTTGATCCATTACCTCTTTCTGGCATTTCTTTATTTTCTCCAATAACTCCGGTTGGAAAATCATACTGTACACTTTTGCTTCCTCAGGCTTGTAAATTCTAATCTCCAATTCCAATTTTTGAAATTCTTTATATATCTCTTCAGGTACGGATAACACATTTAACCTTTCCTTCCGACTTAACGCATCTGCTACAACGTTCACCTTATCGGGATGATAATTAATCGAGCAATCATAATCCTTGATCAATTCTAACCATCTCCTTTGTCTCATATTAAGTTCCTTCTGGGTAAATATATATTTCAAACTTTTGTGATCCGTGAAAATCTCACACTTTTCTCCATACAAATAATGTCTCCAAATCTTCAAAGCGAAAACTATAGCTGCTAACTCCAAATCATGAGTAGGGTACTTCTGTTCGTGTGGTTTCAATTGCCTTGACGCATACGCAATCACCTTGTCGTGCTGCATAAGAACACATCCTAATCCTTTGTAAGAAGCATCGCTATAAATTACGAAATTCCCTTGATCGTCTAGAAGTGACAAAACAGGTGTCATGATTAATCTCCGCTTCAATTCCTGAAAACTTTCTTCGCACTTGTCATTCCATATAAACTTTTCATTCTTTCGTGTAAGCTTTGTCAATGGTCTTGCAATTCTTGAGAAATTCTGAACGAATCATCGATAATATCCTGCCAATCCCACGAAACTTCTTACCTCAGTGGGTGTTCTCGTCTTTCCCAATCCGTAATTGCCTCGATCTTTGCCGGGTCCACTTTGATCCCTTCATTACTGACTATGTGTCCTAAGAACTGAACTTCCTGTAGCCAAAACTCACACTTCGACAATTTAGCATATAACTTCTTTTTCCTTAAAATCTCCAAAGCTGTCCTTAAATGTTCCGCATGATCCTCCTCCGTCTTTGAATAGATCAAAATATCGTCTATAAATACTATAACGAACTTGTCCAAATATTCCTTGAAAATTCTGTTCATCAGATCCATAAACGCTGCTGGGGCATTGGTCAATCCAAAAGACATTACTAGAAATTCATAATGCCCATACCTTGTTCTGAAAGCTGTCTTTGGTATATCTTCTGGTTTGATCTTCAGTTGATGACATCCCAATCTTAAATCGATCTTGGAAAAATACTTGGCTCCCTTCAATTGGTCAAACAATTCATCAATTCTGGGTAACGGATACTTATTCTTGATTGTCAACTTGTTGAGCTCCCTATAGTCGATGCGCAGTCTCATGCTTCCATCCTTTTTCTTGACAAATAATACCGGTGCACCCCACGGGGATACGCTGGGTCTGTTTACTCCTTTCTCTAACAGCTCTTGTAATTGCTTTGCTAACTCTTTCATCTCAACGGGCGCCATTCTATACGGGGCCTTGGATACTGGTTCGGTTTCAGGTGCTAAGTCGATTGCAAATTCAATTTCTCTATCTGGAGGAAGTCCTGGTAATTCATCGGGAAACACGTCTGGAAATTCCTTCACAACTGGAATATCTTCAAGTTTTGCTGGCTCCTGACTTCTGTCGATCACATATGCTACGAAATGCTCACATCCTTGTCATAGTAACTTCTTGGCTTGAATCATCGTTAAGAACTTCTTTACCTGCTTCTGTCCCTTGAACGTTACTATTCTTTCGTCTTGTGTTTTCACCATTACTTTCTTATTTCGACAATCTATCTGAGCATCATGCTTAGATAACCAATCCATCCCTAATATAATGTCAAATTCTCCTAACTTAAATGGTATCAAATCTACACAAAACTTACTACCAGAAATCTCAATCTCACAATTCCCATAAACTTGGTTAACAGTTACACGTTCTTGATTTGCTAATTCCACAGTCATTATTTCATTTAAATACCCAACTGGACAATTTAACTTACTAACAAAATCTTGTGAAACAAACGATCGAGTTGCTCCCGAATCTATTAACACTTTGGCATATAAAGAATTCACATTAAGCGTACCTGCCACGACATCCGTATCCTGGATCACATCCTTCACCGACATGTCAAAAACTCTAGCCCTCGGAGTCTCATTCACTGTTGGGGTATATCCCATAATCCTTAATGCATTACTGACTGAGGCTGGTGTCTTGCAATCCTTGGCCATATGTCCTGGCTTTCCACAGTTGAAGCATGTAAATCCAATGGCTGGAACCTTCACTGCTGGATTTTAGATAGGTTGATCCTTATTTGCTGGCTCTCTTGCTGGCTGATTTCGGCATTCCCTCGAGTAGTGCCCTTTCTGGTTGCATTTAAAACATACCACATTCAACTTGTTACAAACTCCTCCATGCTTCTTTCCACATACTTGACAATCTGGAAAAGTTAATCTCAACTGATTCGGCTGATTCACATTAGCTGGACGATTGCCCTGGCCTCCGCCTCCTGCATTTTGTCTCCTGAAATTAAAATTTCTCCCTGGCTGAAACTTGCCCTTCTTAAAATTTGGAAACTTCCCTGTTTGTGACTGACCCTCACTTCCCTCAACTTTCCTTTTCTTACTTTCCTTATCTTTCTGGAACATCTCACTCTCTGTCTCTCCGATCATAGCCTTCTGTACAACCCCGACATAGGTATCCAATTAGCTACCTTCCCTCTGATCCATGGCTTCAAGCCTTGCTGGAATCTCTTAGCTTTCTTTCTATCAGTATCAACATACGACGGCACATACCTTGACAATTCCTCAAACTTCCCCTCATAATCTGTTACCGACATGTTCCCTTGCTTTAATTCTAAAAACTTCAGCTCCATTTGATCCTGAACAAACTGAGGAAAATACTTTTCTAAAAACAATTCCTTAAACCTTTCCCAAGTAATAACATCTGTGCTTTCCAATGTCTTCACCATCTCCCACCAATAGGTGGCCTCATTCTTGCGATAGTAACTTGCAAATTCAACCTTCTGCTCCTCTTTCACTTTTACCAAGGCAAATGCCTTCTCTATTTCCTTTAACCACACATTTGCTTCAATTGGCTCTAAAGAACCCTTGAATACTGGTGGGTTTACTGCCTGAAAAGTTTTGAAAGTTACCTGCGTATTGGTCTGTCTCTGCTGTTGTTGTGCCAGGTGAACTGTTTGTTGGGCCAAGATTTGAAGAATCTGGGCTATTGCTGGGTCCATGGGTCCTGGGTTCACATTCTGGTTTGTATCATCTTGGTTGTTATTGTTGTTGTTGTTGGTTTCTTCATTCTGGGTGTTGGTGCGGGTATTTCTTCTGGGAGGCATTTTCTGTAAAGAATCAATTTATTTAGCTTTTGAATCAAATCTTTGTATAAAAGAAAAGTTTTGTAAAATAGGAATATCTCTTTTTGAAAACAGTTGTAACTAAGTAAATTGCATGCTTCTTTACAGAATATAAACAGTTATGGAAAACAGGGTACATGGTATCATAGGGTATACTGGTGCAATAAATAAGGTAAAGTAAAACAGGTGCAATAAAGTAAATGACAGTGTTGGAAAGGAAAAAGGTACTGATATATAGATCAAAAGTTTTAGGTAGTACAAGCGTAAAGACGCTTCAAAAATAAAAGCAAAAAGGGTACAACCACCTACTCACTAGTCAGCATCGCTAGTCTATAAATACAACTCAAAAGTCTACTGATACACACTACACACTACTGTACATACTACATAATCATAATAACACTGCTCAGCATCTCCATCTCAGAATCTCTAACTCAGCTCCAAGGAAACTCTGGTCCTGCCAGCCTCTCAAAGTCCTCTATCACCTCAGTAGCCCAGCCCAGCAGTGCATCAGGGCCTCTGTCAGGTAGTGTAGCTCCATGTAGCCTAGCCTCAAGAACCCTCCGTATCACATGAATCTCCTCTCGAAGCTCCCTCACACTACGATCAACATCTATAGTCCTGATGATATGCTGTAACTCTCTAATCTGAGCCAATAAGGAATCACGCTCCAATAGAAGAGCCTCATACCGGTAATAAGGAACTGGGGGAAATGTAGAATGGAATGGGGCACTCGCTACTGAATGCCCAGTGGAATCTGAATCAGCTGGTGGGGGTCCTCTAACAGGTGGCCTCATGCCTGGAGGTGGAATGGCCTGCAATGGTACGGGCTGCAACACCGGTGGAGGTAGAATAGCCAATGCTGGTGGAATAACAGGACGTGGATCCGATGCTGGTGCTCCAACTGAAGGCTCTGAGTGATCAGCTGATACGGGAATAAAAGAGTCGGCCATCTCTGCTATCTGAAATCATATCGTAATATAAGAATCTCGTACCATGATGCAACCTATACAAATACCGGTTATACCATAACACTCAACCTCTCGACGTTCTATCATCCTATACCTTACTTCTAATCCTATCCTTCTACCCATTCCCGTCAACCTAGGCTTGTGTCAGTGACTTATAACCTGTAGCTCTGATACCAAACTTGTGGCGCCCTCCAAACCCGGGTCAGAAGTTTGGGGTCCACACACACACCTTAATTATAACCTGCTTATAATAATAATAAAGATAATAATAATATATGCAGTGACCCTACTTACTAACCACCACAGACCGCAACAGGTTAAAGTATGCACACAAGCCAAACACACTAATATATTACAAACCGTTCAAATCCCAACTATTTCAAACTCAAACTGAGTATTAAACATTATTACAAACTTTTACAAACTTAAATTATCCCAAAGAAGCCTACTAGCTCAGCTTTCTCAACCTGAACCCCTAGCTCTCGCGCTGGACTGAGGATCCTCGCGACCAACTGGTTCCTTTTTAACTGGAAAGAATATAAACAACATCGCACAAATGAGCTAACTAGCTCAGCAAGTCACAATGACAAAACTGAGAATAATGATCATCAGGTGAATATGATCATGATATCAAGTGAACATTGGATTATGATTTAGAATTGGATATTATACTTTTAATTTAAAAACCAAGGTTAGGCTGCTGATCAGTCACGCACTAACCCCGAGCAAGGCACACAGCATTGCTCTAACTACTGGATCCAAGGCACACATTGGCCTAACTTGACCATTATATGGTCTGACCATGAATCCGGTCCACAATTTTATAAAAACAATCCAATTCTAACATAATAACAGAATATGCAATAATAAACAATAACTGAAATCATTAACAATAATAAATGTTTAACAATGAAAGGGTTTCAATCCTTGTAAGGATCAATAAGGCAATTTAAAAGCTTGGATGCTGGGTAATGAAAGAATTGGATAACAAAGGAATCAACATTTCAGGGTTTCAAAGATTTGGGCTTTCAATGCATAGGATACAATGATTGAATGTACAAGTAATTCAGTTCAGTGTTTGGGATTTTGTTTGCATGTATTTGTGGAGTAGTATCGTATACTTGAGGTTCGTGTTTGGGTATATAACAATCAATGGTCTAGAAAGAATAAGGTTCATGGCTCAAGAACAATAACTGGAATCAGGGTTTAGGTTTCAGTGCTTCAAAGCACTTGCAATATCAATAAGACTATCACGTATTACAATATTTCGAGAAAGTTCGGAATACTTGCCTGATATTAGCTTACTACACTGCACTCGCTTCCAATCACAAACGTCTTACTCCTCAACGATCTGTTTCCCTTTCCTACGTCTTGCCTCTTCTGCTCACATATCATAAGCATCTATCAATAATTTACTCATGGAATTCTATTCAACACAAACTTCTATCTACCCTTCGTTTTACCCAAATCCGATAACGGATTGAAAGTTATGCAATAATCAAGTAAACACAGAATATATAGACCGATAGTCAATTAACAAGTCACATATAGCATATAATACATCACGTAATCAATGATATATCACTTATAAAGAAGTCTCGGGTTATAAATAGGCTTTCTGGTATTTAAAATGATTTTTAAAACATTTTTCGGAATTAAAACGGGTCGTTGGATCAATTTCGGGTTAATAAACAGGGTTCGGTTGGCCAATTCTGGCTCCGAAATAATTTTAGAATAATTATTGAGCCTTGGAAATAATTTAGAATAATATTTTAAAGCTCGAAACTATTTTTAAGAATTTTAATATCATTTTTAAATAATTAAATCTAATTAAATAGTTAATTAAAATCAATTAATAATTAATTAAATCAATAAATCAATTAATTTTCGAATTAATTGACCAATTAATCAATTAGAAATTAACTGAAATTAATTAACTAATTAATTTAGATTTATTTGTGAATTAAAAATAATTTTCAGAATTAAAATAATAATTTTTAGAATTTTCAGAAATTAAAAATGAATTTTTATAATAAAAATAAATAGGAAATATGATTTTTAAACATTTTTAAAACAGAAATCCAATTTTTGCAAAGTCTGGAACCTACAGGGACCAAACTGCATCGTTTTCAAAACTATAGGTACTAAACTGTAATTTTCCAGGGGGTCGCCTGAAAACAGTCGGGGATGGCCGGACAACACGTTCCCGGCGTCCTCACCCCACCAACACCTCCAGATCACATCTACAGGTTACCAGGAACACAACCATGCAATCAAAACAACCTAACAATCCCTGAGTTGGCCGGAATTTGGCCGTGAAATTTTCCAGTTTCCGGCGAACATCGGAAAACTTCAAAACACAACTCCCTTCTCTACAGACCTCGTTGGTTCATGAAACTTATATGACTAAATTGCAAATTTCACAGAGAACACAACCCACTATAACACAACATCAATCTATCACAGAATAAGAAACCCCCAAATTTCAATTAAGAACATTCATACGGGTTATAAACCCTAATTTTAAAATTCAAAAATCAAACTCAAATTTGAACATGTTATTGAACTCCAAATCAGACGTATGACATATGAAAATCATCAGGAAAACAAGCTCTACAACATGCAATCATCAAATCATACAAACAATCATCCGAACAAAAAATCATATTTTTAATAAAATAAATTCAAAAATAAATAAATTTTTAGAAAAATAACCTTGATTTCTGCAAGTGTATGGATTACAGAATCTGGTAGAGCTCTTCAAGACCTTCAGATTGGTTACTCGAGCTTTCCAAACCGAATTCAATAACACCTCCAAATGCTTGTTTGATTCTTAAAACAGTTTTAGGAAATTAGGGTTTTTCTCTGAAAATTATATAATTATCTGTCTGCAATTGATTTTGATACGAAATAAAATATGGTAAAAGGCTATTTATAATTACGGAAAATTAGTATCTCGTTGGATCATTCCGGATATAAAACGGTACGTTTATTTGTAAAAACTGATCCAAACGGTATCGGTTTTCGGGATAATTATCCAGATCAGTACAATTTGTACTGCGGTCTTGGTCTCAGCGCCTGGTTACACGTATTACGAAGTGATAATTGTGATAGTTTAATAAAAAACTCCCATTTATCGAAAATACGGGTTTTATTGATTTACCGAAATGAATATTGTATCGAAAATATTGCGCCGGGACCCGCGCAGGACAAACCGTACGCCGGATCGAAAAAGTCGAAACATGGAAAATGCTCAGAATATTACAATTAGGTTAGGAAGGAGTTCTCGAAAGAGTTTCGGGTTCCAAAAACGTAACAACAATTGACGTCGGTTGGTTCCCGTTTTTAGAAAATAGATTTTAATTACCCGGAAAAAGATTTTAGAAATTTCAGATGATTCTTATATATCCATAAACCAACATAAAAATAATTAGGAAGATATGACAATTATCTATATTTTATTTTGGACATATAAAAATTAAAATACTCAATTAATATTATTTTTGAATAACCAAGTACAGATAACACTTTAACAATTAACTCACAGAATAGATACTGAACACACATAATAATTATATAATAGCAAAAATAATTACACGATATATCCCGGATATTACATGGGAGCTTTGCTTTCTTAGGATTTTATGTTTTATAAGACTATTATTTTCAAGTTTTAGTTTTACCAAGACTTGTGTAAGGGATGAATCCCAAAAATTTATGAAATTTTTGAAATTTCCAAAATATGATATTAAGTTCTGATGGCACACAAAGTTATGATAAATAAACTTAAAGTGCATGACTTCAAATAAAAAGCATAAAGTTCGATAAATAAAGGAGATTGATAAAAGTTCTAAACAATAAATGACAAAGCCACGCAGGGCTATTAAAAACTCTAAGGAGAAGAGGTGCCCTCGGCATCCATGTCGTCATCTCCTCCACTATCGCTCGATGTCTCAACGGTGTCGATCTCAGAAGAAGAAGAAGAGCTGAGATCCGCTGCCACGGCCCTGGAAGACGACTCTGGAGGAGAGAGAAGCTAGTCCTGGGGGATATCATCTGAGACAACTATACGAGTACGAAACCTCTGTAGTAGAGTCTCATCATCGGGGCACACGTAGTCTGTCGGGTTAATATCGGGACAAGCCTCGTTCGCGGTCCCAAGGGCCGTGTCCCAGCCAGTCCTAAAAAACCCAGGGAACACCGTGTTATCCCTAACCCTCATGGACTGAGTAAACTCCTCCGAGTCCAGATAAGAATCAATCGCTCTATCCTTCTCTGCCCTCAGAATGACCAGCTCGGCTTTTTCCTCTCCTAGCTCCTCCTCCTTGCGCTTCATCATCTTCTCGGGCGAAGCATACTTTCTCTGTTGCCTCCTGAGGGCATTGTTAGCATTATCTGAGGCCTTCTTCCATGACTCGGCTTGCCTCACAGCCGCTTGGAAATAAGCATTAGACTGAAACAAAATGTTAAACAAAGAGCGTAAGGCAATAAAAAGCTACGAGTATATAAAGGAAAAATGAGTTTAAGAGGAGAGACCATACACGATATCAGTGAAGTCCTTAGAGGTCATAGAGTGGTAGGACCAATCCCATGCATGTTTCGTGGATCCAACCACTGTATCCTCTCGACGGAAACCCAGAGAGGCTGGAAACACCAGTGGCAACGGAAGTGGGAGTAGCAGCAGAAGCAGGAGCAGTTGGGGTTTCAGTTCCCCCAGCAGAAGCCTCCACCATAGGCTCCTTATGCTTCCTCAGAAAACTGGGCTCCAGAGCCTTGCCCCGGGTATCCAACCCCACGAGTCGGGACTTTTTCATCCTCGCTGTTTCCTCAATGACAGGAAAGTTATCCTCATTGATTTCCTTAGCGGCTGCAAAAGGAAAAACAAAAATAAGTGGTGTCAATAATGCATCAAAGAAAATGAAAATAAAAAGGGAAGAAAAATATCCTGCGCAGAAACTGAGAAAAGCCCCACGTGGATCAAAGAAAACTCCTCTAATAAAGTCCAACTGGGAGTTTTGCCGTTATCCTTAATAATCTCAATGTATATAATAGTCTCTTCGGGAGACAGGGGAATGGGTTTGGGGCTACCATCGCTGACCTTCCCGAAGGAGGATATGAAGAGTGTGCCCCAATCTCCATTCTCCCACCAAAGCCCGACAAAGCTATCTCTCCAATGTTGATTATTATCGGGAATCGAAGCACTGTTAAATTTGCTTACATTTGGGCCTTTGTTTAATGTAAACCCAGCCACAAGAATTTTGGGAACTGTTGTAACATTGGAAAATTTTCCTAAACACAGCTATCGAGAGAGGGAAGCCATTTCTAAGACACAAGACCATGAAACATAAAATGTTTCTCCTAGCATTAGGGGAAGCTGACGAGGACTAATTTGTAAGTCTGCTAATAAAATGGGAATGAACTCATGAAATGGAAACCTAAGCCCAGCAGTAAGGTCGTTTGCATAGATGAATAGATTATCGGGCTTCTAGTGACATGTGCGATCACCACCTTCAGCAGGAACTATCCTAGGGGGGAGAACATTGTATGTTGTGTTAAGCTTATTAATAGCATCTATGTTGTACCATTTATTACAATAGTCAAACGAATCTAAATGAGCATTAGATGGGTATTCATCCCCCCTAGTGTTAATCATGTCTAATAAAGACATATAAGAAGAACGAATTTCGATTTCATTACCTCGTTTGGAAGCAGAAGCGATCTTAGCTGCCCCCTCAGAACACTTGTTCGCCATTAATGGAAGTAGATGAAAACGTAAGGATGAGGAAGGAGAAAAAATGATGCCGGACTTAGGTCACACACACTGTAGAGGGGGGTGAATACAGTGTATAGCACAATCAAATCAAACTTTAATAACTCAAGTAACAGAAAACAAACTTTATTCAAAACAATAAACTCTGTTACAGTATGGGTTACAATAACAATAACATCTAGGGTTACAATGAATAATCTTCTTGATAATGATAACACTTATAGTGTAAACCCTATGTCTGTGTTTATATACTACACAGTTACAAGATAATCACTAATTGATATGGAATATAATTCTGCTTCCTAAAATATATCAATCGGATATCTTTTCTTCCAAGTATTCTATTCTTCATAGAATTCCTTCTTCATGCATATCTCTTCTTACGTTTGTCTTGATCTTCTTTTCCTTTCAATCAGCTGTGTAATAACCCCAATTTTTGAAATTTTTAAAATACGGATGAATAGTAACTTTTGCTGACAATGCTGATTAAGGAAAATTATCAGACCACGTTATATAGGAGTACTGTTATGGAAATTCTAAGATCGTATTAGTATTCCATAAAGTAAATGAGTGTATGTAAAGGTCATTAGAATTCGGATCCGGACACTTTGATTTTTCCCGAAAATCCACCAGATACCGAAAGAATTGAGTATAAGGTAACATGATTAAAAGAATTTAAATTCAAGGGTTATAAGAGAGGATCATAAAAGGAATATAAAATATTGAGAAAGGTTTAGGGGAACCCAAGTAATAAGATCCCGGATATGATCCCTCAAACGATCAACGAGAATGAATAATAAACGAGTCGTAAAGCAATTAAACGACTAAGGATCAAGCTTGGGCAAGTAGCTAGGGGATTAGCAAGGATAATACAAGTATTAAAGCACCTAATTAACAAGGATTAAACTTAATGAAAAGCTTCCACCATAAGAAGAGGACAAGTGGCAAGAGTGATGCAAATGGTGACATAGGCTTGCTTACATCACTTTCCACTAATTAACCAAGAGTTAGCCAAACAAATATCCACCTACCATTCCATTTACACCACAAAATAAGTCAACACAAGCAAGCTTTTTTTCTCCCCCATTTTCATTGCTCTCGGCCAAAACAGAACCAGCACATTAAAACTGTTGTATCTCCTTCATTTCTCACTCAAATGTTGTGTTCTATAGCTCGTTGGAAAGGTATTGAGATGGCCTATAACTCTTGTTCACAAGTCTCATCCAAATAAGCATGGTAAGACCCTCATTTTTACAGTTCTTTAAATCGGACTTTTAGAAACTTCAAAGCCTAACTTTGTGTTCTTGATTTCTTTGGAAAGATCAAGCTTGTAGGAGGCTCCCTAAGGCTTTCTAGCAACTTAACACCTCCAAAGGAAGGTATAAACTTCAAACCCTAGCCTTTACTTTATTTGTTAGCAAGTTTAATGGTAGGTTTTGTGAAATGAGAAGCATGGATTGTGATTATTAGTAGTTTGGTTTGATTTGGAAGTATTTTGGTAATTGAATCTTGATTATAGTTCATAGGTCTTGATTGTGGTTGTTTGAGTTGAAAAACTTGGAGGTTATTGACTGACGTGGTATGGTTTAGGTGAAGTTTTGTTGTATTAATGGTTATGAGTTGGTTGGTGGTTAATTGGAGTAGTTTAAACATTGGTAATCGCGTAAACATAGCCGTCGTAATGCCCATTTTTATTCAACTGCTTGTTCTTAGTGTTCAGGACAGAAAACTCAACAAAAAATTCTGTAACATTGCCATGTTTAGCTAGAGAGTGTCATAAGCTTCATTTTGATATGTGGATCGCTTGAATCCGATATACGGTTTAGGAGAAATATCCGTTTTAAGTAACGGCGTTTCGCGACCGAACCATTACCCCTCGCCTTACTTTTAAACCTTGGTTAAGGACTTTAAATGACTAATTGGGGTATGAAACAATTATGTTAAGTGGATTAAACAGTTAGTAAGTTACTCGCGAAAGAATCGCCTTAAAAACCTTAAGGGTTAATTTATTAAAAATGGTGAAGCCGAGGGTACTCGAGCGACTTAAGTGAATCGTTAAGCGCAAAAGCGAACGTTAGGGTCTAATTGGTTAAAGTATAGTTATATAAGCGACTTTGGTTTAATTCCAACTTATATGTTGTTTATAGGTTACCAGACTCGTCCCAAGCCATTTGTAACCCCCAGTCGCTCAGGCAAGTTTTCGACCCGTTATACTGTTATTGTGATGTATATATGTATATGCATTATCTTGTGATAAGTGCATGATTATTATTATTAGCAAAGTCTTGCAATATATTGGAGCATGTGATATGATATTTATATGCATGCCTGTTTTGTAATCTTGATATCTAATTGTTGATTCAAAAGCTTATAAGTTGCATAATACCTATGTTAGAGATAAGCAGTAGTTGCCTATACCGTTAGTATAGGGGACCCAAAGGTGAACATTTTCTAAACCGGGAGTCGATGTTTCCGAGTATATTATATATATATATTTATATATATATAGATATAGTTTTCAAAACTATTAATCGAATAAGGTTTATTCGATAACTTTATTTTAAATAATGAATATTAGTTGAATATTCATTCGAGGACTTATGACTCTGTTTATTTTATTTAATGAATATTAGTTGAATATTCATTCGAGGACTTATGACTCTGTTTATTTTATTTAATGAATATTATTAGTTGAATATTCATTCGAGGACTTATGACTCTGTTTATTTTATTTAATGAATATTAGTTGAATATTCATTCGAGGACTTATGACTCTGTTTATTTTATTTAATGAATATTATTAGTTGAATATTCATTCGAGGACTTATGACTCCATTTATTTTATTTAATGAATATTATTTTGAATATTCATTCGTGGACTTATGACTCCGCTTATTTATTAAATAATATTCTTTATTTTATTAAAGAATAATGTTTCGATAATCAAACTTATTTTCGATTATTCAAATAAAGATCGTACTTTCGCATAAGTATATCTTTGGTTATTTATTATTCATTTCAAGTATGAGTTTTAAAACTTCTACTTCAACTATTTTTTTATAAAAGTTATCCTTATGGGAATATTATTTAAATAATAATATTCTGATATTTTCTAATATATCGGGACTAATTTATTTCATTAAATCAGCATTACTCCAAACATTCTTAAAAACGTTTTCGAGTCTTCAAAATGATTTTTAAAAGTTAGGGCGGATCCCAAAACTCATTTTTATATTTAAGATTCTCCTTTCGAAGGGGATTTAAATACTCGCTCAAAATCTGAAGGATCCGGCTCTGTGATGTATTTTACATTCGCAACGTGGTTGCTATTTTGAGAAAACAAATGAATTGATTACTTATCCAACGTTCGGGAAGTAAGACCATCTATTTGAGTCGGCATAAGCGACAGGCCGGGGTACGGTCTATCAAAGTGTAAGTGGCTGGGTGGCAGTCGATCAACGCGTAAGAGGCCGGGTGGCGGTCTAGCACAAGGTCCTAATGAGGCCAGGGTGATGACCGGTGGGGGATTCATCCATCTACTAGTAGAAAAGGTTACTTATTGCTATCTTTGCCTGATCAGCAAGATATCAGGTTTATGCCAAGGTTTGCTCCTTTCCAAATTCATTGGATATTGCAACTCTGTTTATTATTTTTATAACAGAGGTTTTAAAGGAGTGTATGAATGTATATATATAGGTGTATATATATATATCGGGACTTAATGAAGTATCTCATAACTTCATTATTTATAATGATATTTCAAGGATTGAATCTATTCAAGTCTTATCTTGTAGTCTCATCTATGTGATGAACTTTTGAAACTGATTATACCTTGAACGGTGGTTGTTCAAGTAGTATTCGGATATAAGTATATTGGAGTATCTTGTAACTTCATCTTTTAAACTTATATCTAGTAAATGATTATCTTGTGCATGTCAAAGATTTTCGGAAAAATGTTGAGACAAGGTTAGATATATGAGATCACCTTACAACGATATTTTATACAGTTATAAACGGGAACTCTGTGTATATTATACATGTCAGAGGATTTCAAAGATTGTGAAAAGTATATATGTATATATATACTGAATATTTTGCGACTTGGTCGCGTTAAGATATCAGCTTGGTTCATTTCTTCTTGACCAAGACTTTCATGTGTACTATGAGAAAGCTCATATATTGTTAGTTATTATACATATTATTTTGGTGGGCTTGTTGCTCACCCTTGCTTTCTTCTTTCATCACACAATATCAGATAGACAAGATGAACATGACCAAGCTCCCAATTCGCGAGCGGATAGGAAACGTTCCGCAGTTTCCTATAGGCGTTGATGTCGCTGTAGCTGAGGTAGGAACTACTAATAGGCTAGGCTTTCAACTTTTGATGTACCAGACTTATGTATCTTTATCAATTGTAATAATGGCAAATAAATGTAAATCTATTCAGAAACCCTTTTAAGGTGTAATGGCATATAATTTTGGAATAAAATGACTCGTGTTATTTTTGGATATTCATCTCTGAGACTATAACTTGTGGTGTGTGTGTTTATTGTGGGGTCACAGTACAGAGTAGTTGAATGTTTATTAAGATTGGGTGTTATTAAGGGAAATGGAACTCATGACAACCCGGATCCCCGACCCCGAATTTGGGGGTATTACAGAAATGGTATCAGAGCCAAGCATTATAAACCTCAGAAATGAAGTGACGTTAAAATAATAAGTTCACTAAGATAAATAAGAACTCTTGCCAAGTTCATAGTCGGACTACCTAATGTAGTACTGACAGTTAAAACCCTTAGGGGAACCCTTATAAATATCGTGATAGAGGCGTAGTTCGCTATCATATATGGTAGCGGGACTCCGAACCCTGAGGTTGAGGAGCAACAACGCGATGATGTTTTATTACTTATTGGAGATCAGATTGTGGATCCGATAGAGCGTCCTAACGAGGGACCGGATGATGTTCATATTGAGGATGTAGCGGTTGAGGATGTTGTCCTAGAAGGGATTGTGGCGGAGGAGGATTCCATGGAGGATCCTGACAAGAATGAATAAAGGACCACTGAGGAATTGATGACCATGATTAGGGAAACTACCAGAGGTAGGATTAGCCGGTCACTACCGGAGGTTCGTTCAAGTTTGTAAAGATAGTAGCCCCTTTGACGCGGCTTACTCGTAAGACTAAGAAGTTTGAATGGACTTAGAAATACGAGAAAAGCTTTTAACAACTAAAGCAAAGGTTGGTGGCGGCCCCTATGTTGGCGTTGCCGGATGAAAAAGGAGATTTTGTGAATTGTAGTGATGCTTCGCATAAGGAATTAGGGTGCTTCTTATACAGCACAACAAGGTAATCACGTACGCGTCAAGATAATTAAGGGAATATAAAGTTCGATATCCCCACCCATGAGCTTGGGCTCGTGGCAATAGTTTTGCCCTAAAGATTGGAGGCACTACTTGTGTGGAGAGAAGTGCGAGATTTACCCAAGCCATAAGTGCTCTAGTGCATTTTCACGTAGAAAGAGCTCAGCATGCGCCAGAGGAGGTGGATAGAGCTAATCGAGGATAACGATTATGAGATTCTTTATCATCCCGGGAAAGCCAAAATGGTGGCTAATGCCCTTAGTATAAAAGAGAGACTCAAGATGAAACTGTCTTTGGGAGAGTTGATAAGAGATTTTGAGAAAATGGAAATAGAAATGAAGGTAACCGGAGCCAGTACCGAAAAGCTGTTTGAGATTACAATACAGCCCGGATTATTGGAGAAGATCATATTGTGCCAAGAAAAAGTGATAAATGAAGGCAGAGAGCCAACAAATGGCGAAGAGATTAATACCAAGAAAGATGATAAGGGAATAATGAGGTATTCCTACATAATTTGGGTTCCAAACGTTTAAGAGCTTAAGGACTAGATCTTAGATGAAATCCATAGTTCGAGGAATAAGATTTAGGATAAACCCCGAATGTGATAGTCAGGGAGGTTGTCATTAAGAAAGAAGGAGCCCATAACATAATGAAGTGGAAAATGAGGATTTAAAATATGTAGGATGACCCCGATTATGGGGAGGAGGAGGGAATGTTCAGACTAAGGAAACAGAAGTCGAGTAAGGAATGGAGACCCGAGACGGTACTCCTATACGATAATTTATGGACCTTTCTAGACAGAACTTAGACTATTATCCCCAACCACCACCCTGAGGAAACAATGCGATGAGAAATTCTTTCAGGACCTTTAAGTCGCTAAGCTCTTAGAGTTCCAAGGAACAAGCGGACCCAGTCGAGGCAAGAGCCTGGCTAAAGGAAATTTAGGAATCATTTGAGATTCTAAATGATTGACGAATCATAAAACACTGTTTTTATCACTTACCCTCCTAAGAGAGAGACCACCCTCTGGTGAAAGACCAAGAAAGGCACGGAGCCAGAGGTTAGAATAAACTGATTAACGTTCAGTCAATTGTTTTCGGGAAAGTAACTCCCAAGGTTATGAAGGTAGTATAAAAACTTTAGAGCCAGAACAAAAGCGGAGAAGTATGATGAATTATGAATTTAAGTTGTAAAAGTTGTCAAGATTCGTTCTGAGGACACGAATCTAGAATGACGGGATGTTTGAAATCAATGCTTATGTTGTGTTGGTTCATGTAATGATTGTAATGGAAACGAAAATAAAAGACTGAAAAGGGTAGAAATATAAAGGGATATAAAGGAAATAGAGTTCAGAAGTGATAAGGGAGTTAGGTATGGGAAACCCTAAGAAACCCTTGCAATAAATATAGAGAAGTGTGTCATCATCAGCGCGATGGTGACTAATCATGAGATAAATTCAAGGTTTGAAGGCGTAAGCGATACGTATAGTTAATTCCCTTGAAGTTGACAGTATTCGATGAAACTTTGAGATAGATCGATTGATTAATAAGGAAACGCGGATGGACTGAGGAGTCAAGAAAGTAAGAAATTAGGAAAATTGGATGAAGGAAGTGACCTTCAAGAATATGAAGTGTAAGACCGGTGGCTTGATACCCAAAAAGGGAGACGCCAGGTATGAAAGATATCCCAACATTGAGATGACTGTTGAGATAAACAACAAAAGTAAATAAGGAATTATTAAGAAGAAGTTCACGTTGAACACGACCAATATCTTCCAGAACATCCTTTTTATCGTTACCCAATTTAGGCAATAAAAGCGGATAACCATTGTTATGTTTTGGAGGCCATATTGATTGACCACATTTTGAATACAGATGTTATTGTGAAATTAAGCATATACTATCGAGGTGGGAATGGTTAAATAAGACACCCTTATCAGGGATATATGACTTGATTATCCATGGAAGGATGCATGTACCTTTTAAAGGTGGAATTAAGGATAGAACATCGGTAACTTAAAATAAATCCTAGGGGAATGCATAAAGGTTGGCATTTCACCCTTAATAGGGATAGTATGAGTTTTGACAGTATGAATTGGAAAGGATTAAGGTAATAACAACCTTTAAGAATTAGTGGAGAAATTCTTCAGAAGTATATAGACAATGATTCTGGTATTAATAAATGGTATCTTGATATGCCCTGTATCTAGGGAATACAGGAGGAACGATTCAAGGATAACCTTAGAGGTTTTACAAGGAGAAAGGTAATATTCAAAATTCTCAAGAATAGAAATATTGATAAAGGAAATATGACGTAATTATAATGATGCCAAGTGGGGCACGTGTTAAACCATGAGAAAATATGGATCGAACCAGTAAAGGTCGAAATTGTTCAGGGCAATTAGGGCCTAAGATAAAAGATGTTCTAAGTATGATTGAGAGTCCGTCGTGACAGTGATTAACCTCTAAAGACTGAGGCAATAACTTATGGAAAAATGGTGATATTTTTTTTTACTCATCAGATTTTAAGGAAAACATCTTCACAAAATCAGTGATTGAAATAAGGTAGAAAATTTATTTGGAGGTGGTTAAAATGACATTGACTGTAAGGAAATTTTACTATCAGGAAAGGCCAAAGAGGTGGCCGACACTTTAAAGGTAAGAGGATAATTATAGGCGCTTGTGCCAAAGGAATACAGTGATGATGGTTAAAGCTGTGAAGGTTGTATTATGGTTTGGAAGATTGACATTCCTTCTGATGACTGTGCAATACTCAACCGTAATAGTAGTTGGGTAAAGGTTTAATTCGTGTAATCGCCATTAGTGGGCTATCTATCTTAGAAGGTCCTATCTTGAGAATAAGCCAGGACCATATTTCAAAAAGGACCAAACAAACCTTTGAGTTAAGTCTTCTATTGAAGGCATGTGATTAAGAATGGTATTAACCTGGTATCGGTGCTTTGATTGAAACTCCTCTGCAATTTTATATGCTTCATGTCATGTATGTATGTCAGGATCAGGAGTGTTCTTCATGAATTATGAATGGTGATTATGTTAACTCCTTAGAAGAATTCTATACTACATGTATGGACTCAGTATGGTTAGATATTAAGATTTCATGGAAAGTGAATGACGACAGTAGGTCAGTGGTGGACCATAGTAATGCAGCAATGATTCTGCAAGTAATGAGTTGATTACAACCGTGAGAGTTGTATTGGAATGGATGTTGAGATTGAGTACCACTAATCTTGTCATGTTGACGTATAAGTTATCTTTGATAGAAAAACTAGGTCGATTATTTACCTATTGAATATTTATTCCTTCTTAGGAATAGAGAGTCGTATTACTATACGAAGAAGATTGCGGTGCAAGCATAGAATTCTAGTAACGATGATGTCTAGAATGAGATCCCAGATTCGATTTTCGATGTCGAGGGAGTTTCAAAGGTGATTGTGTATAAGCTCGAGGAAGAGCATGGGTCCATAGAATGATGGACGGAATAGCAAAAATATTTAGGCATGTGAAATACGATGCTATAATACTTGATGTTGATATAAATACATATGTGTTTTGTTCTCCTATGACAAACCTCTATAGTTCAGAGGTAGATTCCAAGCCAGATATTTTATGGCAATAAATTTTTTTTTAACGAATATACAATTCTCTTCAGTTCGTTCTTTTCTCTTCTTTTCATTTCATATAAACTGAGAAGAACAACCCTTCCAGAAGGGGAGGTATTGCCGAATGACTATCTATCTGTGTGATAGAAGCTGAGTAGGATACCATCTATTGTTTAATTGCTTGTCAAGTACTAAAGGCTGGCCACCTTCTGTACTAACTATGCAATAGAACAAGTGTTCATGATCATAGTGATCTCTCAATAAATTCTTTTACTTTTATACGAAGGACCAAGCTTTCAAAGATGGAGGCAGCTAGAGATGAAGTGGTACCAAGTAAGATGGTATTCCGATTCTAACGCGTCCGTGATACTAAGGTTGACGCGATTATTAAGAGGTTATAAAACTCTAGCGAGTAAAGGTATATCTAGAATAGTATCATGTACGGAAGATAGTAATGATTACGAACTGGAAAAGAATAGGTATTGAGAAGCAAAAACTATAGTGCTAGAAGCTATGATGAAATTCTGTGCAATAGACTTGAAAGAAATTGGAATGATCACTTAATACGGATTGAGTTTTCTTACGACAATAGATCATATGTCATTATCGAGATGTCGCCTTATGAGATCCTTGAGGGAAGACAATGTCGATCTCCCTTATGTTAGGATGAAGTTGTAGAGCGCAAGATGCTCGGACCAGCAGTGGTCCAAAGGACCAAGGATATAATAGATCTAATCAGAAGACGACTGGTAGTAGCCTAAGATGGACATAAAAAGTATGCTGATTTGACAATGAAAGGACAAGGAGTATGAAGTAGGGGACCTAGTGTTGTGAAAGATATCCCCTTGGAAAGCCTTGGAAAGGATTGATGAGGTTCGGAAAGAAAGAAAAGCTAAGTCCATGATTTGTTGGACCCTTGGAAATATTAAGACGTATTGGGAAGTTAGCATATGAGCTAGCCCTATCCCCGAACCTGTAGCAAGTTCATAACGTGTTTCACATATCAATGTTAAGGAAGTGTAATCCGGATGCCAGACAAAATAAGGGCATATGAGCGCATAGACATGCAACCAGGCGTAACCTATATGGAGCAACCAGGAAGGGTTATAATTGGAAAGGGATTAATTTCTTAGGAGTAGGGTTATCAAACTAGACCGAGTTTGGTGGTAGAACCACCATGTGGGAAAAATTGACTTGGGAGTTAGAAAGTGCAATGCTAGAAAAGTATCCCCAACGGTTTTCTATCTGATTCCGGGACGGAATCCTTTTAAGGAGGGGAGACTGTAATAATCCCAATTTTTGAAATTTTTAAAACACGGATGAATAGTAACTTTTGCTGACAATGCTGATTAAGGAAAATTATCAGACCACGTTATATAGGAGTACTGTTATGGAAATTCTAAGATCGTATTAGTATTCCATAAAGTAAATGAGTGTATGTAAAGTTCATTAGAATTCGGATCCGGACACTTTGATTTTTCCCGAAAATCCACCAGATACCGAAAGAATTGAGTATAAGGTAACATGATTAAAAGGATTTAAATTCAAGGGTTATAAGAGAGGATCATAAAAGGAATATAAAATATTGAGAAAGGTTTAGGGGAACCCAAGTAATAAGATCCCAGATATGATCCCTCAAACGATCAACGAGAATGAATAATAAACGAGTCGTAAAGCAATTAAACGACTAAGGATCAAGCTTGGGCAAGTAGCTAGGGGATTAGCAAGGATAATACAAGTATTAAAGCACCTAATTAAAAAGGATTAAGCTTAATGAAAAGCTTCCACCATAAGAAGAGGACAAGTGGCAAGAGTGATGCAAGTGGTGACATAGGCTTGCTTACATCACTTTCCACTAACTAACCAAGAGTTAGCCAAACAAATATCCACCTACCATTCCATTTACACCACAAAATAAGTCAACACAAGCAAGCTTTTTTTCTCCCCCATTTTCATTGCTCTCGGCCAAAACAGAACCAGCACATTAAAACTGTTGTATCTCCTTCATTTCTCTCTCAAATGTTGTGTTCTATAGCTTGTTGGAAAGGTTTTGAGATGGCCTACAACTCTTGTTCACAAGTCTCATCCAAATAAGCATGGTAAGACCCTCATTTTTACAGTTCTTTAAATCGGACCTTTAGAAACTTCAAAGCCTAACTTTGTGTTCTTGATTTCTTTGGAAAGATCAAGCTTGTAGGAGGCTCCCTAAGGCTTCCTAGCAACTTAACACCTCCAAATAAAGGTATAAACTTCAAACCCTAGCCTTTACTTTATTTGTTAGTAAGTTTAATGGTAGGTTTTGTGAAATGAGAAGTATGGATTGTGATTATTAGTAGTTTGGTTTGATTTGGAAGTATTTTGATAATTGAATCTTGATTATAGTTCATAGGTCTTGATTGTGGTTGTTTCAGTTGAAAAACTTGGAGGTTATTGACTGACGTGGTATGGTTTAGGTGAAGTTTTGTTGTATTGATGGTTATGAGTTGGTTGGTGGTTAATTGGAGTAGTTTAAACATTGGTAATCGCGTAAACATAGCTGTCGTAATGCCCATTTTTATTCAACTGCTTGTTCTTAGTGTTCAGGACAGAAAACTCAACAAAAAAATCTGTAACATTGCCATGTTTAGCTAGAGAGTGTCATAAGCTTCGTTTTGATATGTGGATCGCTTGAATCCGATGTACGGTTTAGGAGAAATGTCCGTTTTAAGTAACGGCGTTTCGCGACCGAACCATTACCCCTCGCCTTACTTTTAAACCTTGGTTAAGGACTTTAAATGACTAATTGGGGTATGAAACAATTATGTTAAGTGGATTAGGCAGTTAGTAAGGTACTCGCGAAAGAATCGCCTTAAAACCCTTAAGGGTTAATTTATTAAGAATGGTGGAGCCGAGGGTACTCGAGCGACTTAAGTGAATCGTTAAGCGCAAAAGCGAACATTAGGGTCTAATTGGTTAAAGTATAGTTATATAAGCGACTTTGGTTTAATTCCAACTTATATGTTGTTTATAGGTTACCAGACTCGTCCCAAGCCATTTGTAACCCCCAGTCGCTCAGGCAAGTTTTCTACCCATTATACTGTTGTTCTGATGTATATATGTATATGCATTATCTTGTGATAAGTGCATGATTATTATTAGCAAAGTCTTGCAATATATTGGAGCATGTGATATGATATTTATATGCATGCCTGTTTTGTAATCTTGATATCTAATTGTTGATTCAAAAGCTTATAAGTTGCATAATACCTATGCTAGAGATAAGCAGTAGTTGCCTATACCGTTAGTATAGGGGACCCAAAGGTGAACATTTTCTAAACCGGGAGTCGATGTTCCCGAGTATGTTATATATATATATTTATATATATATAGATATAGTTTTCAAAACTATTAATCGAATAAGGTTTATTCGATAACTTTATTTTAAATAATGAATATTAGTTGAATATTCATTCGAGGACTTATGACTCTGTTTATTTTATTTAATGAATATTAGTTGAATATTCATTCGAGGACTTATGACTCTGTTTATTTTATTTAATGAATATTATTAGTTGAATATTCATTCGAGGACTTATGACTCTGTTTATTTTATTTAATGAATATTAGTTGAATATTCATTCGAGGACTTATGACTCTGTTTATTTTATTTAATGAATATTATTAGTTGAATATTCATTCGAGGACTTATGACTCCATTTATTTTATTTAGTGAATATTATTTTGAATATTCATTCGTGGACTTATGACTCCGCTTATTTATTAAATAATATTCTTTATTTTATTAAAGAATAATGTTTCGATAATCAAACTTATTTTCGATTATTCAAATAAAGATCGTACTTTCGCATAAGTATATCTTTGGTTATTTATTATTCATTTCAAGTATGAGTTTTAAAACTTCTACTTCAACTATTTTTTTATAAAAGTTATCCTTATGGGAATATTATTTAAATAATAATATTCTGATATTTTCTAATATATCGGGACTCATTTATTTCATTAAATCAGCATTACTCCAAACATTCTTAAAAACGTTTTCGAGTCTTCAAAATAATTTTTAAAAGTTAGGGCGGATCCCAAAACTCATTTTTATATTTAAGATCCTCCTTTCGAAGGGGATTTAAATACTCGCTCAAAATCTGAAGGATCCGGCTCTGTGATATATTTTACATTCGCAACGTGGTTGCTATTTTGAGAAAACAAATGAATTGATTACTTACCCAACGTTCGGGAAGTAAGCCCATCTATTTGAGTCGGCATAAGCGACAGGCCGGGGTACGGTCTATCAAAGTGTAAGTGGCTGGGTGGCAGTCCATCAACGCGTAAGAGGCCGGGTGGCGGTCTAGCACAAGGTCCTAATGAGGCCAGGGTGATGACCGGTGGGGGATTCATCCATCTACTAGTAGAAAAGTTTACTTATTGCTATCTTTGCCTGATCAGCAAGATATCAGGTTTATGCCAAGGTTTGCTCCTTTCCAAATTCATTGGATATTGCAACTCTGTTTATTATTTTTATAACAGAGGTTTTAAAGGAGTGTATGAATGTATATCTATAGGTGTATATATATATATCGGGATTTAATGATATTTCAAGGATTGAATCTATTCAAGTCTTATCTTGTAGTCTCATCTATGTGATGAACTTTTGAAACTGATTATACCTTGAACGGTGGTAGTTCAAGTAGTATTCGGATATAAGTATATTGGAGTATCTTGTAACTTCATCTTTTAAACTTATATCTAGTAAATGATTATCTTGTGCATATCAAAGATTTTCGGAAAAACGTTGAGACAAGGTTAGATATATGAGATCACCTTGCAACGATATTTTATACAGTTATAAACGGGAACTCTGTGTATATTATACATGTCAGAGGATTTCAAAGATTGTGAAAAGTATATATGTATATATATACTGAATATTTTGTGACTTGGTCGCGTTAAGATATCAGCTTGGTTCATTTCTTCTTGACCAAGACTTTCATGTGTACTATGAGAAAGCTCATATATTGTTAGTTATTATACATATAATTTTGGTGGGCTTGTTGCTCACCCTTGCTTTCTTCTTTCATCACACAACATCAGATAGACAAGATGAACAGGACCAAGCTCCCAATTCGCGAGCGGATAGGAAACGTTCCGCATTTTCCTATAGGCGTTGATGTCGCTGTAGCTGAGGTAGGAACTACTAATAGGCTAGGCTTTCAACTTTTGATGTACCAGACTTATGTATCTTTATCAATTATAATAATGGAAAATAAATGTAAATCTATTCAGAAACCCTTTTAAGGTGTAATGGCATATAATTTTGGAATAAAATGACTCGTGTTATTTTTGGATATTCATCTCTGAGACTATAACTTGTGGTGTGTGTGTTTATTGTGGGGTCACAGTACAGAGTAGTTGATTGTTTATTAAGATTGGGTGTTATTAAGGGAAATGGAACTCGTGACAACCCGGATCCCCGACCCCGGATATGGGGGTGTTACAGACATCACCTTCCTGAGCACCAGATCTCCTACCTCAGCAGATATCCCTTTATCTTCTTATTGTAATACCTTGCAGCACGCTGTTGATATGCTGCGAGCCTTAGCTGGAAATTTTCCCTTGCTTCTTCCAAGAGATCCAAATGAAGCCTTTGGTTGACTTCTGCATTTTCCTTCGTGTTACAAACTCTACAAAACGACCCTGAGCCAACCTCCACAAGGACCATAGCTTCATACCCGTAAGTCATCATAAACGGAGTTTCCCCATAGTAGATCTCGGAGTAGTGTTGTAGGACCACATCACTTTTGGGAGTTCTTCGGGCCAATTTCCTTTGCGCCCCAGTTTTGTCTTAAGGGTATGCTTTATTATTTTAATCACGACCTCTGTTTGCCCTTTGCTTTGAGGATGATAGACCACTGTAAATTCCTTCTTAATTTTTAGATCCTCACATAAATATCGCAACTCCTTGCTATTGAACTGCTTTCCATTGTCAGAGACAAGTTTGTAAGAAATTCCAGATATGCACACGTTAGAATTGAAGAAAAAGTCTTTAATCTTCTTCGCGGTGATAGTCGCCAGCGGCATAGCTTCTGCCTATTTAGTAAAGTGTTACATATTAAATTCTCAATGATCAGAAGAAGCTCAGGATCTGGCTGTTTGGGTGTCATCAGTATCTGATGTGTCATCAGGATTGACACATCATCACACCATTTGGATGTCATCAGTATTTGAAGATAGTCAGCTTAGAAGATTTGTTCTGTTCCTTGTATTGTGAAGTAGAATCTTTACATCTGAGTTATAGGATTTATCTATTCAGTTGAAGATATGTATCAGTTTCAGTAGTTTTTAATAATGCATGTCTTAGTGATTGTTTATAGTTGTGTAGTATATAAACATAGTTTAGGTCATCACGTAGTGTATTGATCTCGAGTATCATTCGACCTAACAGCTCTCAAGAACATCAGTATTTCTTAAGAGAGTTTTGTAACTTTTTATCATATATATAAAAGCTGTTATATTTTATTACTTGTTCGAAACATTTATATAAGTGTATCCAACCCCCCTTAAACAATTGTATCTTCACTGGGCAACAATTGATATCAAAGTTCACTGATAAACTTACAATCAGAAATGATCTAAACATGTCTTTGAACAAGTATGAAAGTATTAAAATTCCCATTTGAAAAAGACTGAATATCCTACATGGAAGGTAAAGATGCTCATGCACCTCGAAGCTACAGATCCAATTATCTCGACGTGATTAAAAATGGACCATACATGCCAACAAAATGGGTGCCTGCAACTCCTACTGTTGCTGAACACTATCAGCTAAAGGAGAAGAGTGAGTGGATACCAGAAAGAAAGTAGTTGTGCTGAAAGATGCAAATGTAAGAAACATTTTGCATAATAGTTTGATTATGTGATGTCAAATAGGGTGATAGCCTACAAGACTGCCAAAGAGATCTGGGATGCTCTTGAAACTCAATGTCAAGGAACCATGGCCATCAAGAAGAATAGAAGGGCTGTTCTGATTCAAGAATATGAACACTTTGAGGCCAAGCCTGATGAAAGTCTTACTGATATATATGACAGATTTCTGACCCTGCTTAATAATATGTCTTTGGTGGGAAAGGTGTATGATCGAGAGGATTCAAACACCAAGTTTCTGAGAGCCTTAAGTGAAGAATGGGAAACTCAGACTTCAATCATACGATATCAGTATGATTTGGAAATAATTACTCTAGATGAAGTCTATGGCATGCTGAGAACTCATGATTTGAAGTCAGCAAGGAAGGAGAGGAAAGCAAAGGAAAGGGAAATATATTGCTTTGAAAGTAAATGATAAAGCTTCAAAAGAAAAGTCTGTTGGAGTTATAAGAAAGAAGAACAATTTGCCAGAATCAGATACTGATGATTCATCATCAAATCTGATGATGATACTGATTCTGAAGTTGATGAGAACATGACAGATTCTGATATCATGCAAATGGCCGCATTGCTGGTTAAGGGCTTCAGGAGGATGCAATTCAGGAAGTCAAGAACAATAGAAGCTTCAGGAAGAAGTTCACTGGAAGTGAAAGGAAGTCAATTGAAAGAAAAGATGGAAAGGATTCTAAAGCTGAAAGTAGACAGGACAAAGATCAAGTGCTACAACTGTGATGTCCTGGTCACTTTACTACAGAGTGCAAGAAAATAAAGCATGAGAAAGGGAGAACAAAGCCCTGATCACATCAAGCAAGAATTGGATGGACTCCTCTGATTCTGAAAATGAAGACACATGCTATGCACTGATGGCTAGCTTTGATGATCCTGCTTCCTCTGAGTAAAGGTACCAACTTCTTCTCTCTTTAATACTGAATATATATCTAATTAAATCTATTCTTAAATCTCTGCATGGTAATTTTAAGAATAAGACTCTAGAAAATGATAGACTTATAACTGAAATTGAGATCTGAAATCTAGGAATGAACAGTTAGAGTCTGACTTAAAAATCAGATAGATTTGAAGAAAGAATGTGAGAGAGCTAAACATCCAGTAAAGATTCTTAAGGCTAATACAGTATGTTAGAGATAGATTTAGAAAATAAAGAAAAACCCTTAAGCCTGGACTAATTCAGGCAAAAAGGTTCATGAGATGATCTCAAAGAAAAACTGGAAAGAATCTAGGCTATAAAGATGGAGTTAAAGATGTTGACACTGAAAATAAAATTTCCCTTAAAACTCCTGTTAAGTTTATTTCTTCAGAAGCTGATGAACCCAAATCCATCTTTGAAAAGGGTTCAACATCAGTATCACAAGAAAAATTGTTAAGTGATAAATCTCAAAGAAAGGAGAGCAAGGAAACCATTAAGACTGTTAAGAAACAAAAGAACATAGGACTTTTGTCAGAAAACAATGAAAAAGAAATTATCTGAGGTTACTGACAAACCTCAAGTAAAAAGTCCTAAAAGAAACAGGAATGGTAAGCAAGGTATTTCTAAGGATTCAAATTACAAGGTTGTTCCCAATGCTCCTAGAAAAACTTGTTTTAACTGTGGAAATACTAATCATCTTGCTATTGATTGCAGAGGAGTAAGAAATTGAAAACTGCTATTCCTGAGTCTGATGTTAGGGGGGTAGATCAGTATTTTATAAACCAAAAATCCTTGTTTTCATTGTGGTAGTAGTTGGCATTCGATTTATACTTGTAGTTCTTATCACAAGCTGTATCACAACTATTATGAACCTTTGCCTAAATTTAATAAAGTTGCTTGTGTGCTTATTCTCTTGGTTTACTAAATTGCTTCTGACAAGACAAATCCTGACAAAGGAAAAACTGTCAGAAGTACTCCTACACACAAAGCTTAAGTTGTCCAAAAAGAGGGCCCAACAGTGTGGGTCCTTAAAAATCCTCTATAATTAATTATTCTTCTGATTGCAGGGTAACAAGAAAAATACACTTGTCTTGGATAGTGGATTTAGGAACATGACTGGAAATAAATCCCTGTTGTCAGAATTTGAAAGAAGGCTGGCCCAGATGTATCTTATGGAGATGGAAATAGGACACACTCTGGATATGGCAACTTGATAATTGGAAGGTAGCAATAGAGAATGTAGCTCTGTGGATGGACTAAGCATAATCTTCTGAGCATCAGTCAAATCACTGACAGAGGTTATCATGTGGTTTTATGACTCACACTGTGAAGTTGTTCATAACAAGTCAAAGAAAATTGTCTTGATAGGATACAGACATGGTAACATATATGAAGCAAGGCTGCATGAAAGTCTTGAAAAGGAAGCTACTTGCCTTATCTCTAAGCATCAGTAGATGAGAGCTGGAACTGGCATAGAAGCTTCACATCTTAACTTCAATTCAAAATGAACTTTCCAAGAAGGAGATTGTAAGAGGATTACCAAACATGCTATACTCAAGTGATGGTATTTGTGATGCTTGCCAAAAGTCTAAACAAAGAAGAGTATCTTTCAAAAGCAAAACATAATTCTCTATTTCTGAGCCATATCACATGCTACACCTGGACCTTTTTGGACCAGTGAACATAATGTCCATCAACAAGAAAAGGTACACACTCGTAATTGTTGATGATTTCACTAGATATACTTGGGTTTATTTTCTACACAGGAA
Organism: Apium graveolens; assembly: GCF_009905375.1. Classification (NCBI taxonomy): domain Eukaryota; kingdom Viridiplantae; phylum Streptophyta; class Magnoliopsida; order Apiales; family Apiaceae; genus Apium; species Apium graveolens. Next base: position 123,171,395 of record NC_133649.1, on the reverse strand, counting down.
GGATGAAACTCCAGAAATTCTTCTGGACCACATAAGGCAAATTAAAATGGATCCACCATAAAGTGAAAATGAGAAGTGACAATGGCACTGAATTCAAGAATTCAAAAATGGAGGAATTCTGAATATAAAGGCATAGAACAACAATTCTCAGCTCCTGGTACACCTAACAAAATGGTTGTTGAGAGGAAGAACAGAACTTTGATTGAAGCTGGCAGAACTCTGCTAGAAGAAGCAAAACTACCCACTTACTTTTGGCTGAAGCAGTAAACACAACATGTTATACTCAGAATATCACTCTGATAAACAGACATGGTGTTACTCCTTATCAAATGCTAAAAGAGAAGAAGCCCAGTCTCAAACATCTTCATGTATTTGGATGTAAGTGCTTTGTTTTGAGAACTCATACTGATCAGCGGAAAGTTTGAATCAAAGGCTGATGAAGAATCTTTGTTGGATACTCACCATCAAGATCATACAGAGTTTTCAATCTGAGAACAAACATGTAGTTGTCTCCATCAATGTATCTTTTGATGATAAGAAGATTCCTGGTTTTGCAGAAGATACTCATGAAAGTCTAATCTTTGCAAATGAAAATGCATTTTGGAATCTGGATCAAACTCTAATGAACTTCAAATCCTGATGATTCAAATCATGATACTCCTTCTGATTCTGAAGATAATCATTGTACTAATGAACCTGCACATGTTGAGGGGGAGCAACGGCAAGGATCAGCTGATGGTACTAACACTGAAGAATCATCTCAAGGTTTTCTCAATCTAATCTCTCAGAATCCAATGCTGATTCAACATCAGATGAACATGAGTCAAGTCCCAATATCTCATCAGGAGATAACACAACAGATTCAGGGGGAGCCTCAAATGCATTTGATGCGGCATAATTAGGGGGAGCATCTAGCTCCAGAAGGACACTTCAGTGCCAGAAAATGGACTAAAGATCATACTCCTGATCTGATCATTGGAAATCCTGATGATGGTGTAAAGAAAGAAGTGCAACTCAGAATGAATGTTTATATCATAATCTACTTTCAAAAGAAGAGCCAAAGAAAGTAGAAGATGCACTTAAGGATGCAGATTGGGTCATGGCTATGCAAGAAGAATTGAATGAGTTTGAAAGAAATGAAGTATGGAAGCTGGTGCCTAGACCTAAGAACAGGTCAATTGTAGGCACAAAGTGGGTCTTTAGAAATAAGACTGATTCTGATGGAACAATCATCAGAAACAAGGCAAGATTGGTGGCTAAAGGTTATTCCCAACAGGAAGGTATTGACTATGATGAGACATTTGCTCTGTTGCTAGGTTGGAAGCAATCAGAATCTTCTTGGCATATGTTGCTCACAAGAAGTTCAAGGTCTTCCAGATGGATGTCAAGAGTGCATTTCTCAATGGAGAACTTGAAGAGGAAGTCTATGTTAAACACCACCAGGATTTGTGGATCCTAAACACCTGACTATGTTTACAGACTTGATAAAGCACTCTATGGACTGAAGCAAACACCTAGAGCATGGTATGAAACCCTTGCTCAGTTTCTACTTGAAAGTGGATTCAAAAGAGGTACAATAGATAAAACCTTATTTATCTGAATAAAGGTAAAGATTTGCTTTTAGTTCAAATTTATGTGGATGATATCATTTTTGGATCAACTAATCAAACACTGTGTGATAAGTTTTCAAAGTTGATGCATCAAGATATCAAATGAGTATGATGGGAGAGATGAGCTATTTCCTAGGCTTGCAAATTAAATAGACTGATAATGGCATCTATATTAATCAGTCCAAGTACACAAGGAATCTACTGAAGAGGTTTAATATGTAAGAAGTGCAACTGCAAGTACTCTATGGCAATTGCTACAAAATTGATCTCATGAAGGTACACAGTTGATGTCACAAGCTATAGAGGTATGATTGGTTCTCTTTTATACCTAACTGCTAGTAGGCCAGACATTATGTTTGCCACTATTTGTGTGCAAGATTTCAGCAAATCCAAGGGAGCCACATCTAATTGCAGTAAAGAGAATTTTCAGATCCTCAAGGGTACTGTTTCACTTGGACTTTGGTATGCAAGGGAAGCTGATTTTGCATATGTGGTTATTCAGATGCTGATTTTGTTGGATGCAAAATCGATAGGAAGAGTACATCAGGAAGCTGTCAGTTTTTGGGAGGCAGATTATCTCATGGTTCAGCAAGAAGCATAAATCTATTTCTACTTCAACTGTTGAGGCTGAATATATTGCAGCTGGGAGTTGCTGTGCTCAGTTGTTATGGATGAGAAATCAGCTCGTGGACTATGGATTATAATTTTCAAAATTCCTATTTATTGTGATAATCAAAGTGTTATGCTATGACAGGTAATCCGGTGCAACACTCTCTTACAAACACATCAGTATCAGATATCACTTCATAAGAGAGCATGTCATGGAAGGAACCATAGAACTTATTTTGTTCCTACTGATCAGCTGGCTGATATCTTCACAAAGCCATTACCTGAGCAACGTTTACAAAGCTTGTAAATGAACTTGGTATGGTTGTTGGGATATAAATTTATTTCAATTTATATTTGGTCAAATCCTGATGTAGATTGATCAAATCCTGATATGTCCTAAATGTTGTGTTTTTAGATATTAAGCCAGGAATATGTGATGTATTTTATTTTATGCATGATAAATTAAGTGAATTTATTTGCTAATTGTGCATGTATGAATAAATATATCATTGTCATCATTACAAATCAGTCTAGGGAGATGCGCCTTAACAAAACACTTTTGGTTAATTTATTAAGTTAACTCTTCACTTAATAATTGGTCAGTCTCCTAGTCCCTTGATATTCCTTTGGCTATTTAACCATCATTTCAGCTCAGTCATATCATCTCCTATTCTCACAAAAACGACCTTCTCTCTCTTATTTCTCACTATTTTCTCCTATCACAAAAATGGTTCTTGTAAACATGTTCATGAACTTTGAGAACTTCAATGTCGAGTTCAGTTGTGATGACTGGGAGCAGGAATGACACATCACTGCCATTCCCGATGAGGTTCGGAACTTGGTTCCAAGAGATTCAGACAAATCTCCTGTTCTTTGAGATGGACTATCATCTCCATCTTGATCACTTGGAAGAAGCACGGCGAGAGGCTCTTCTTCAGCAAGAACAGATCATCTGTCTTGCTGTGCTTTTTATCAATAGTAGGAGGAACTAATCAACATCAACAACCTTAGTTCTTAGACCAAGACTGTTGATGTTCATCTTCTTAGACTAGGACTATCTTGTAATCTTTTTGCATAATCTACAAATTTCATGAAATGTACTCTTCTGATATATTAATGAAATTTCTTTTGATTGCAAGATTTAGTCTATGATTATTTCACTATATATGCATGTGAATGTTCTTATTGAAGCCTGTTAATCTTTACATCATCCACTTAAAATGTATATCTTGATGATTGTTTTGATTAAAATTGTGGTTTGCTAATAATTTATGATGCTTTGACAAACAACTGTTGAATTGAATTAACATATCCTGAGTTTGTCAAATCCTGATAGAAACGAGGTCTCAAATACTGATGACAGGTCAGCACATTCTAATTCAGATTATTAGTCTTAATAAATTTCTGAGTAGTTTTCTTGCTGCAATTAAGTATTTCACTTAATTGTTGGTTAATGGTGGATTATCTGATAAACAAATTTCTACAGTTGTGTCTTGACATATCTGTATGTATTTTGTCTTTACTTCCGCAATTTACTCCACCGTCAAACTTTATTACTCAGTAATTGATACCTGTTTAAAGTCAAATTCACTAAATTACCTTCTTCATATGAATGTTTATACTCTAGAGTAGAAAAGTTATAAACCCAGAAGAAATTATGTGACACAATTCATCATACACATAGTTTCACTGTGCACAATTCACTTATACTCTCTCACACAAGCTATACATCATGACAATGTCTGAAGTTTCACCACTCTTCAGTTTAACCACTATCATTCATGGAAATACATTTTGTACTAACAATTACTTAGCTCTGCTTACACATCAGTAGCTACCATCATCTTTTCATGATATTCAGGATTTTCCTTCTATGTCCAATTGGGTATGCTCTCACGACTCCTGTCAAGGTGTCATATAGGGCTGTCATGCAGGTATGTAATACAGCTTTGGTAAATTCAAAAAACTGGCTTTTCTTGAATATGAGGGCCAACGATATGAAGTTGACGCTGATATTCTGCTCCAAGCCTTGATTGCCTGCCCTTGATGGTGCTCCTGATACTCATACCACTGAGCAGCTGTTTGATATGCTAAGGACTTTAGGCTATCAAGGAGAAACAACAACCCTGGAAAACTGCAAGGACCAAACTGAAAAGAGAATGGAACTTTTTCTTTGATTGCATCAGTAGGTGTTTCTTGAATAAGACAACAAATTTTGATGCTCTTCCATCCACTTCTCAAAAATTGGATACTCTCTTCTTTACTCTGGTAATTTTGATTATGGTCATACTATACTACAATTCATAATTTCTAGGAGAGCAGATGCTTCAGGAGTAATAGGGTATACTAGATTTCTACAACTGATTTTCAATTTTCTATACCCTAATATCATTTTTGATGATGATGAATTACTCCCTGTTTTTCAAATTTCTGAAAAAGCTATCACTGATCTTATTAAAAGGGATGAAAAGAATAAATTTTCAGGACCTCCCTTTCTTCCTAGAGAGGTCAGGCAATTTCTATTAAGAAATGGACCTACTCCTACACAAGTGCCTGTAAATCCTGATGCTGGCACCTCTGTCACAGTTCCTGATGCTGAGAATAAAAAACCACCCATCTTGTTTCTAACCCAAACATTTCTTCTTCCAAATAGCAAACACATCAAGCTTTAAATTAGCCTCCTCTGTTGTCTCTCAAAAAAATCATTTGTAACAAAGAAAAGGCTGGTTAATAAATCTATCACTTCTGGACAGAAAGCTAAATAAGCCTCACTGAGTGAGAGTAAGAAGAAAGAAGACTGTTTCAGTCAGGAAAAGAAGACTGATCATAGAAGATAATTCTGACTCAGATGATCAGATGCCAATAGGGTCCTTATCAAAAATCAAGAATCCATTGATCAACATCCTGATAACTCTGTTGACACTACTGGAACCAAGGAGCCAACTACTGATGCTAGTGCTCTGCTTGACAAGCTTCCAGTAAATAAAGCAACTGCTGAACACAAGAAACCTGCAAAAAGCCAGTTAAAAAGAAAAAGTGAAGAAGTAGTTGGATACATCAGAAAGAAGAAGAAGACTCGGCCTCTTTCCAAGGATGTCAGTACACAAGAACCCAAGTCTCAAAAGGATTTAGCAACTGCAACACATCCAGTCACACAAGAACCATATTCTAAAGGAAGATGCAGACCGAGGCTGTACAAATCATTGTCAATATTACTCAGAGTGATCTTCTTACTGACTCTATTCAACTACTACAGGACAAGCAAACTCATCAGGAAATACTGTCAAAGGTGGATGCAATCATAAATGATCCTATTTTTGAGAAGAGCACACAAGAACCTTCACCAAGCATTGCTGAAGCATCTCAATTTCTCAGACTCCACAAGAAGTATCAGTTTAATGTACTGATGCTAGTCTCTCACCTTCTCCTGACAGACCAAATCTTGATGTTACAACAGTACCTACTGAGAATCATCCTTCAACTACACTAGCTACTATTGATGATCCACTACCGATTGCTAGTTTGCAGAAGCATCCTGATGTGCTGCTTGTTCCTCCACGTCCTCACTTCCACTTGAGGACTCACCTTCAGGTATTGCTAACTTACTCATATAATCTCATGTTTGTATGAGTATAAATAGTCTCTTCTTTAAGGTTACCTCTATTTATATGACAAGCATACAACTCTTCTCAGCCATCTCTTATTTTTCGCTAAATGTATGATTGAGCCTTCATGTGAAACTGTGTGAAAATATCAGATTAATTTTTTTTGAGTGGCAGTCTCCTGTACTGGCAAAAGGAGAGGTAGCTTTGAAACAAGAATTTATAAGTTTTTCTTTACTTATAAAGTTTCTTATGTGAGAACAATATTACTCTTAAAAGTAATATATTGTGTGAGAAGTGATGAGATCACTTGAAAAGAACAGAGAGTTTAGGTGTTACCATGTTTCTGTTTCAGGATCTCATCAGCCAGAGGCACCTCTTGCAAAGGATTTCGATAAAGACAAAGCAATTCTGCCTGATTCTGCAAATTCTTCCGATGGGTTGTCTGATTCTGATAATGACAGTGATGCAGATGATTCTGACACAACTCAGCTTAAGTCTGCAATTGATGTATCTAAGAAGTCCAATGTTCGTTTTCTTTGCAATTCAATGTAAATCCTTCTTATTACAATGCTGATGCTGAACATTTTTGACAGACATAATGGGATTATAAATGGAAACTTGCAAATACTTCCATCTTATCTGCTGTTGGCCTGCAACATATTCATCGTGCCTATGATGAAATTCAAGCTCCTAATCTGAAGTTGCATTAAGGCCTCCACTATTTCTGTTAAAGGAATTCACTCTGACCTTGATGAAATGAAGAAGTCTCATGCTGCTATCAAGGAGAAAATTGATGGATTTTTGCTTCACACACCTACCTCAGCTGAATTCAAAAGTGTGAAAAATACTATCATAGATGTTGTTGAATCTCAACACTGCATGACCTCTCGAATTTCCTCCTTAGAAGATAAGGTCTCTTTTATAGGTGACAAACTGGATGCTCTATTTATCTTCTTTTAAATAATGATGCCAAAAAGGGGGAGAAGATAGTTGCTACAAAATCAACATCAGATTCTATCCAGACAAAGGATAAAGATATTGATGATGATGGTGATAAGAATAATCTAGTTACAGATGTTCAAATTGCTTCTACTGCTCAACAACCTCAACTTCCAAGAAGACTCATCATTCAGGACAAAGGAAGTGTACTGGTGCTCACAAAGCCAAGTACAAGACTACAGATGGTGCTCCTGAGGATGATGATGTTATAATCTCTAATTTAGCAGATGCTAAGGGATTATTCTTTCCTTACATGTATAAGGAAACAGGTGAAAAGATTGACTTGTACTACAAAGATAAGAGGTTTGAGCAAAAGAATGCTAGGAGTGCTCTTGATTATATAACTGAAGAATTTCCTGATCAAACACCTGAAGAACCAGTTATACAACAAAAAGAGCTAATGGCTCAAATTGAAGCTGAAGCTAATATTTCTAAGGGAAGAGGAAAAAGAGGCGGAAGATCTACAAGAGCTAGGGAAGAGAAAGAGGAGGAAGAACTTCTAAATCAAGTCAAGTGACCGCATTTAACTCTATTTTTCTGAATTTTCTATCCAGAGAAGGTTATGTCTTGTACAAGGACATGAAGGATATGAAGGAGATGAAGAAGTTCATAAGCCAGAAGAGTTGATTATACCAAGGAAGAAAAGATCAGCCACTGACATTGATCAAGCTAATACAGCAAATCCGAATGTAACTCCTGATGTAGAGACAAATCCCGAGGTAAAGCAGAACCTGATGCTATGAACCTGATAGCTGATTTTTACTTTGATAAAAAAGTGATTGAAGCATTAAATGATTCAGCCCTTACTCCAGTAGTCACCTCATACTTCACAGTTGATGAAAAAAAGAAGGTTGATAGGAGGAAAGCTGATCAAGCATGCAAATATATTTGCAGAGAGTTTTAAAATCAAAGAGGGAGCTATGACATAAAGCAAAATGGAAGATTCATGATCTTTCTACAATTTATGCTCCTTTCAGCAAGAAGGATAGAGGATGGAAAGATTTTATATTTTATTATCCTAAAGGGATCAAGCATGTTGAATTTGTGTCAGCAGGGTTAAGAGATTTTATTCCAGAACAGGAAGATGTTGATAATTCCATCAAGAAACCTTCTTGGGTGGAATACAATGAAAAAATGAAACTTGTCAAATCTCGAACCAGAGGAGGCATTGGTCATTCTGATATGGAGATTCTAAGATCTGATCTGCTGGATACAAATACTCTGACAGAGAATCTTGGTGAAAGAGTTTCTCTTCACATCTTGAGAAAGTTGAAGCTGTGAAGATCGTCTATAGAAAAATAAATGATAATGATGTCAGAGAGGAGATTCTGTACTTTTTCAGGGATGGTAAAGTAAAGAGCTTTACATTGCAGCAACTCTTAATGAAGACTGTGTCAGAATTGAAATACATTCACTATCTTCTTAGAGTTGAGAATAGTGTCACCAGAAATTGGTTCTATGATACTTGAAGTCATCAGAAGAAGAGTCATGACAAAAGATGATAAATACAATGGTGATTATGTCCTGAGTACAGAACTATACTGGTCAAGAAATGAAGATGAAAAAGGGAGCTGCAGTGCTACAAGTTTTTTTCAACAGTCCTCAGTTATCCTTCAGTCCTGATCATGAAGATGTCAGTTTAAGCTACATGTTGATTGGTGATTGAGATAAGCAAAAGCTCAATTTCTAAGTTGAGATCAGCCATCTATCAGCTTGGAGAAGACACTGAAGAGAAGAGAGAGTTGAAGAAAAAGCTTATTAAAGTCCTACGAGACAAGGAAAAGGAAGATTGAAAAACTTTCTGGCATCAACTGTCAATTATCTGAAGATACTGAAGTGAGCTTTACTCCTTGTACATTTTGTAGAATGGTTTTGGCATCATTGAGAATGGAATTTGTGCTTCATTACATTAAGCATAAATTGGGGGAGATTGTTACATATTAAATTCTCAATGATCAGAAGAAGCTCAGGATCTGGTTGTTTGGGTGTCATCAGTATCTGATGTGTCATCAGGATTTGACATATCATCAACATTTGGATGTCATTAGTATTTGATGACAGTCAGCTTAGAAGATTTGTTTTGTTCCTTGTATTGTGGAGTAGATATCTTTTACGTCCGAGTTATAGGACTTTATCTATTCGGTTGAAGATATGTATCAGTTTCAGTTAGTTTTTGATAATGCATATCTTAAATTGATTTGTCGTAGCTGTGTAGTATATAAACACAGTTTAGGTCATCACGTGTATTGATCTCGAGTATCATTCGACCTAGCAGCTCTCAAGAACATCAGTATTTCTTGAGAGAGTTTTGTAACAGTTTTTATCAGATATATAAAAGCTGTTATATTTTATTAGTTCGAAACATTTATAATTATATTCAACCCCCCTTAAACAATTGTATCTTCACCGGGCAACAAAATAATAAACGCAACCACTGGATACTTGAAATCTCCTTTAGCCTTAGGTAACTCCCCAATAAGATCAAGGCGTCAAAGAGCGCTGGCATAGATGAGTAATTCGCAAACGTTGGCAGCGATCGCAGGCTCTAACGAAATTTGCGGCATCCTCCTTCATAGTGGGCCAATAATAACCTTGGCGTAAAACTTTTATCGCCAACGAGTTACCCCCGAGTGATTACTACAGATTCCCTCATGTACTTCCCTTAAGATGTAATTTCCCTCTTCTTCATCGACACATCTGAGCAGCGGTTGATTGAAGCCCCTTTTATACAAACTTCATCATATACATACTTGCGGCCTGGTAGCGGAGTCGTCTAGCCTTGAGCTTATTCTAAGGAAGTGCTACTAGTGAATATAAGCAAGAATGGGCGTCATCATGTTTCCTTGGGAGCCTCATCTACTTGCATCACCTCAACCTCCGGGATATAGGAATCTCTGGATTTATAGGGGTTAGATCCCAAACAACACAGCCTCTTTGGGATCCAATTTCGCCAGGGCATCCACATTGTGTTCTTTCCTACGGTACACATTCCAACTAACCTCTTTGAACTTTCCAATCAGGCGCTACGTGCCACCTCAAGTACAATTCCGTCGCGGTCCTCGAGCTTGAAACCCCATTCACCTGGTTTACCACCAACTCCGAGTCGCTTTTGCAATTAGTCTGCACTCCGATTTCCAAAGGTGATCTTTAGGCCATTGATCAATGCTTCATTCCGCATCTATTCGTGTATAAATTTGACGTGAATTGCACTCATCAGATGATGGCCTTCCGGAGACAGAGTACTATGCCCGCGCTGCCTCCATTATTAACTGCCCCCCAACATGCAAGATCCACCAGGGAGTGGAAATCCTCTAAAAAACTCTCAGTATGAGGGGGAGGTAGCACTACCAAAGCCTTATCATCAACTACAGAATCAA